>NW_022103968.1:28713879-28714934 GCF_000313985.2 Echinops telfairi | reverse complement strand
AAATATAATCATTGGAACTTCACGACCAAGTATAACAAACTCGGGTTACTTCTGCCCACAGGGCCTCTTTATGGAGCCTTGGTGGTGTGGTGGTTATGCTTTGGGCTGTGAACCGCCTGGTTGGCAGTTCCAAACCACCAGCAGCTCTTTGGGAGCAAGACTGGGCTTTCTGCTCCAATCAACAGTTCCGGTCTCCGACACCCATAGGGGTCGTTATGAATCAGCAACTGACTAGATGGCAACGAAAAATGAGTCTTCTTTTTTTTTTATTATTAATCATTTTATTGGGGGGCGCCTACAAATCCTGTAACAATCCATCATTCCATAGTATTAAGCACCCTTGTACCTACGTTGCCATCAACAAGCCTTCGTTTTACAAGGAACTGAGTCATGGGAAATCCACTGGGGCGGTTCTACTGTCTGTCCTGTGGGGTCGCTCGGAGTCGGAACGCTAAGAAAAACACAAGGGGTCTGACCGTCCGCGGTCAAATCAAGGTCTGCAACAGTCGGCGGGCGCTCCGCAACTGCTGTCCCTTGACTGGCCGACCCGGCACTGAACAAAACGCGCTGCCCAGAGCTGGGGAACAACTTCCCGGACTCCACTCTAAGAGGAGCCCCTGCTAGGTGCTCGAGAACCTGGGCGGACCGCGCTCACCTGTAGTACACAGCCAGGTGTCCTTCTTCGATCTTATGGATGGAGGCGTACAGGAGGACGGCCACCAGTCCCACCACGGCAGCCACCAGAACCCGGGCTTGAGTCATATTCATGCTGCTTCCTCCTGGAGGAGGGAGGGAAGGAAGGACCCCCAGCCCCGTGAGTGACAGCCCACTCCTTCGAAGGCCCCCTCGCCCCCTCCGGAGCCTAGGGGCCCGGCCGCCGGCCAAGCGGACGAGGGTCCGGCGCCCCTTGGCCCGCACGTTTCCATCCTCGCAAAGGCAGCTTCCCCCTCGCTAAGCCCTCCACCCACAGCGGTCCGGGGCCAAGCCCCGGCCAGGTGAGCGTGCTGTCACCCCGCTCTTCCACAGGCGGCTCCCCCGCCCGAAGGCACCGCGGA
>NW_022103968.1:28678299-28713673 GCF_000313985.2 Echinops telfairi | reverse complement strand
CGGCCCGCCCCGCCCGGAGAGACGGGGAGCGGACGGGACAAACTTCTTCCAGCCCGTGGCCGCGCGGGTCCCGTTTGTTTGCGAAGACGTGGGCCACGGGTCCTCGCTGGGCAGGCGGGCGGCGCTCTGCTCCGGAAGCTGGCGGCGGTAGGCTGTGTGGAGTCAACAGGCAGGCAGGAGAGACGGGAGCGCCGCTCGGACGCGGTGTCCACGTGTCGGGAACTCCCTCCCTCTCCGTGTGCTTGGTCGCCGTCGCGGCTGTTTACCCATTTGCAGTTTAGACCAAATAGTACTTTGCTGCTTCAGGAGCCCTCGCACCTGGTGCACGTCAAGTCCGGTGGACGTTCGAGTACGCGGCGTCCTGGATGGTTTGCGCATCTAACCCGGTCCTGTGAGTGCTTTGCGAAGCTCCCAAGTAGTAAGAGCTGAAGGACCTCGAACAGTAAGCGTGGAGGCTGGGGGCATTCAATGTCCAACACCCCCCGCCCCGCCCTCCCCACTCTCACTGGGAGGGGTTCTGGGTCATTACAGCATCGAAGGGAGAGACTATTCTCATTACTGTTCCTCCACCTTCAAAAACTTGGTACCAAGTGCATATATTATCTGGGAAAGGAATGCCTGTGGGCGGTGCAAGTTAGCGCTCACTTGCTAATCAAAAGGTCGGAGGTTCAAGTTCACCCAGAGGTGCTTTTTAAGGTCGGGTGATCTACTTCCTTAGAGTCTGCCATTGGAAACCCTTTGGAGCAGTTTTCTGATACAAGCAGCGTCTCCATGGGTCCACCGCAACTCTGTGGCAACAGTTACTTGGTTTTTCTAAAGACCAGCATAGTAGGCGGCGCTAAGCAATGAGGTGCAAGCCTTGACAGGCTAACTGTGGAACTAGCACTGGTCAAGATAGACTGGAAGACCTTGTAACCTCTTAAGCCGGGAAATGTGGGGTAGCGTGAGCCCAGGTGGCATAGTGGGTTACACATTGAGCTGATCACCTCAAGGTTAACAAGTCTAAACCCATCAGCAGCTCCCAGGGAGAGACTTTCTACTCCCATGCTGGGTTAAAAGTCTCTAAACCATCTAAAACCTGTCTTCTCTGCCAGGTAGGTTCGCTATGAGTTGAAATCAACTTGATGGCAGTGATTGAGTGCTTTATTGACTGTCACTGCTAAAGCAAGATGGCGTAGCGTGGAATCTGCCTGAAGGCAGGAAGACAAAGGGTTAAGAAAGTGAGTCTGGGGTCACGTGAATCATAGCCCTGAGAAATGGGAAGGAAATCTCGAATCCACTCCTCAGTAAAGCAAGCCCTTGCAGACCTCTCCACCTTGTTCCTGCAATAAACAACTTCCTTTTGTCATTCAGTCGACTTTCATTATCTAGGCATATTTGGGGTTTTGTTCCAATTACAGAGCTTATCTACTTTAACTGCAATAAAAGCTCAAAGAATCATCATCATCCACGTTAGCTCTAGCTTCCATCTTTTCTGGATGCACTTAATTTTTAAATAAAACTGCATGGATTAGAGAAGTAGAAAATTCACTTATCATTCAAGAGAAACAGTTGTCCGTGAATGCATCGACAGCATGTCACTGAGGTGATGTCACTGTGACTTTGTCCCGATGACCCCACCCCCACCCCTCTACCTGACCATCACGCGGATCAGGCTGCTGGACATCACGGTAGCCACCATCTAAAGAGTCCCACCCTAGAGCAAATCTTTCACCAATTACTACATTTAGAAAACGCATGATAGCTTACAAACCCCCCACTAACAACCCAATGCTTGGATGGCTTTGTGTTCAAACTCCCAGATGAGCATTTTCCTACTGGATGAACCGTGTCTTGCCATCTAAGTGCAGTATCTTCCAAGCAGCATGCACCCATAAAAGTTTATTAACTATAATCTAGAACTAGGGAACCAAGATACAGACTGCCTCGTATATAACAACTGATCAGGACAAAATTTCCATCTCTAGGGAGGCAGTGATATCTGATTGACTAAAAGAATGAGAACACAACCAACCCCAAGGTTTCAAACGAGTTACTGGAGAAAGTGCCCCTACTAGCAAAAACAGAACAGTGTGATAGGCACGGTACAGGCTTGGTTTTCAGACATGAACAGTGGTGACTGGACACTTGAAAAGACCATGTGAAAGAAGCTACCCAATACTTTCTTTTCCATAACCTACTGTTGTCAAGTTGATTCCAGCTCATAATGACCCTACAGGGGTCTCGAAATTCTTTACAGGAGTAAATAACCTCACCTTTCCCCCATGAAGCAGCTGATGGGTTTGAACCACTGACACTGGGGTTAGCAGCTCAATGCCTAACTCAAGTGCCACGAGAACTCCCTCTTTTCTCTAAGTCTTGTTTAATTCCTAAGATCAGGACAAGGATATATATGCTTAATCCATGTTCCGATTTTACTTCCTTCAGCGTTCACATTTTTCAAATGATATTCAACAGTTGTATTATAACTGATTTTACTAAATAGAGATTCAAAGTAATTTAAAAATTATTTAATACACAGAGTGAAAAACTGTATAGCATACAAAAGTATTTCACATTTTAAAAAAACCAAACGCCTTCTAAATTACTTAACAGATGTAGAGGTCCACAGTCTTTTATCTGAAATCCTTCAAGCCATATTTTTAGAAAGGTAATTCAGTGTGTATATATCATAGCATACTAAACCCTACCATATACTGCATAATCCTACAGCATGGTTGGAGGCAGCACCCCTCGTCATCAGAAGTTTTCTGCAGCAAAATGAATGGATTTTCACACTAAATGGGACACACAGATTCAATGTCAGTTCCGATTAGACTTACAAGCAAATGAGTGTCACAAAGCTTAAGGAAAAACACCAAAAAACTAGTTTTCAGAGCTTTGTGGATTTTGGAACAGATAAAGCAGTGTAGACCTTTAAAAATGTGTCAGACAACATAATAAAGATTCTCTAAACAAATTGCCCATTTTTTTACAAGTGAAAAAGCAGATAGCCTTTCAAATACATTATAAATTAACATGGGTTTTCTCTAGTATTAAATGTACATCTTAAATACATACAGCAGACTTCTGAACAAGATTCCTGACCCCATATGGTACTAAAGGCAAGAAAGGGATGCTGCCCAATGTGCAGTACAACTGGAACTGGGACGCAGGCACCCGCGTTCCGGACGATGCCAGGAAGAGCACATGCCGAGTGTAACACAAGGAGGTCGGGTTCATTCTCCAAGACGTCCCACTGGGCTTGGGAGCAGTCTCTTGCACAGAAACACAGGCAGACAACTCTTATGAACATGAGCCTGGAGGTTTTCTTCTCTACACGCATCACTGCTTTCAGCTGTGTGCCCCCAGTTGAAAACGCTGAAAGCCATTTTTAAATAAGTAATGTTTATAGCAAGTTTGAAACCAACCCGGTCACTGATGATGCTCCTAAGTAGTGGTGGTTATTTAAGAAAGTCCATTGACTTTTTATGACACTGTATCTGTTCAAAGGCTACAATTACTCAAAATCAAAATATTGCGCTTGTAAAATCATGAGTAGCGTCTGATCGCAGCCATTTCTTCTACTGACTGATGGTGTCTGAAAAACAGCTTCACGGAGTTAAAAGCTCATTCCAAGACGTTCAGATACAACTTCCACGGTTTGGGGGCAGTGAACAAGTGGTCAAGTCATTCTGTTAACCAACTCCAGTCAAGACTCTAAAACAACGAAAAATTGAAAAGTCAAAGTTGCTAACGTTACAGTTAGAGTTCACCTTTATGTCCCCTTACACTGTAAAGGATTCTCTGTTCTTTTTGTTTCTTTTTACACTACGTGATGTGACCCCAGGGGACAGAGTAGAACTGCCCCAGGGGGTTTTCAAGGCTGTAAGTCAGTAGCCCTTGCCACATTTTCCTCCTTGAGAGGGACTGGTGGGTTCAAATCGCCAACCTTTTGTTGATCAGCCTTGTTACTTAAACACTGAGCCACCAGAGCCGCTTAAAGGGTTCTCACACTATTTGAAGCAAAACATTATTCTCTGGGAAAATTATTTGTGAAAAAAATGTCGGAGTTGACATTGAGAACCAAATTTAGTAAAAGTTAATTTAGTGAACATTTTGTTATAGTTTAAGTTCTAACAAATCAATAGTTCATGGTAACCAAGTCTTAATATAAGCATTTCTATAAATTCAACTGTACCAGCACTGCCAATTTCCCATACAGCACTTACTGTATTAGGATTACAGTAAAATGCCGCTCACCTTATTGGAGGCAGCAGATCAGTAAAGCAAAAAGGCACAAACCCTTCCATTTCATTGGTCGCATAGCAAAGAAAGCTCACAGTACTCATTTAATTTGACCAAATGCTCTTGGTTAAGGATTACTGGGAGCGTAAACCTGGATAACTGAAGATGGGACTTGGTATCCCGGACATTTCTCAAATGCTCTAGGATTAATCTCAAATAGTTGACTTTATTCTTCATACGCATCCCAAATGCCAGATAAGGCTGGATGGAAAGATGGGCCCTTGGCCCCCAGCGCTGAAAGATGCATATCCGTACCCACCACAAACTTACCATCATACTACCGCCCTGCTCCTCATCTGCTTCACGAATAATAGTGCTTAAATGGCCAAGACAGTTCAAATTTTCTTCTATCATTTGTGCTAAAGTCTCCCTGTAGGATAAAAGATCAAAGCCTGCATAATGCAGCACAGGGACATAAGGATTTCCTCTACTTTGTGGTCTTCCGGGTCAGGATGATCACTGCTCTTGCTGTAATCCAGCACCCCAGGGCGCTGCCTCCTGCAGTCTTCCCAGTCTCATCCTCCCACTCCCACCCCCACCCCAAGGCAATCCAAAACCAAACTCACTACCACTGATGCCGGACTCATAGCGCCCCTACAGGACGGGGTAGAACTGGCCCAGTGAGTTTCCGAGACTAACTCTTTACGGGAGTAGAAGCCTGTCGTTCACCATCAGAGCAGCTGGGACTGCTTATTACCCAGGCAGCTAACTCTGGCCAGCTGTCATGATCAAAGGTCCACTCTAATTTCAAGTTTCCTCTCAAATCTAAGTGGTGCATTGATAAGAGTTATCATTTCTTCCCCTGACAGTGCTGCGAAGAAAAGAGAGATCCTCTGGCAGACCTCATTTGTTTCTGGACCTGTATATGCTTTCTTCACACACACGTGTTAGTGGGGAAGCTACAAGAGCACAGGCAGAGATGAGGGAAGGAGAAAGCTGGGTGGGAACTACTACGGAGAAGCAACAAGGAAAACAAGCAGGTGGATTCTGGCAAATAGCACAAGAAAACTGCGTGACAGGGAGCTGCCCAGAGTCAAGGAATTTAAGTTCAGGTTCTGACACAGGAGACCCTGATTTCGGGTTCCACCTTTTATGCTTTCCTTTTCCTGTGGTCTCGATCCTTGTGTTTTGCAAACTCTTGGCCTCGGCTATAATTAGGTGTAGGCTAATGGGTGGGAACCACTATTAGCTTAGAACTAAATTCTAATTCGGCCCTCACTCAACAGATGGAAAAAATGAGGCCAGCCGTTCCCAATCCTTCTTGGTGATGAAATGCCTCAGGCACACTCAGTGAAATCCTTTTTCCTGTGCAATGTATTCCTATGAGCAAATATATCTAACATTCTGGTCACACAGACATTTGCAAGCACGCACCTCAGTTGGCAATTACTGGTATAGAGGTGACATTTGCCATTGTTAGCATTCTCCAACAAACCTAAATACATTTAGTAAAATCAAGAACAGTTATTTATTACGTTTTATTTACTTTGAGTCTGATTAATGGGCTGTTTCCTGAGGTCAGACAAATCAATGATTGCCTATGCTACAGTTATAGATGCATGACATTGGGCCAGATCTATAATGACCCCAAGATATACCGGGGAACTCGCTTTCTTGACAAAAGTAAAATACCTGAGATCAGCTTGCCTTCCTGCCATATGCTTTCTCTCATAAAAGCAGAGTACAGAGCACACAGCGGCATGACCTCCTGAGCAGGGGTGTATCCTGGCTGCCCTGCTGCAAAACTAATTATGGGCAGAGCTTTCCGGAAATGCTGGCACGGCTGAGGTCTCCATGAAGCGGGAGAAAAGCGACAGTACACAAAGCTAGCATAGAGCCACTGGCCCTGGGGATGGCACATCTTATGCTGGGAAAATAACAGAAATGGAGAGTCGTTCAGTTTTTAGCCAAAGAACAGGAATTAATAAAAAGAAAATACCGGGTTTCAAACTTAAGTTTTTATTCTGCACACTTGATTTAAGGTATTTGAGATAAGGCCTGATTTCAGAAATACTAAGTTATAAAATGGAATAGGATTTCACTCAACAATTGACGAGAGGGTTATCTGAGGATCGCCAAATGAGAGAGGCCAAAAGAGATTGCTTAATTTCTCACAGAGATAAATGGCTTAGGAAGAAATCATGCTTGCGTAAAAGAAACTAGTAAGCCAACAACAGAGAAAGAACTTAGAACCTGGGCTGACTGGACATTGCATTGCTGAATGTTTACTTCCCAAGTCTCTACTGTCTCCTCCATGCTCATACCAGCGTTAGGAGACATTTCCGTTTTGCAGAGGAGGAAGTGAACGTGTGTAACCAGTCAAGAAAATCACCCAAACAGATTTCGAAGGAATGGTTGGGACTTGTTTATGAGCAAGCTTCAAAAAGTTCATGGAAGAATTCCATAATCTTTTCATTCCCTTTTCCCCCACAAGCTTTTTGAGCCCCTTCCGTCCCTATTGTACACTGATGACTGTGCCTTAGTGACCATGTCTACTGCCTCCTTCCTACTGTGACTCTTGAAAATACACACGAACCCTATTGTTACAAAGTGAACCCACCCATCTTGAGGAGTTACCACGCATGACAGAGGCTGTTCACGTTCTCCTGAAGTGGGGGGCAGCCATGTTGATGCCTGGGGGGTTACTGCACCTTCCAGACTGGATCCTACAAGGGACCGGGCCGAACTCTGTGTCTGAAGGAAAAACAAAATGAAACCGTATGGGCAAGCATCTCGGTCGAGTTACAGAACTCCCTAGCACGCCCATACGACTTATAATGTAACCATTACGTATATGCACAACCAGAAAAGTTCTGTAAAAAAATGATATTCATCATCATAGACCACTAATTAATTATCCCATTTTTGAGGATAGTTACTAGTAAAAACACAGATGTGCTTACCCCTCTAATTCCACTTTGGTTAGAGAAAAACAAAACAAGCCAACAGTAAAAACCCTAGTTGAACAAAGGGCTGGGTTCATTAACTAGTCAGGTCCACTGACCCCTCCCCTCCTACCAAACCAAGTTGGGGTGCTACCATGGTCCAGGGCTTGGAAGAAGATTAAAACAGATGGCAAAGGAGAGTGCTCATGAAGGATGATCATACAGCCCTGTGTCTCAATTGAAGGTCACTCACCAAGCAAGGAAAAGGAGCATCAACCCCACAAACACGTAAAAGAACCCAGATCAGGCAGATAACACTCTCCTTCCCAGGAGTAGCAGCAAACTCAGGTCACGTTAACTGGGCCATTAACCCTTACTTACACAGGCAATTTTTAGGAGGTGCCAAATTTCCTTCTGCCTCTTCCCCTGCATAAACATGACCATGTTGTCAGCTTCTTTGATGCTACTGAGCGCCACTTCCACCTTAGGCAGTAGATCGACGATCTTCTGCTTACAGCCCAGCAACCTGCTGGAGAGATCAAATCAATGTTAGATGCCCAGCTCCCAAGTCTGCACACCATTTCCCAGACCTACCCACAGTAACCATCACATTTAATACTGACCCCCGAGAGCAGTGCACACAGATAACACATATACAAACAAGGGGGTTCCAAACGTTTGTGGAAATTTTCCATGATCTTTTCATTTTATTTCCCAACTCTGAGACCCCTTCACACGTGCACCTGTGGCTTTTCCATAGGACTTTTTTTTTCTTTACCTCAGATGACCAAACAGCTCCTTCAGCACACGGTCCTGACTCTGCACAGTGTGCACAATGATCTTCACCATGCCCGTGCTGTCGCTATACGAGTGATCTGCAAGAGACCCCAGTCAGTGCCCACAACACTCTGTCAACTTCCCCTGAAGACGGACGTCCTCAACATGAACGACTTTGGAGGGCACTGTGCTGAACGACGTTAGTCAGTCATGAAAGGTCAAATACCGCATGAGATCACTGCCAGATCTAAAATGTAAACGTCCACCTAATTCAGGATGAGAAACTGGGGGGGAGGGATCCTAAAACTCTGAGTTTTAACTTAACAGTCTCTAGGTGGTGCACACATTGTGTGCATGTGCTACCCTAAAGGTTGGTGGTTCAAACCTATCCATTAGCTCCACGAAGGAAAGGCCTGGTGATCCGCTCTTGATAAGGTTACAGCCAAGAAAACCTATGCAGCAGTTCTGCTCTGGCCATGACTCAGAACTGACTTAAGGGCACACAGTAACAATTTTAACTTATAAATACTTCTATTTAAATTCAAAATTGGGTTAAAAGATGAAAAACTAGACATCTACATAAAACACAGTTACATGTCTATTAGTAAAACTGCTTTTCTGCCCCAACTAGATGTTCTGGATTTTGTGTCTATCAATCTAGTCTATAAAACTTTGAAAAATGCTGGCTACCTTCAATCAAATCTGATACATTACAGGAACTTGTCGACATACCTAAAGTTTAGTATGAGGGTAGTACCACCTTCAAGCTAACTGACAGCTGGCATGTTTTCAAGCGGGATGCCAGTCAGAGCTTAGAGAAGATACTACCTGGGCAGGGAGGCGGGGGCGGCAGGCGAGGAATTACTGGCAGTAGCTGTTACGTTTCACAAATGGCTACTTACATTTTAAAAGATCTTAAGGTTGCTCATGGATCCTGTTGTTATATTCCCTGGACAGTAATCCTGACTGCACGGTTTTTAATACTTGCTATCCCGCTTACTATGTTTTCTAGTTGAAAATCCTGTGAGACAGCTGCCACTTTTGTTACTCCCATTTTACCGAAAAGGAAATGTGAAGGAAGTGTCAAAGGAGGCTCAGTGTCCTTAGTCATCACTCCAGCGACGTCCGCCTCAGCCCGGCGGCTTTCCTCTGCACGCACCTCCGCCTGAGCACCACCAGCTACAGGGCACCCAGGCAGACTGCTTTCTGAGCGCTGACTCACACTGACCTACGTGTGTCAGGCTAGAGCTGCGCTCCACAGGGCTTTCAGTGACTTGTTTTTCTAAAGCAGATCACCACGCCTTTCTTGTATGGTGTCTCGGGGTGAACCTGGCCTTCCCACCTTTTAGATAGCAGTTGAGTATATAAACTATCAGCACCACCCCAGGGGTTCCCCAAACCACCAAACCAAACCCAAACTGGGTTCTGTCCAGTCAGTCCTGATTCACTGCCATCCTATGTCGTACAGAGTAGAACTGCTTCACTGGGTTTTCCTGTGTCTCCTTAATCTTTAAGGAGACAGCTTGCAGACTTTCCCTCTGCAGAGCCCAAGGGCAGGTCTGAATCACCACCTTTTAGTGAGCAGCTGCTGATCACTGCCTATGCCACCCAAGGGTCTTCCTATAAACAACACTCTCTTCAATGTCTCATAGACTCAAAACCAAACCAAATTCATTGCCAGCGAGTCAGTGCCAACTCAGAGCGGCCACGAGGACAGGAGGGAAGTAGCCCGTGAGTCTCTGAGTCTGTAGCTCCTTCAGAGTAGAAAGTCCCGCCTTTCTCCTGAGAAGCAGCTGATGGTTTCGAAGTGTGGACCTTGCAGTTAGCAGCTAAACTCTTCACCACTAGGACCCCAGGACTCCTCCCATAGATGAGGTCCCCCAGTGTTTCCTATCTAGCTCCTGCAGCTGTCAAAACTTCAGAACGTCTCCAACACAGAAGGTGACGCAGGTTGTCATCATTTTCATCTGAACAAGAGCCTCAAGTTGACTCCAAGGTAAGAAAAACACTGACAATCGACTCCCAGTGTTTAAGCCCCAACTTCTTGGTGTCCCCAGTTTGTCATCCAAGGTGGCCATCACAGAAGCCACCTGGAAAGTAACTGTGCTTCCGAGTCCCGTGATATGGTGACAGGGCTACTGCAAAGCTTGTATCCAAACAAGCCAAACAAATGCTGTCATGAACTCTGGAAAGTTACTGTGCATGCGTCAATGACATAAAATCCTCATCTGCAATATGATCCATGGCTAGAAAACTGGGAGTCATAAATATGGATTTGGGGGAGAGGGGGCCGGATAATTAGCTTGCTGTTTGAAATCTTAACTTTCAATGTTTTACTCTAACCACAAATTCTCTCAACTAATCACTGCCGGGTTGCTGTGAGTCGGCATCGACTGGGTGGCAGTGAGACCTAGTAGTGACGGTGCATCACTATTGTGCACCGAGCTGCCACTGTTCCTTTCTTCCCCCAGCCCTCTTATTCTGATGCCAGCAGCAAATCCTATATTGAGTCGATCTAAAGACCCTATCTTTTCAGCCACCTACATTCAACTTATCACCCAACACGATCACTTCTGCCTCTTGAACGTCTCTCCTCTCAGTCATTCCCTCCACAGGTCAGGCTCTGCCTTACTTAGCTCATGCCCATCCTACGCTGCACTGGATCGTTTTAGTCTCCTTTAACACAAGAAGGAATCAAGGCGATCCGTCTGAGGTCGCAACGTGCCCACTCTAGAAGTCCGGCCCTCAGATTCTTGCCCAGCAATCTTTGCAGCAAACCAGTCTGCACCAGTAGGTGCTCAACAGGAGCGGTTTCACTAAGGAAACAAGCGATCGCGAACCAATGCCAGTAAAGGTACAGTTTCCCATGACCACATTCTATACTGAACCCAAGAATATCGCATTCTTATTAAGCTCGCTAATCCTAAACAATTCAAAGCATATGTCAGCAGCTATCTTTTCTATCTCTACACATAATTTCTTGTCTTCTCCTCCACCTTTTACTTCCCTTCTTAAAACTTTTCCACTTCAAGTTTGTTAGTTACCTTCCCTTTTTACTCTCTTAAGATCTCATAAAACACTGGTATACTATAAACAGTCAATGACAATATTGAATTTCTTCTGTATCTTGTTTAAAATCTAGTGTTCTCCAGGTTTTTTGGCTAGTAATAGCTGCCCCAATGCATTTATGTACAGTGATCAAAGCCTCTCACCTGAAGGTCTGTGCTTGAGTTGTTTATATAGATCAATAGCATGCTGCTCCCTGCAAAAGAGAAAGCATGCTGCTGCATCAGAAGATACTTTATTGATGGCAACAACTTGAAAAGAACTATAGTTCGACAGAGCAATAATCCCATTTTAAAGCAAGTGCATATTGCCCAGAAAGAATTTACATAGCATCTCAATGAGTAACGAGAGAGTTATACATGATTTTAAAATGCAAAGTTGGATGAACGTTATACCTACTCTGATCTCCCACCACATACACAGCATCCTTATACCACAAACGTTTAAAATTGGCAACAAATCTAAAGTTTCTGATCCTAAACACTTAAGCCCCATTAAGGCAATTATTGGGTTGCTATGAGTCAGAATTGACTTCACAGCATTGAGCTTTTTGGATGATGGGTAGGGAAGTAGTTTATAACTTAGCATACCTGGATGGAAAACTACTATTACGGTTCAAAGGCACTGTGATTAAAAAGGCCAAGGTCAACCCAAAGCATTATTTTCACAATACCTTGTGACTTAGGAAAGCATCTTTCCCAATAAAATGTTTATTTTTAAAAAAGCATTTTTTTAAAATAAGATGCCTGTGTATCAGGGGGAACGAAACCATAGAGAACTGTCAGAAGCTTAATCTATAGGATGTCCATAGAAAGACCAATCTGCAACCCCAAAACTTAGACCCTCAGGCCCACAGCACAATCCAGCTTACAGAGATTCCATGAGGTCGCCCTGCCGCCTTCCATAGGGACTCTTCTGTAGCTCCATGATTTCAGTGTGCAAGGACATGATCTGATCCTCCAGGTAGCCGATAACACCGACCTAAGAGATGAAAATACAAACCAGAACTCAGACCTTGAGGATAAAGAATGTCGTTTTGCTGCGACAAGAGTAAGTGATTTCCCCCCCAACAGTTTTATTGGCATATAATTCACATATCATACAATTCAATAGCTCCACCACAACATGAAGAGTGAAGACTCAGAGATTTAACAAGAAACACAGAATTCGTTAAAGTATTTTTACTCTTCAGATTTGGACACTTTATCTTTCACAGACAACTGTATTTCTTGCTATGCTTCCCTCTTTCCTTTCTGGCTAAGTGTAACCTACTAGTATTGGCTTTTCCTCAGGAATAACAAGAAGGCTAAAGCAGTGGTTCTCAACCTTCCACATGCCGCGACCCTTTCTTACAGTTCCTCATGTGGTGGTGACCCCCACCCCCCACCCATAACATTATTTTCATTGCTACTTCATAAGTGCAATTTTGTTACTGTTATGAATCAGGTGACCCCTGTGAAAGGGTCTTTCGACCCCCCAAAGGGGTTGCGACCCCCAGGTTGAGCACCGCTGGGCTAAAGTGTCCATCCAAACCATTGCTGTCGCTTGCATCTCAGCTCTATGATTGCTACTGCCTCTCATCCCGATGGCCTTGAATAAGGACACAGAAAGACAGACCCTGGAGTGCTCAGCCCAGCACACCAAGGGCTCCTGGTGTCCTCGGGTGAACCAGCAGAAGCAGGGTAAGTGCCAGCAACAACCTCGTGGGACCTTGAGCAGAAAACCAGGCCTGCCGCCGCCGAGAAAGTAATCTGTACGTTCAGTGACCGCTTTGCTTCCGTCCAACGAAACTACTGGTGATAATTACGGCAAGACCACAGGAACAAACTGCAGCTGTCTCAGGTAGACTGGAATTGTCAGTCATCCAAATTAAGCCAGCCATAAAAGAAAGAGCAATAATCACCGTTTATTGTGACTCACTTAATCCTCATGACGCCATCGCCATGACATACAAAGGAAACTGAAGCCCAGAGGCTGAGTAACTTTCCCCAAACCCACTTTAAAGCCCTTGTTCTTATCCATTCTGCTAGTTCCTCCACAGACAGAACCACCCACTAGCTGTTTGTCCGAAGGTTAGGAATGACATGAAAAATCGAACAAACGAGAAAGCCCCTTTTAGATATCCACACCTAGAGAAATGCCTGAGAGACCGCAGCGATTCATAGGGGTGCAGGGGGAGCTTAGTGACTTTACCTCTGCATAGTGGATGGCCTTTTCTTCCATTTCCTTCCACGCTTTTAACATTTTTTCTGAGGCTAAAAAAAAGTGTGACTTGGTTACCAGAAATGACCATAGTGTGAACTGCTGGCCTACCCATCTTCACCAGAGATTTTCACTTCAAACAGTCACAATACATAAACACGCCTTCACAAAGCAACCAAAGCAAAATGATGCAAAGGACTTCCTCTCTTTCCCGTCCCTCCGAGAGACCGCTTACATTATAGATAGCCAGTAAAGATCCCAGCGAGCTTTTAAAAGCAGTATTTGTAGCTCTACCTCAGTGCACAGCATGCCTTTGACTACTACAAAGATACTTCATGGAAGAAATCAAGTATCATAGAGCCAACTCTCAGGGGTAAATCTCTCCACCCAACTAGACATTACTGATCAGATACACACACTCTGCTCAGGATAAGACTGCAAACCGTTATTTGTTGCCCCAGAAAGGATTTGTTTTATGAAATAAGGCAGAAATGCTGGTGGTGACACACCTTTAGTTTACTCAACCTTGATCTCTGCCTTTTACATTTCCTCAGAACATCTGAGGAGAGTTAAACCCTTAAAACCTCCTCCCTGGGGGACGGACCACAGAAAAGTGGGTGACGGGAGACGTCAGACAGGGCAGGATATGACAAAATAAACAATTTATAAACTATCAAGGGCTCGTGAGGGAGGGGGAAGCGGGGAGGGAGGGGAAAAATGAGGACCTGATGTCGGGAGCTTAAGTGGAGAGCAAATGTTTTGAGAATGACGAGGGCAATGAATGTACAAACGTGCTTTACACAATTGATGTATGTATGGATTGTGGTAAGAGTCATATGAGCCCCTAATAAAACGATTTAAAAAAAAGAAAGAAAAATATATATACCAAAAAAAAAAAACCCACACAGTAAGTATTCATTACTCCACAGGAAGTGGTTTCGAAAGAAACATAACTCCAAAATTATTTAAGTTGTGAATTACAGGAAGGTAAGTGACCTTTTTCTGGAAAAAAGTCACCCAGTAGAGACATTGTAGCTATTTTTAAAATGGGGATTAAAATTCAGATTCTTAAATCATGCCAACATTTTTCTGGAGCCAAATAACTTTAGCCCGATTATCAAAAGCAAACACACAAAATAAACGTGTTAGCTAAGTAAGAGTCAAATAGGCAAAGCAGCAGATGGCTTCCAGGGGCCAGAGACCCGTCTCAAACGCATGCCGCGCACACTTACAGATCCCGTACGCCATCTGCTCGCTGTATCGCTCCAAGTCAAGCTGAATGCTTTTGTGAAAAAACTCCAATTTAGCTTTCAGTTGTTGAGAGGCTGAGATCAGAGTGTTCTTCATTTTTGTCAAGTTAGCATTGTATCTAAGAAGACTTAACCTAAACCATGGCCAAAAAAACATAATCAGAAACAAAACATTGGACAGCATGTTTAAACTGTAAATTGCCATGAGCCCAAAGCCTAACTTATCACCATATCAGAAACAAAACATCAGACAAGATTTTTCAGTGTAAGTTGCCATGAGCCCAAAGCCTAACTTCTCTGGTCAACCTAGGAGAAAGACTCTACAATCTGTCTCGAAAGCCCGCTGCCTGTGACGCTCGATGACAAGACCGTCTTCCAGAACCTTTCTACTCTCCAGCCACTGCAAGCGGATGTTTCAGACCACTGTTTAGATTTCAGTGAGTTGGGTCAGAACATGCAAACTGGCCCGAGCTTTAAATACTGCATGGAACCCTGACTGGTAAAAACTGGCAAGATTAATTCCTGAGCACCCAATCCATCTGACAGAGGGATTGTAAACAACACAATCTACTTACATTGCTGCCCGTTGCCCCTGAAAGAGTCTGCTGTAGTCTTCTTTGAGGCCCGATACATAATGCACTGCTTCCGCCCAGACTTTGCGCAGCTGTACGATCGGCAGCTGTATTTTGCTGTCCTGTACTACATGCAAGAAGATGGGAAAAGAGGGGGGGAGTTACCTTTTTAAAAAACTATAATTTGTGTGAAAACTGACAAAAGTAAATGAACTTTCCATGCAATGATTTATACACATTTTGTTTCTTAATATTAGTTGCAATTCCCTTAATGGGAGTTCCTTTTTAACATCTTAAATGTTGAAAATGATTTTTGGTTCAGTGTTTTCCTGGCTATGCAAGGAGCATTCCCATCAACTCCCAACAAGGCTAGAAAGGACTGCTGTTGATGACTGAGCACTTTCTAGACCCAGCTCTGATCTAGGGACAATGTGGAGCTCGCTAGAACTTATCCTTTTATTCTTGTTTCTCCACAAACTAGGATTTTTTTTCCCTCTCTCTATCAAGACCAAGTATTTATTTCTTTTAAGTTCTAATCAATTCCCACCTTCTCCACAACCCACCAATGAAGAGATCTTTGCTGCCTCACGCAAATTTCTTTACCTGGGCCACTAACCCAGGAGAGCATGTTGGACGAACAGCAGTGTAGTAATACATGCTTTCTTCAATGTCAGACTTGTGAAATTATCTATTGATGATTATTTCTTGCCTTTGCTTTGGTGAAGGGAACACCAATTTTCTAAAACCATGGCAGGTAATATGTTAATTTCAAGGAAATTTCATTTAAACACTACAAAATACTCTAAAACTGAAAGAAAGTCACTCCATTCAAAGGGACTTCAAAAAGTTCATGGGGAAAAACCACTATCTTTTCATTCCATTTACCCACAGATTTAAGTCCCCACACACTTCAAGGGGGCAAGTGTATCTATCTTACACTAATCTTTTCCAAAAAAATTCTTCAGGGAATGGTTAAAAGTCTAGAGGCGGAAGAATTACCACTGCCACTATTGCCAAAAACAAAACAAAACAAAACATAAAAACCTTTAAAAAATTAACTTGGTAAGCCTAAACGACAAGAACAGCTCAGAGCAATGCCCACATTTGAGAGCCCAGATCTCGGTTTCTAATACCATTCTCCGTAGAGAGGTGGCTGATTCTTGGACTAGGGCAGGAAATATACAAAAAGAGCCAGACAACAACAAAACCAGACTCTGCACTGTTGAAGAGATGGGGGAGAGGGAGGTGTGTCAAAGGGACACAGGAGCCAACTGAAAAGCTCCCCAAGATGGATGCTAAGAAAATTGAAGCAACAAATTAAATATTTTTATTGGATTATAATCCAAAGTATATCATATATAGATAAGTTCATATTTACATAAGCAAATTCTTGACTGAATTAATAAATGGGGGAGAAAAGACAAATCTCCCATGCAGAATTCTTTTTTTTCTTCTTGCTACAATCTTTATTTTTATTATTTTTAAAATCATTTTATTGGGGGCTCGTACAACTCTTACCACAATCCATATATACATCCATTGAGTCAAGCACATTTGTACATTTGCTGCCCTCATCATTCTCAAAAGATTTGCTTTCTACTTCAGCCCTTGGTATAAGCTCATTTTTTCTCCTCCCTCCTTGGCCCCTCCCTCACGACCTCTTGATAATTTATAAATTGTTATTGTCATGCCTTACACTGCCCAACGTCTCCCTTCACCCACTTTTCTGTTGTCCGTCCCCCAGGGAGGGGGTTATATGTAGATCCTTGTGATTGGTTTCCCCTTTCTACCCACCTTCCCCTTGCCCTCCTTGTATCGCTACTCTCATTATTTGTCCATAGGGGTTTATCTGTCCTGGATTCCCTGTGTTTCCAGTTCCTATCTGTACCAGTGTACATCCTCTGTCTAGCCGGATTTGTAAGGTATAATTGGGATCATGTTAGGTGGGGGGGAGGAAGCATTTAGGAACTAGAAGAAAGCTGTATGTTTCATTGGTGCTATACTACACCCTGACTGGCTCTTCCCCTCCCTGCGACCCTTCTGTAAGGGGATGTCCAGTTGCCTACACATGGGCTTTGGGTCTTCACTCCGCACTCCTCCTCATTTACAACGATATGATTTTTTGTTCTTTGATGCCTGACACCTGAACCCATCGCCACCTCGTGATCACACAGGCTGGTGTGCCACGTCCCCCATGCAAAATTCTGATTAAATTATGCAGATAAGCCATTCTCAACCTGTGGGTCGAGACCCCTTTGGGTGTCGAACAACCCTTTCACAGGGGTCGCCTGATTCATCACAGTAGCAAAATGACAGTGATGCAGTAGCAACAAAAATAATTTTATGGTTGGGAGGTCACCACCACATGAGGAACTATGGATGTGTTATCAGAGAGCCCATTCCCTGGAAAAGGACATCATGTTTGGTAAAGTTAGAGGGTCAGTGAAAGAGAAGACTGTGGGCATGATGCAAGGCTGGGCAGCTTCTCATTCTGTCACTGAGTCAGAACTGACTTGATGGGACCTCTAGCAAAGAGCAACCTGTGGATGTGGCTATCTGAGAGAGGTAGAGACCGCCGTCAGCACATCCTACCCAGGGTGGAGATTGGTGCCCTTGCATTCATTCTGACGTGTAGTGATCCTATGTGACAGAGTCCAGCTGTCCCCTAGGATTTCCTAGGCTGCGAATCTTCACAGGAGCAGGTCTCCAGGCCTTTGTGAACCCCCAACCTCTGGATAATAGCTGCACACTTAAGTATTCCACGACCATGACTTTATCAAGGGCACATCCTCTCAGCATGATTGATGACTGTTGGTCTGACCTTGATCACCTGGCTCAGATCATGTTGGTCAGCTTAGTCCTCCCACCCCATGGCCCCTTCCACCCTGTACTCTTTGGCAGGAACTCACCACGCAGAGCTCACATGTAACGAGTTGCGAGTTATAATCCCCCCTCTGCAAAAGAGCATCTACAGCAGTGGTTCTCAACCCTCCTCATGCCGCGACCCTTTAACACAGTTCCTCATGTGGTGGTGACCGCCCCCAACTGTAAAATGATTTTCATTGCTACTTCATAACTGTCATTTTGCTACTTTTATTAATTGGGCGACTCCTGTGAAGGGTTGTTTGACCCCCAAAGGGGTTGTGACCCACAGGTTGAGAACTGCTGATATATATACATACTTACATAGATGTGTGTATGTATGTACACACACAGACATATGACCAGACTTCAACTTACATACTTTGGATATATAATTTTTATAACTTATCGTAATTTTTTAGTCTATTAATAAATAAGCATAGTCCAGGGAAGAGGTGACTACTTGGAAGGAGCTATGAGCTAACTTTCTGAAGTGAAGGAAATGGCCTATGTTTTGATAGTAGTGTGAATTACAAAGGCATAAACATTTATCAAAAATCATCAAACTATAGACCTGTGCATTTCACTATAAACTATAAAAAAAGTCAGAAAGAAAAGTAACAAAAGAGTAAAAAGAGGAGAAAGATTGCATATATTTTATCCCCTATGCCCAATAGTATTCTAGAAATACTTGGTTGTAGTCTTTGTTAAATAGAAATTGATCAAACACTTAGCCCCTCTAAGAGATTAAAAAATAATTCTCAAGAGCCTAATTAAGACATGTGAATATCTATCAGACATGAAAGAACTGAAAATCATATCAGTGGGTGCCTGCTTTACTGACACAATTACTGAAGACAAACATGTGCATAAGCAAATGTGGTGAAGAGAGCTAATGGTGACCGGCTATCAAAAGATATAGCGTCTGGGATCTGAAAGGCTTGAAGATAAACAAGTGGCCATCCAGCTGAGAAGCATCAAAGCCCACATGGAAGAAGCACACCAGCCTGTCTGACCACGAGGTGCAGAAGGGACCAGTTATCAGACATCAAAGAACTAAAAATCAGATCACTGGGTGCCCACCTTCCTGACACGATCACTGAAGATAAACGTGTGCATAAGCAAAGGTGGTGAAGAAAGCTGATGGTGCCTGGCTATCAAAAGATATAGCGTCTGGGACTTAAAGGCTTGAAGACAAACAAGTGGCCAACTAGCTCAGAAGCAACAAAGCCCACATGGAAGAAGCACACCAGTATGTGTGACCACAAGCTGTCGAAGGGATTGGGTGTCAGGCATCAAGGAACAAGAAAGCATGTCATTGTAAAGGTGTATGAGTGCAGAGTGGAGACTCAGAGTCCATTGGTAGGCAACTGAACACCCCCTTGCTGAGGGGTTGTGGGGAGGAGACGAGCCAATCAGGGTGTAGGGTAGCAACGATGAAACATATAACTTTCCTCTAGTTCTTAATTGCTTCCTCCCCTCCCTATCATGATCCCAATTCTGCCTTTCAAATCTGGCTAGATCAGAGGATGTACTTGGTACAGATAGCAACTGGAAACACAGGGAATCCAGGATAGATGATTCCTTCAGGACCTGTGGTGAGAGGGGCGATGCCTGGAGGGTGAAGGGAATGTGGGGTAGAAGGGGGCAACCGATTACAAGAATCTAAGTATAACCTCCTCCCTACGGGAAGGGACAGCAGAGAAGAGGGTGGAGGGAGACGTCGGACAGTGTAACTTATGACAAAGCTATAATAATTTATGAATTATGAAGGGTTCATGAGGGAGGGGGAAGTGGGAAGGGAGAGGGAAAAGGAGCAACTGATATTAAGGGCTAAAGTAGAAGGCAAATGTTTTGAGAATGATGAGGGCAACAAATGTACATATGTGCTTGATGCAATTGATGTATGTATGGATTGTGATAAGAACTGTACGAGCCCCCAATAAAATAATAAAAAAAAAACAACAACAAAAAACATGTGAACATCAAGAAGTATTCACTAGATACAATGAAGTAGAAGATGTGAACCTGCTTAATAATGTAACAGTAGAAATTCATTCTCTTATATGTGAAAACCCTATGTTCAGCAAAATATCCTTTAAATTAGGGATCTGATAAAATCTACCTTTTGCCACCCTGTTTTCACCACACACAGGAACCTGAAGTTTGAGAGATAAAGAATAGAAAAACCAAGAACTCGTCCCTATACAGGCAGTCCCTGTTTTATGAATGCGAACTATTCCCAGCTGGGCCTTTGAGAATTTGTAGATAAGTCAGCGCAGGTGCACCGGTTCTTATCAGGACTCACTTGAGCAACAACAGCCTTGAAGCTTTTTCTGTGATTGAGAATTGAAAGTGCAACAAGGGAAGGTGATTGTGGTCAGGAAGCTGCTGTGAGTAGGGCTTGGCTCCATCCTTTCAAAGTGAAGGCAAATTTACAGTAACATCGAGAGACAAGTATGGATTGTCTGTAAGTTGGGGATATACAGAACCTAGTGTACAGACTAACGCTACTCAGGTTAAAATAAAAATCACATTATTTCAGGTTTATGGCCAGTAGTAAATGGATGACACTTACCAATATAATTTACACAGTCAGATAAACTTCTGGAAGCAAATGGCCCTTCATACACCGTCTTACTTTTATCAAACAAATACACCATATAGCTATCACAGCCTCTCTGGAAAAGATACAAACAATTAAAATTCTACTCGAACGTTCTTGAAAATCCTAGGCTCTCTGAAGACTTAAGCACTAGTTTTCCCATTCTGAGATACAACTGAACAGTCCGTGTGCATTAGCATAACCCGACAGATTTAAGGTCCAACTTGTTTTGGCAGGTAAATAAACAAAAATAGCATAGGCTACAAAGGCAAACAGAACAGCATCAGATTCAAAGGGACGAAACAAACGGCCACAGCCACACAGCCGTACCATGGGAACAGTGCTCAGCAATCAAAAGGAACGAATATCGATATGTACAGAGACACGGATGTGCTTCAAACACAAAACTTTTGATCAGCAGTGACAGACACCAGACTATGTATCACATGATTCTTTTTACACAAAATGTTCAAAATAGGCAAATTTACAGTTCAGTGGCTGACTAGAGGAGGCAGAAAGGGAATTAACGGTTTAGGCGAGAGGAGGATACTGAGGTGATGGAAATGTTTTAAAACTAATTTACAGTGATGGCTGCATAACTTGGCATATCAACCGGAAATGGATGAGTTAGATGATTTATAGCATAGGACTCAATAGAGCCATAAAAAGAAAACCTTTTTTTAATCTCAAAAAGGTCATGGCTAAAATCCTATCTCACCAGGTCCGTCTCCTCAAACAGAAGTTACTTAAGCTTGCTTGTCTAATTTCCAGGTGCTGGGAGTCAAGCAGGAGGAGCCCTAGTGGCCACTAGGCACAGGCGTTAAAGCACTTGGCTGCTCACTGAAAAGGGGGTGGTTTGATCCCACCATACCCGCTCGCTCCACAGACGAGAGATGTGGCCATCTGCTACCGTAAAGACCCAGAGCCATGGACCCCTCATGGGGGCAGCAGTTCTGCTCTCTCCTATTGGGTTGTTTTGCTATGAGTCGAATAATTTGAAGGCAACGGGTTTAAGTTTCAAGTATGTGAAGAAAATGAAAAAAGGAAAATAAACCCAACACTATTGAGAACATCATACAGGCTAAAGCAGGGGTCCTCAAACTACGGCCCGGGCCACATGCAGCCCGCCGAGGACATTTATCCGGTCTGCTGGGTGTTTTTGCCCCATTTTGTTTTTACTTCAAAATAAGATATGTGCAGTGTGCATAGGAATTTGTTCATAGTTTTTTTAAAACTATAGTCCGGCTCGCCAACGTGTCTGAGGGACGGTGAACTGGCCCCATTAAAAAGTTTGAGGACCCCTGGTCTAAAGCAATAAATGTTTCAATTCTATCTTGTTCGTCTTACAAAGCAATGCTAAGTGTAAGGAGTAGGATAAAACCAAAAATATATATATAGGATATACCCTGCCCCCAATCAAAACTGAAAGGGCATCACTCTCTATGCAAACAGAGTTCTCATAATCTACATATACTAGAATTCTCTTACAACTCCATCTAGGACACATTGAGAGGCTGGTTTCCGTGGGTCCAGAGAAATCCCCGTCTCAGAAAGAAGCTCCTGAGAGCCAGTGTTGATTCCAGTTTCACGCTCAATACGAGACTGTAGTGAATGAAGACTTTCATCAGGAGGCAACAAAAAAGAAATGATCTTTGCAGAGGTCATATTGAGGATGTGCACTATCTGTATAAACAAGAAAAACGATCACGTATTATCGATCACTTGGTTACATGAACAGTTCCGTGCTACTTATTCCAAGGAAAAGCTGAGCAAAAGTCATGATCTCGGCATTAAACAGGGTTCAACCTTCTCCAGAGTGAGACCTGCTTGTATAAGTCAGTGGCATTCTGAAAACTGAAGAGCAACAGAGGTTACGTCCAACAAATTGAAGTTCAAAATCTTAGGGGTGCAACAAAATCACAAAATAGAAATCTTAATTCAAAAAAGCAAGGATTTGTCCTGAAAAACATGTCTATTCAAGGAAGGAAAACAATGCCACTTATGAAGTGTTTCATAAATTGCATAACATTTTGTATAAGATCTCCATCAGTGAATCTTCCAATTTCCATTTTGAAATGAGGGGGAACTGGGACTCTACAAAGTTAAGAAACTTGTTTGGGATCACACAGCAGAAAACTGGTAGAGCTTGGATTCAAAACCCTATCTGGCTGTCATACATCTTCTGATAGAAGAGCTAGTCCTCGGTTTAAGCCAGAAATGCAATGTCATCCTGATTTTTCAAGGAATTCAACGTAACCCCACCAGAGTAGTTATGGGTCCTGCCACAGGCCCAAAGTTAGGCAAGAAAGCGGCCCCTGTTCTCACTAAAAGCCTCAGTAAAAGGAGTCTGATAAAGGCTTCACGGTGAGGCCGCGGCTGCTGGGGCTCTACCCAGGGAACCCAGGGCAGCAGCCACAGAGTTTCCGTGGACATCACTGAACATAACACGATTCAAGATTTTCTTCCTTCTTCACTTATGCAACTAATATGGAGCGAGTATCAATATTCCCTCTATATTACGTTGAACAGTATGTCCAAATGATTAAAATTAACTCTGTTCAAAAATACTTGTACAAATAAGGAATTCACCCACAGCCACTATTATTTCTACTTACAAATCCTGACAGATTCAAGTAACAGAAATACCAAATTGCACTGCTGAAACAGAAATTAATCCTTCTTTCATGTAAACTTCAAATGTAATAGGATTGCCAATATTTCTTACCCAACTATAAGAGGCTTCCCTTTAATATATAATAGCCTATTGTTTAAAAGGGGGGTGAGAATCTTTAAAATCGACATGGACTTAGCAACCCACGTATACACTGAGACCATCCACGCCTTCCCGGCCTAAGCAGACTTCACACTGGGACAGCTGCCATGGACAAACATTTACATAAATGTAACAGCAGAAACTTTTGGTGAAAATCTTGTGGCAGACATTTACTTTTACACAAGATGTACATCAAGATAAGGTAAGTGAGTGTGGCACTCCACCCACTAAAGCTCTGGACTGAAAGGGAAAAAAAGAGAGGAAATGAATCTTAAATGTATCCATTTGTTCATGCTAACCCACGGACAGGAGAATACAGAATAAAGGCACCTCAGAGATGAGATGGGCAGCTAATTGTGCAAGGACCACAGAAAGGTGCGTATATACAGAGGCCTGAAAGCCAAAAACCTTCCTCCCCAAAGCAAGTCTCATATAATTAGACCTGACTGGGTGGGGTGATCATGGAAACTCTAAAAGATACTTCAAAGAAATAATCAAAATAGATCACTTACAAGCAGAACTAAAGAGAAAGCTTGCTAAAAAAAATAAAACGTACAAGCTCTATAATATTTTCTTTACCAATAAGCATTAAGAAGATTAATATATTTATGCCAATTGTGAAAAAAGTATTTGAACTTCAAAACCAGTCTCATGAAATAGACACTATTAAAACTAACCTTCAAATTCAAAATGTGATCCATTAACATAAAACACCTTGGCTGCTTTGAAACAAGATCGATAGGCCCTCCTCTCTGCTGAGGATCCCAATTCAGCATCAACTGTAGCCAGTTTTCCATGGGTTCTACTATTAAACTGGAGAAAGTACAAAAATACAGTAAAAATCTTACACGTCCTAATTTTCCTTTAGTATACACAAGGTACCGGAAGTCCCCAGGCTAGGAACACTTGACTTATGGACAACCCCTATTTGCCTTACAATGCAGGGCTTTGAACTAGTTCTGACGCAGCTGACACAGCAAAACAGAACTGGAATTTTTATAATTTGCGTGACTCATCACAGTAACTGGAACAGGAAATGTTATGGGTCAAAACCCTGCAAAGGGAGAAGCAGAAGAGGTGTAGTGAGCACTTTCAGGAGCCTGAGACGTGAGCATGGATAAGAATTTGACAATAGGCAAAACCGTGGAGAGCCGCACACATTCAAAGCAGGGCGGTTAGCCACCATCTTTTAGCAGGGGGCTGCCATCTTCGAAACTCTGTTATACAAATGTGCCTTCACTTGGAATCCTATGTTCTAACCCCTACTCTCAACAAATTCTTCATCACAATCACCTTCCCTTGCTACATGTGCAGCGATGAAAAAGCTGCAAGTTCTTTGTTACACTAACTCACCACCCCCTGCCATAGAGAGCAGAACTGCTCCCTAAGGTGTATGAAGTTGTAAATGTTTAGGGGAAAAGTCAACATTCTCCCGAAAAGCAGCTAGTGGGTTCCACTGCTGAGCTCATTCCACTTGCTGCAGCTCGCTGTGGAACTCACGATGCCACCAGGATGCCTCGTGGCACGGAAGCCCAGGGGCTCTCAAAACTTACTTGGTCTACTGCCCCACTCCAGAAGAAAAAAACAAAATCACTCGGCAACTCCCCGGCGATTAAAAACGTTTGTACTACAGCCCATCATCCAAGATCAAGTGTAGGGCTCTGCCTTTACAGCCCCCTCGGATCATTCCAGCGGCCCTGAGGGAGAGGCACTGCCCCTTTGGGAAATACTATGCTGAAGCAAGGCTAAATAAGAACCATATGCCCCTGCTCTGGCTACTTACAAATGACTAATGGAATAATAGGCAGCAAACTTTGATAAAAATAACAGAAGTAGCTTTTAAAATTAGTATATGACAACTCCAACAGATGACTCCAGTTCTACTGTCTAGGAGCCCACCCACTTACTTCATTATCCCAAGAATTGTAGCACAGAAGCCAATCAATTGAATGACAGCAGCTAGTTCCCAATACAGTAGTCACTCTGTCTGTATTTACATTAATTAAATGTAAATAAAGTTTAAAGGCAAGCTTTCTTTTCAATCATTTTATTGGGGGCTTGTACAACTCTTTTCACAATCCATACATACATCTATTGTGTCAAGCACATTTTTTAAAAATACATTTATTGGGGGCCCTTACATCTCTTATCACAATCCATACAGTCCTCCAGTGTGTCGAGCACATTTGCACATATGCCACCATCATCATCTTCAAAGCATTCTCCTCCCACTTGAGCCTGAGATCAACTCCCCATTTCTTCCCGCTCCCTCCCCACCCCCACCCTCCCTCACAAACCCTTGATAAGTTATAGATTATTTCCCCCATATCTTACATCATCCTCCGTCGCCCCTCACCCACCTTCCTGTTATTCATCCCCCTTGGAGGGGGTTCTAGATTGTTCCTTGTGATAGACTCCCCCTTTCTCCCCCCACCCTCCCCTAATCCTCCTGGTGTCTGGCCCTGGGGGGTTATCTGTCCTGGATTCCCTGTGTTCCAGGCTCTATCTGTAGCAGTGTGCATGCTCTGGTCTAATCCGATTTGTAGGGTAGAACTGAGGTCATGATAGTTGGGGGAAGGAAGCACCAAAGAGCTAGCGGAGAGTTCTGTGTTTCATCTGTGCTGTACTGCGCTCTGACTGGCTCATCTCTTCCCTGTGACCCCTCTGCGAGGGGATAAAGGTAGGTTCTTAGTCACACTAGCCACCTTTCAAGTGCTCATAACCTCACGTGACTAGCACACAAATCGAACATTTCCATCATAGAAGATTCTAGTAGCCAATGTTATGTGAGGTGCAGAATGACTCTCTTGTTCTCTTTCAAGCCTGAAGAAGCTGAGGCAACATTCTTCAACTAATATACTTACCTACAGAGGCTATTTGGTTGAGGTAAATGACTGCTGAACCGAACTTCTCCCGTCATCTCTTCAGATGCAAATATACACTTTGGATCCTTCTTCTTAATCTTCTCATGCCTATACAACAAAAGCCACCTCAAGTCACACTCTGACTCTGACACAAGACAGCTTAGATCTCTTGCCATTTAACTTTATTCAATTTCATTTTGTTAAAAAGGCAACTATACCTACTTAGAGAGGGAGCCCACTCCTATTAAACATACCAACCTTCTCTTCCATTTCTTACCAGGTAAATGGCTGCAGATGATGCAAAAAAGGCCTATATCCGGCAATACATTCAAACACCATGGTCCCAAAGCTCCAATAATCAACAGTGGCTGTGTAAGGCTTATTCTCAAAAAGCTCTGGGGCCTTAGGGAGAGAAAATGCTTTAAAGGCCAGCATGATATACAACAGGACTACTTGAACTGTGACTGCTATATTCATGGCCATCAAAATGAGAATCTTATATGCTTAAATTCAAAGAAGCAATACATGTCTCACCAGATACTGCAGTGTCCCCACAAAAGATGTACACAGACTTCCTTGATCCACATCTTTGGCATACCCCAGATCAATTATTTTATGCAATATCTGTGAAAGAAGAAGAGCCCACTTTAATTGGCGGAGGAATTGGAAAAGGGAAGGCTGTCGAGAGAACTGCTTGGGCGGTGCAACGGCCAGCATGCTTCTCTCGAGTCCCAACGGTTACTAGCCATGGGATCTTCATCAAGGTACTTAGCCGCGCCCCGGTCTCCAAACAATGGAATTACTAACAGTCCCCACTTTACCAAATTATTAGAAGTCCATGAAACAGTGGAGATGAAGAACTTAACGCGGTGCCTGCTCAGACTAAGCTTGACCCATTAAAGTAGAAGACAGTGAGTGGTCGGCTAACTTCCAGACCGAAGACCCAGCACTCACGTTCACTGCCATCAAGTCGATGCCAATCCCTAGCAAGCCTTCAGAACAGAGAACTGCCCCTGTGGATTTCCGAGACTTAACTTTTTCCAGGGATGAAAAGCCTCATCGGCCTCCTGAAGAATCATCACAGAGCGGATCAACTGTGAGCAACCACCTATCTAACTTTCTTTCAAAAATGTCCTGCAATCTTTGGACTCAAAAGAAAGCAGAGACAGTTGATGCCAAATATAGCGAAAGGTTCCACAAAGAAGACTCATCACCCAGGATCCGTGACCTCAACAGCCCACCATCTTCACTAACCCCAAATCTGCTGCCAACCAGTCAGTTCTGATGCACAGCGACTGCAGTGTGCTGAGCAGACTGGCTGTCTGCGTTTCGGAAAGTAGACACCGGGAGCAGGCAGCCTCACTTTTCTCCTGCAGAGCACCGAATGGATTTAACCGCAGGCCTATGCTGAGCAGCCCAGCCCACTAAGCCACCAAGACTCCTTTCGCAACCTAGAGTCAGCCAATTATATTCAAAGGTAAGAGAAACCAATTCAAAATTAAGACTTTGGACTTTCAAGTCTTTATTGGAATGGAACTTGTAATCTTAGAAGAAAGCAGCTCAGAATGTTCTAATAGAAACAAACATTCCAGCAGTTCATTCATAATTGCCAGTTACTTTCAAGATGACTTATTTAGAAATCTGAAAAATCAAGGTTTTAAATTTTAATATAAAAAGATGGGAAGAAAATTACAGTAAAAAACATAATTACATTTCAATTTTCTTAAAGCTGACTCACAATATGTGTTTGTGTTTTGACATATTTTACAGGAACAAATCTTTACTCACAGCCTGCTGTCCCTGCTAGATATTACGCTGGAAAAACAAGTAAACAAGATGGATGCAATTCCTTCTCCAATGGAGCTACTGTGTAGCAAGGGAAACTGACAACTAAACTCCTGTGTGGCAAGAGCTGGGATGAAGCACCGAGCGCTGTGGGCAGAGAGGCAGGGCATCGACCTTAAAGAAAAGACTAGCCACATCAGGGAGACTGACATCAATAGGTAAAGAACATCCCCTCAGGGTTCACTTACCTTCCCACCAACATCCTGAAGAACTATGTTTTCAGGTTTTAGGTCACGGTGTATAATTTTGTTTTCATGCAAATACCAAATTCCAGATCCTAAATAAAGTTTAAAATGTATTTATAGGTAATAGAAAACATCAAGTTGTTGCTTTTTTTTTTTAAGTTCTTTTCACATCTTTTACAAATTTGCTCTGACATTCAGATTTATATGGACCCAATATTGTAGCTACAGGACTAGTTACGGTACGATGTGACAGCAAACAGAAAATCTGGTAACATTAATTAGTACTTTAGACTTAGAGTACATACTCATTTAACTTATGAGAATTAACATTTTAAAAGAATGAAACAAGTCATTAAGAAAATCCCTGTTTTATAACCTTTCCCTCCCATTTAAATCAACCTCTTCAACTAGCCCTTGGCCCCAAGGTCAAGAAAAGCCGCACAGGCAGACTACATGTACACGAGGGAAAACCCCCTACCCAAAAAACAATGGACAAAAGCTCCACTGGGAGCATCCAGCAACTCGCTCTGAGTTAGTGCACCCAGTGGTGTTGCCTGGGAGGCTCTCTCTGGTCACAGTGAATTTTTTCATGAAAGCAGTTTTGCTTCAACCTCATTTTTTAAGATGGCTGATTTAGGAGAACAGCGTGCGGCTGTGAAATTTTGTTTCCTGCTCAGGAAAGATGCCACAGAAACACAGCTTCTATGTAAAACACAGTTTCCAAGAACAGTGCTATGGGGAAAATTCAGATGTACAAGTGGTTTTCTTATTTCAAAAAAGGTGAAATGTTGATTGAGGACAAACCTTATTCTGGACGTCCATCAACTTCCTGAACAGACAAAAATGTCAACAAAATTCATGCACTTGTGCTTGAAGAATGACGATGGACCACTGAAAAGATGGGGAAGTTATCTGGACTGTCTTGGAGCTCAGTTCAGCGAATTTTAATGGAAGATTTGGGAATGTGAAGGGTCGCTGCAAACTTTGTACCTCGGGTTCGATCTGACCAGGAAAAGGTGCATCAAGTAGAAACATGCTTTGCTTTGAAAGAACAGCTCTGAAATGACACGGGTTTTTATCCCCAAGGTCACTACTGGTGATGAGACACGGTGCTATTCTTGTGATCCCAAAGCAAACATCAATCAGGCCAAGCCAGCGGAAGAAGCCATAGTCACCTTGCCGTAAAAAAGCTCATCAAGTGAAATAGAAGATCAAGACACTCATTTGTGTTTTTGATATGAGGGGGATAGTGCACTTGGAGTTTGTTCTACCAGGTCAGACTGTTCATCAAGCTTTCTACTTAGAGGTTCTGAAAAGATTTGTGTGACAGTGTGTGACAAGAAGGCCTGGTTTGTAGCAGACAGGGGACTGGTTTTGCCACCTTGAGAATGCCCCTACTCATGCAGCCATCAGTGTGCCAGCTTTTGGCAAAAAAAAACAAAACAGCACACCTCTCTTCCTTACTCGCCTTACCTTGCTCTATGCAACTTCTTTTTGTTTCCGCAAATGAAGAGGGACATGAAAGGACAGTGATTTGATGATGTAGAAGAGGTGAAGAAAAAAAATGAGGGAGGTGCTGTCAAGCCATCTAAACAGATGAGTTTGAAAAATGTTTACAAGAATGGAATTGCAGATTTGACAAATGTATTAAGTGTAACGGAGAGTACTTTTAAGGTGATAATGTTGTTTTGTAAAAAACTTTAAATACATGGCTTTGGGGGGAAAAATCCGTTTGTTTTTGGGTGCCCCCTCGTATAACAAATGAGATTCTTGGCTTCTGAGTTTCCTCCAAAGGCCTCCTAACCCAATTCCACTGCTACTGAGTTTAGTCTGACTCATACCAGCCCTAAAGGACACCCGACTACCCGAGAGGGTTTCCAACTCTGTCACTGCGAAGAGAAGCTGACTGTCACGCCGTTCTCCTGTGGAGTACCTGGTGGGTTTGAACTACTGGCCTGGGTAGTACCCAAGTGCTTTAAACCCTGCACCACTAGGATTCTGTCTCCAAGGGCCCATGTACTGTATTTTGGATATATTTTTTAGAAGAAATTTTGATTAAACAGAGATTCGCAATTGAAGATTGGACTTTAGTAGCAATATCTTAATGAGATGTAATATCACTATACATAAAAGTATGTTTATGTGGAGGGGATGAAACTTTTTTTCCCTTTTAAAACTTATTTTATTTATTTATTTTAAATCATTTTATTGGGGACTCGTACAACTCTTATCACAACCCATACAGCCATCCATTGTATCAAGCACATTTGTACATTTGTTGCCATCATCATTGTCAAAACATTTCTTTCTACTTGAGCCCTTGGTATCAGCTCCTCATTTTTTCCCTCCCTCCCCACCCCCTTCCCTCATGACCCCTTGATAATTTATAAATTATTATTATTTTGTCCTGTCTTACACTGTCCAACGTCTCCCTTCACCTACTTTTCTGTTGTCCGTCGAGGGGATGAAACTTAATAAGGTGCTGTCACACCATTTTCTATCAGCAATTGTAACATTTGTTAGCTAAAGTTAGATGCCTAACTCAAAGTAAATATATATATATATAAATTTTAATTTAGCATCACTATTAAGTTAGATCTTTCTGATTTTGTATAGATGTTAAGAAATTATTTGTGTCATATACCAATAATTCTCCTTACTTCCCAAGTAATACAGAGAATCTTCAATGGACTAAAGAGACATTAAAGGACAATGGTAATTTCAAGCAGATTACATACCTATATCACTAAGTAAAGACAGTATTTGGCTTTCTTTAAGTCCACAGCAATTTTCTGGTTTGTTGAGCAGCTAAAGGAAAAAGAAAAAAAAAAGGTAAAAATGTATATTGCGGATATGCTGGGCAGCAACTGCTATATATGTTAATGATTATACAATAAAAGAATATTCAAATGAGAAAATAAGTCAAGATTTTTAAAAAATGAAATAGGGAGAAATTATTAAATCTACACTGACTATACGCAAATCTACTGAGTCTGACTCTTGACAAGTCTTGTAAAAGGAAAGATGAAGGGGAGGGGGGCAGGGGAGTATTTGAGTTACAATAAAGAAAAATGAAAAAATTTAAATAAGCACCTTAAAACAAGCATTGACTGTGAGGAACAGAAGGATTTCTCATCTCCCCAAAATATGTACCAGACTTAGCTGCTTAAGAGTGACTGTACAATAGGTGATCAGCGAAAGTAGGTCAGAGGTTATTCTCCTTAACATCAGCCATCTATAGCGGCTAGACTATTAGTCTGACTCACCCTAAATAAGACCCACTCCCTTCTGATAAGGATAGTGGTGGTCTGTCTACTTGCAGGAGATACCAGAGAGGGCAAACCCACCCAAGGATGATCAAGGTTAAGTAGCCATTATCAGCTGTCTAGATCAAGCAGACACCACTGTTTATCCCACAACAAATGTGGGCACACCCCTAGGTCATCCCCCTCCTATTGAATGTATTGCCTATGTCGCTACCCCTCCCTGTGACTTAGGTTATTGTCTGCTATCAGGGGACTTGCATGCCTCCCAGAATAGTAATTGTCTGCTTTATTGTATGAGACACCAGAATGATCAAACTTGTTCAAGAATGAAATGTATTGCCCCTTTCTGTGATGTATGACTCTATAATCAGATCCCCCTAAAGTGATATGATATGTGGTTAACAATAATGAGGCTCCCTGGTTCTCGGGGGTGGCTGGAGAGGGTGGCTGGCCGAGGGTGGCTGAGGAAGGAGGGCTGCTTCCTGTGAGGGCTGCTCCCATGAGGGCGATGGATGGGAGGGCAGCTCCTGCAAGGGAGGCGGCTCCTGCTGTGGCAGCCGGGGTTCCCCCCATGAGGACCACCAAGCGGGGCGGAGGTGAGCAATGCTACCATGTAATATGTCTGACTGTATTATTGCATTATCTCTCATGCTCTCGATGACTTTAATATAATGCTTATATATCTCAACCATACAATTGTGCATTACTGAACCCAGAAGTAGTATTACTGAACCAGTGAGTTCTAGTAGCGGGTGGGGCTGGCACCCCACTCCCCCCAGCGTCATTTTTAATTTAATACTACAATTGACATTTTGATCTAACTACACAAATATAGTCCTTTCTTGCATATAAGCAAATTTTAAAAGTATATTCAAAATCAGGAGTTGACAAACTTTTTCTGTAAAGGGCCAAATAGTAACTAGGATAGGCTTGGCAGGTCGGTCATATGCCGTGTTGCAGGAAAGCAGCTTTAAATAACACATGAAGAAATGAGTGTGGCTGGATCCCAATTGTGACAGATCATTTAATGTCAACTTGATGACGTATACAAGTGTACACAGGTAGTGTCCCGCCTGTCAATCAGGTCACAACAGGTCACAACAATCAGGTGTCTCCATGTAGACGTGGCCTTCTCATAAGGAGGGTCCGGAGAACCGCCCTCTCTCTCTGCCTTTCCCTTCCTGCCTGCTGACCCAGCGAGCTGCCACCTTACCACCAACCTTGGGCCCACACGACTCTGCGCGTCTGGTCTGTGATCTTCCTGCATTCCGCATCACTGCAAGGGGCTGCGTGAGTCTGAGAAGGGCCTTACGGACTAGCGTTGCACTTAGGACTTAAGTCGGACTGGGCCAGGGTGTCTTCTTGACATAAAGCTCGTTCTCAAAGATATGAGTGTCACTGGATTTGTTTCTGTAGTCAACCCGACTAACACACCGATAACACTCGCTTTACAAAACAGGTAGCAGGCTGAAATTTTCTGACTCCTATATTATCATATTGCACGTGATTCCCATAAAGTTCATGATTTATTGTCTCATCATCTCAAAACACCCACGCTACCTTCCGAAGATCTCCTCCAGAACAGTATTCCATTGCTAGAAGAGGCACATCATTAATCAAAATATTCAGTTCCTCGGGAACATCACAGGCTTTTACAACATTGGGGTGGTCCAACCTAACCAGAAAGGAAAGACGGTATAGTAAAAAGTGCTCTCCACAGAAAGAACCCAGGTTTTAAATTGCAGTCAACTGGGGGGGAGGGGGAGGAACAGCACACACACATTTATAATTTCTCACTTACATAATTTCAAAATTAATACTTTAAAAATAGGCAAAATACTATTAGTATTACTACTGTTAAATTTGTGTCATGCCCTGAAAGTACATACATTCATTTACTTGTCAAAATAACTCAATTAGAGGTAGAGGTAGATTAATATTCCCAACATGCAAATAAGTTTATTAGTAGTTACCAGAGACAAAAGGGAAGGGGAAAGAGGTAGTGTGGTCAACCCTTTGCATCAACTCTAATTCATAGCAACCCTACAGGATACAGATCTGTCCTACAGTGTTTCCAAGGCTGGACTCTTATCAGAGCACATTAACACATCTTTCTCCTACGGAGCGACTGATGGGGTCAAACCATCAAGCTTCCAGTGGCCCGGCCCTTAACCACTGCACTGTGAGAGGCACCACATACGTGTTAACCGTGACAGAAACCTTGGCAACAGATACGGTAATGGCTGTACACCCTGAATAATGGAATCAACGTCACTGAACTATACGTGTCAAAATGTTAAGCTGGCAAGTGTTGGGTTATATTTATTTTTATTTTTACCACAATAAAGTTAAAAATAGTGAATTATGCAGGATACTGTTTTCTCACAGCTTTAAAAAAGTACAACAATATAACATCATCATCCGATCATGCAATGGATCTCAAAACATGAAAAGAATTCTACTTCCAGGGACCTGAAGGAACAGAAGTTCCAGGTAGAGCCTAAGAGTCGACCTTTCTTGAGTCTACCACAGCAAAATCGGAGCACCATCAAAGGGCAGAACAACTACGGTGTCAGAAAGTAATCATATCCACGCCAGGCTCCATCAACGCCTAGCTTGTGGACCCAGCGGACTTCAGCTTCCTCTCTACACCCAATTACAGAGTTGCCATGGCAACAAGAAGACTCATCTGTAGACCACTTAGCACACTATGGAGAACCTTTAAAATGTCCACGAATAATCCATTTCTCCAGTCCAGAACTCCTGCCTCGTGAGTGTAGGCTGTCCTTAGGGACGCATGTCAAACAAGTAGAATGTGGTAGACAGCATGAAGTGCAACTTCTGAGGGCAGACCATACAAGCTGGGCAGTTTTCATCCTGTTCTTGCCCTCGGTCCCTTGCTCTGGGGAAAGCTAGCTGCCATGTCATGAAGTCAAGCTTCCCTATGGAGTCACTCACATGGAAGGAAGCAACCGAATGCCTTTGACCAACACCACATAAGAGAGTTTGGACAAGATCCCAACCCTTGTCAGACCTTCACAAAACTGCTGCTCCAATCAATACCTTGTTATTTCACAGGGAAGATCCTGATTCAGGTTCACCCTGCTAAGACACTCCAAAATTCCTAATCCACATAAACTGTTGAGATAATGTGGGCTGGTGTGTATCACTGAGAAGTGGAATTTGTGGCAATAGAGAAATACACGGGTAAGCAAAAAGGGACAGGCATTGCGAGTAGGGCTCCAGTTCATACATGAACAGGTTTATTCCACATAAAACGGGTTTAAACCTGTCGCTGCTTATCAGTGGACGGCTGCAGACATGTCCTTTCAGCAATGCTCTTGCCTTAGTCTCGTTATGGTGCTCTGGAAAATGAGGCTTCATCAAAACAGTGGCTTCCAAGGGGATCCGTGGGGCCAGTTAAATTTGAAGCAGAGGCCAGCTCAGCCAGATATGATGAGTATGGGAATTATAAGGAGTAATCTTGATAGATCTTCTTGAAAGACACAGGACAATCACAGAGGGCTATTAAGAAGTTTGAGGAAAACTGAAAACCACTTTAGTTAGAAAAAGTCTAAAAAACTTGTGCCAAAGAATTTTTTCCAGCGTGAAAATGCACCTGGCTCATTCTTTAGGAGTGGCAAGGGCTGTCCTAGAAGTTTGTTGGGAAACCTTAACCCATCGCCCTGTAGCGATCTTGCCCCTTTAGTCTTCTCTCTGTTCCCCCGACTCAAAAAAATATTTTTAAAAAATTATCTAAGCCTCTTGAGGATGCCAAAACTGCTATTAAAAATGGATGAGATCAGAATTCTTCAGAGAAGAATCAGAGAGATGGAGATTGTCCTTCAGAACTGTACGGACCAGGCCTGTCTGGATAGGACAGGCTGGATGAACAATCTGGAGGAGAAAACAACGGGACTGACAGTTCCGGGGGG
>NW_022103968.1:28675454-28676867 GCF_000313985.2 Echinops telfairi | reverse complement strand
TAACAGTTGTATGAGCCCCTAATAAAATGTTTAAAAAAAAAAAAAAAGAACTGTACGGACTTGGACGGAGGGCTGTCCAGCATCACATTTTGATATTTTCATTTAATAAAGGTTTCTATGATTTTGTAGCAATACCTTTTGACTTACTTTAGTATACTATCTAACAAGAACAACTACAAAAGCTGTAGGGTAGTGATTTTTACTTAACCAGTATGCATAATAGTTGGACATTGACCAAAATCCAGAAGAAATACATACACCTTCAGAGAGGGGTCTAGTAATACCTAGGCGACTTGTTTTTACCTGCTTTTTCTAGAAAAATTTATTGTGAAAACACTTAACAAACATATGAATAAAAACGTAAGCCATCTCAACAATTTCTACATTGATGAGCTGGTGACATTGATTACATTCTTTAAAATATAATCCCATTCTCATGATCCTTTTCCAAATTGTTCCACAATTGTTAACACACACTCAATGGCTCCTAGGCAAAACTTTCCCTCTCCCTCCTCTCCGCTCAGAGGAAAGGCTAATCATATTTTCTTTCAACACATTTACTAATTTCATATAACCATTGTCTTTTACTGATCTATTTGACTCAGCGTGCCATTTTCAAGACTCATCCATGTTGTGCCATATATTTATATACGACTCATTTCTTTTTATGGCTTAGTAGTATTCCATTGAGCCCGGGCAGCACAGTGGGTGAAGCGCTCCGCTGCTAACCCCCAAGTAGGCAGTTCAAACACACTAGCTGCTTGCCGGAGAACCGTGACAATGTGTTTCCATAAAGACGCACACCCTCAGAAACCTAGGGGGCAGCTCTACTCTGTCCTGGAGGGTCACAAGGAGTTGGCATCGACTCGCATGGCAGGGTTTTAGGTTTCTATTAGATGTATATATACCACATTTTGTCTATGCATTCATCTGCCGGTTGAAATTGTGGCTGCTTCCACTCTTTGGCTGTTGTGAGAAGTGCTAGTGTGAACATGGTGTTCAGGCTTTTATTTGCCTTTCTGCATTCACTTCTGAGCACAAACCTAGGACTGAGCTTGTGGACTCATACGGTAGTTCTATGATGAACTTCTTAAGCACTGCCCAACTATTTTTCACTGCAACTATACCACCAGCAATGAATGAGGGTTCCAATTTCTCCACATCTCAACAACACCAGTTATTTTCCCCTGCGAATTCTAATAGATGTGATATGCTATTTTATGGAAGTTAGATTTGCATCATTCTAAAGGCTAATGACTAGTTGAGCTGACTTTTTAAACAAAACCTTTTTTTTTAAACATTTTATTAGGGGCTCATACAACTGATATCACAATCCATACACACATCAATTGTGTAAAGCGCATTTGTACATCATTCTCAAAACATTTTCTCTCCACTTAAACCCCCGACATT
>NW_022103968.1:28655911-28673992 GCF_000313985.2 Echinops telfairi | reverse complement strand
CATACAACTCTTATCACAATCCATACATACATCAATTGTGTAAAGCACATTTGTACATTCATTGCCCTCATCATTCTCAAAACATTTGTTCTCCACGTAAGCCCCTGGCATCAGCTCATTTTTCCCCCTCCCTCCCCGCTACCCCCTCTTCTCATGAACCCTTGATAATTTATAAATTGTTATTATTTTGTCATATCTTACACTGTCCGACGTCTCCCTTCACGCACTTTTCTGTTGTCTGTCCCCCAGGGAGGAGGTTATATGTAGATCCCTTATCCTGGATTATAAACTATAGTACAAAAGTTTTTAAATGCCAAGAATGCCAAGGAGGTGCTAAGCTTGTGTGTGTGTGTGTGATTTTTTTTCTGAAAAAGGGAAAGCAGGCCAGTAAGTGGAGCCTGTGCTCCAGTACAAACAACACGCAGGAGAGACAAGTGCCCCGGCCTAGTATGAATCAACTGTCTAAATCTGACCGTGCCTAATGCAAACAGAAATTCTAAAACTAGGTACTTCTCTTAGTAGTTTAAATGACAAGGGGGTTGGGGAGGGGAATCCCAACAATGCAACAATGAACCCACCAGCCCAATAGTGTGGCCAATTCTTCCTGAAATTAAACTTACCCTGATGTACATTGTAGAATGGAGTCAGCCCTCATCACATTCAGTACTTACTGACCATCTAATAAAGCAGCCAACAACAGCCCAATCAGGGTCAAACGGGCTGCATTCTGTTTCTGACATTGTGAGGAGTCTGTAAGGGCTTCTGAAATGTCTGGTCTGACACAAAGCAGAGGTGTGGTCAATTAGGCTCCTAGGAATAAAGAGGAAGGAGCCCACAAACTCGGCAGAGAGGGGCTAAAACAAAACTCTAAGAGGGGAAGCAAAACCAAGCTTGAAAACTGGATTGTCAGCATGGGGGGTGGGGGGAGTACAGAGAGGAGATTGGAGAGAGAGAGAAGAGAGGGGCAGGCTGGTGCCTCAATGGTAAAGCACTAGGCGGAGAGTCAAAAGGTTAATGGTTCACAATCACCAGGGAAAAACCTAGCAATTGACTCCCAGAACGACTACAGCCAAGGAAACTCGAGGCAGTTTACACCGTCACTGCGAGGAGCACCTGTGCGCTGGTGCTGGGCGCCCTCCAGGTGGTTCTGCGGTCCGTGCCATGCTCTCAGTAGCTGGCAGGTTTGGGCACATTGTTGGACCACTGTGTCATTTCACCTTGTTGAGAGTCTTTTTCTTTTTCACTGAGCCCCTAACTTTCACCATGCATGATGTCCTTCGTCAGGGACTGGTCCCTCCCAAAGGTAGGTCTAAAGTACGTGAGATAACATCTGGTCACCCTCAATTCTAAGAAGCAGTCTGGCTGTACTTCTTCCAACAAAGATTTGTTAATTCCACTGGAAAGCCATTTAATATTCGTCACCAACACGGTAATTGAAAAGCATCAATTTTTTTTTGGTCATGATTCCCAACTTTCACTGATGTATGAGGTGACTGAAGGCCTCTTACTCTTCAAAATGACATATGCTTTTGGGAACACTTTATAGAGAGAGGTCTCCTGCAGATTTTCTCAATGAACTAAACTGTTTGATTTCTTGCCTGCTGTTCCCATGAGCGTTAATTATGATCCAAAGAAAAGGAAACTGACAACTTCAGTCTTTTCTAGATCTACCACAATGTTATCTATTGGTCCTGTTGATAGGAACTTTGTTGATTCGATGGTGCAGTGTAACCCACATGTCAGGTTGCAGTCTTTGATCTTCAGTAAGTGCCGTAAGCGGTCACTTTCAGCAAGTAAGGTTGGGTCATCTGCATGTCGTAGGTTGTTAATCAGTCTTCCTCCAATCCTGATCCCATATCCTTCAAACAGCCCAGGTTCTCCGGATCATTGGCTCAGCAGACAGAATGAGTATATGGGGGAAAGACACACTGTCCTGAGTTTAAGACACTCAGTCCCCCTTCTTTTGTTCTAAGGACTGCCTCTTGGTCCATGTGAGCACAATGAAGTGCCCTGGAATTCTCATTCTCAATGTTATCCATCATCTGTGATGTTCCAAATAGTTGACTGCCTTTGCATAGTCAATGACACAAGTAAAATCTTTCTAGTATTCTCTGCTCTCAGTCAAGATCCATCTGATATTAGCAATGGTATTTCCCACTCCATGGCCTTTGCTTGAATTTTGGACGTGTGTGTGTGTGTGTGTGTGTGTTTCACTGAACACTATGGTAGGTGCTTTACAAGCATGATCTCCAATTTTAAAAGCCACAGAAATAGGTGACTAAAAAGCTTTTATAAAGCAAAGCTTCAAAAATCCGAAGCATTCACCAAGGCTCTAGAGCTGGCGCATAGCAGAATTGGGGTGTGAATCCAGTTTTTTCCCCATACCACACAGCACTTACTGTGCAGAAAAACAGAATATTATTTTAACTAGAACTCATTTATAAAATCCCAAACATGGCCTACTATGCTGATAGGGCAATATATTTCACAATACTAATAAATAACAGTAAAATCCATCATGTTCTTATCAAGAGTCTGGAAAGCAAAGTGTTATCACAGATAACATTAATAAGCTATGCTTGGCCTTAGTTCCAAAGGTTAAGAACAAGAAGTGCTCGGACTCAAACGAAAGTTACATTTTTCTATGTGGCCACAAGCCTACAGCAACAATCCTGCCCCCACTGGAATAGAGTACTAGCACACCAAAGAGCTCACTTTACTGACAACTCGGCACAGTGGTGGCACCAACACCAACAGTAAATGTGCCCAGGCCCTTCCGCAGTCACAGCTTCCTTTTCAGTCAGTGTCTCTCCATGCAGCACACTCTCCACATGTGTTTGATGAAACAGCACAATCGCCATGGGATCTACTTTCCTGCAAACTTTGTCGCCAATATGCAAACCCAAAGGTTTGTCTGCCACGCCCTGGTGTGGAGAGGGGTTTTTGGTAATTCAACCCAGACCAGATTTTAAAACATGGTTCCTGTCGTGTAAAACTGCTCTGATCCAGGTGTGTGTGTGTGTTTCTCCCCAACAGGCTTATTGGCCTATAACTCACATATCACACAATTCAATAGGTCAGTCCCATCAAGAGCAGCTGCACAATCATCGCCACCATCACTCTGAGAAAGCTCCAGGTTTTAATCACACTGTATGTATTGCACAGGGTGTGAGGTAACCCAGAACTGTGATGTGCACCCAGAACCTAGGGGATTTTCCATAAGAGGTCCCCAGTGACACCAGCTTGTCCCAAGAAATGCCGACAAGCCAGCTTTAAGATCTTCTCACTGAAGGTTGGGGCGGGGGACCCCAGGCCCACGCTGTCCGCTGAACCTCGCCTCACCTCTTGTTGTGCCAGCAGCTCCCTGCTGAGGCACTGATGCCACCATGTTGAAAATTATCCTCAGCAGAATTTGAGTTGTATGTGCTATTGTTCAATAACTATGCATTCTACTAAATCACCTTGTTGTGCAAGAGGCACAAATAAAGATCTCTTCCAGTTGGTTGGCTTTCATGGGGCATAGATAAGTAAGCACTTCTACTCCTGGAATTCTATCAATTCCCAGAAACTTGTTTGTCACCCGTGCCTTCGGTGCAGCTTGGACTTCTTCACTACCTTTGGTTCTAGATCATATTAGTTTCTGAAATGGTTGAATGGCAGCCACCTCTTTTTGATACAGTGACTGCCCCCACCCCCAGCCACACACACACTTTTTGGTCTGTGTGTGAATTAGGTGAAGGTTTACAGAACATTCAATGACTGATTCATACTCATTTAGTCTTAAGTCATGGACAGCAATCCTCACAATGTAGCACCATTTATCCCACTGGCTACCTGTATTTCCAGCCTTCTGAACAATGTCCTTGGCAAATGTTATGCTTTTTATCCCAAATTGTTGATTATCCTAAGGAGGACCTCCCTTGTATGATTGTTCCCCTTATTAAAAACTAAACCAAACTCACTTCTACCAAGTTGATTCACAATGACCTAAGGGACAGATTGGCACTGCCCCGGGGGTTCCAGGAGTATACATCTTAACGGGAATAGAAACCCTCACCTTTTTCCCACGGAGCTGTTTCAAGCTGCTTGCCTTCCAGGTTGAAAGTTCAACATGTGACCACTACACCGCAGGGCTCCTTCCTGGGACTTCTAGACATGTCTATTATTTTGATGAAGCCGAGTGCAGTTCCAGGCCTGGAGGGTGACTGAGGGCCACAATCTGCGGTGTCCCACTACCTCTATCCAACTAGTATACTTGGTCGGTTTCATAGTTTCTTCCAACGTTTCCCTCCCACTCCAGCCAGGTCTCTATCTTTTGACGCCTCCACACCATTCATTATTTTGCCCACAGAGTCCTTCATTATTACAGCTTGAGGCTAGGATTTTTTTCTTTTAGCTTTTTCAGCTTGATAAATGCTGAGTACTCTGTTTTCTCTTTTGTTTTTCTAACTCCAAGACACTGCACATTTATTTCATTATACTATTTCATTGTCTTCTCAAGCCACCCTTTGACGTGTCCTGTTGAACAGGTTTACGTCATCACTTCTGCCTTTCACTTTAACTAGTCTCCATTCATGAGCAGGTATCAGTCTCTTCTGACATCCCTTTTGGCCTTCTGTTCATCATTCCTGTCTATTTAATGACCTTCTGGTTCTTTATGTACGATGGCTTTGAGGGTCATCCCACAAGTCATTTGGTCTTCAGTCAGTAATGTTCAATACATCAAATATATTCTTGGAATAGCCTCTAAATTCAGGTGGAATATATTCAAGGTCCTGTTTGGGTTCTTGTGGACGTTCAATATTCTTCAGCTTCCATTTGAACTAGCACATGAGCAATCAAGGGTGGTTCTGCAGTCAACCCCGTGCCTTGTTCTAACTGATGTTGCTGAGTTTCTCCATCTTCTACGAATGTAGCTGATTTGATTCCTGTTCATTCCATCCTTCAAGGTCCATATGCACAGTCACCATTTACATTATTAATAAAAAGTATTTACAATGAATGATTCGTTGGTCTTGTTAAATTCTGTCATGTGAACTCCCATGTAGTTTCTATTACCGAGGTTATATATTCCAACTGTTAATATTTCTTTGTTTCCAACTTTCACATTCCAATCACCAGTAATTATCAATATATCTTGATAGCATGTTTGATCCATTTCAGACTGCAAAACTTGGCAGAATTCTCCCATGTATCACTAGTTTTAGTAAATTTGAACATTACTCACATTACTTGTACTTCCTTGTAGGTGTATGGTTATTACCCTATCATCAACTGTTTTTTTTTTAGTATCCTATCATTTATAGCACTGTACTTAGAGACCTTAAAATGTTCCTTGTAATGATAACTGTACGATGCCATGCCTCTTCCATTTGTCATTCCCGACTGTGGAAACAGCACAGGAGGTGGGGGCTTAGGGGAGGGGCCTAACTGACCTCCTCTGAATCACCAGATATAGTTATGTTAAAACTTAACATCTTATTTGCTTTTCCCTTTTGACCCATATCTAACTTATTCTACCTTTTAGTTATTTATTCTTTTAAAAATCATTTTATTGGGGGCTCTTACAATGTTACATAAATTGTATCAAGCACATTTGTACATATGCAGTCATCATCATTTTCTAAACATTCACTTTCTATTTGAGCCCTTGGTATCAGCTTCTTTTTCCCCTCCCAACTTTTTATTATTTTCTTTTGGATTGAGGTTTCTGTTTCCTTTTGAATTGAGGTTTTTCTGTGTTTTTTATTTTCTTGTTGGTTTGGGGGGGGGGCTGTTTGTTTGTTTGTATGGTTCTCTTTATATGAAATCCAGGATAGATAAATCTAGAGAGATAGTAACTAGATTGATAAGTCCATAGAGTTCTGACAGGGTAGTACGTTTGGGGAAAAGGGGGTACTAATAACAATGACTACAAAAATGACGAAAATGTCCTACAACTGATTGTGGTGATGACTGTACAACTCTTTCTAGTATTTTCAAACCACCAGGGAGGAAGGGGGCAGTCAGGCTTACTGATCCGATAGATCAGTGGAAACCCCAAGACAGGTGCCCTTAAGACACCCCTCAAGTCTGGAACTGCACCCACCCGGGAACAATGTTCAGTCCAACACTAGGCAGGCCTACAAAGTGAGTCATGGCACAGGGAGAGGTCTCTGTACAGTCAGCCCGACAAGACCGGACGGAAAGCTTGGGCAGCAAGACGGGCCGGAAAAGAAGGATGAATGAAACCCCGGGAGGAAATGAGGAGAGAGCTGTTAACGTTAGGAAGAGTGCCATCACCGTCACAAAACAAAATGTGTGTCGACTCATTTGCTCTAAACTCTCACTCAAACTACTAAGGAAAAGTTCAAAAAGGAGAAAAAGAAGTGCTACTATGTTCCCTAGAAAGAGTTCTTGGGATCCTCTGTCATGCTTCCACACCACTCTGCACAAATCTTCTTCAGATAGGTTACCGCCTTGTACTTTGTTTCTATTGCTCTCACTAGGCATGAAATTTCCTTGAGGGAAACGCATATTGTTTTTGTTGATTTGGGCACCAACTCCACCAAGCACTGTTTATTTAGCTGTAAAGAATCCATCTCGCAACAAATATACAAATGTGCTTGACACAATGGATGGATGGATGGACTGTGATAAGAGTTGTAGAGCCCCCAATAAAATGATTAAATAATAATAAAAATAAATTTAAAAGAATCCATCTCTTAGCCTTGTTCTTTTCCACGTTGTGCCTTGATGGGGTGGATAAAACACTGGAACAGGGCTCCCACCACAAAGGAGGATCTTGAAAGTTGGACATGCAAACCTCAAGTCAGGCTTAGAAAAGGACTGGGGCTCTTTCAAGTACTGTGACAGACTATTCCTTCTTTCCCCACTGCAGGTCCACTAGGCAAAGATCCCAGTTTTGGAAGGACCACTCTAGACAACTGGAAAGTTCCTGAGAGATTTCTAAGATTTGGGAGGAACCCAAGTCTCCTTCTTTAAAAAGTGAGTTTCCCCAAGTCTCTTCCTTGACAAAATGAGTTGACCCAAACTGTTTTAGTGTTTACCAAACCCCAGCCCAGAGAAGGAGACAAGCCTGTTAGCACGTAAAGTTCTCTTACAGTCATGCAGAGAACAAGGTCACAGCTAATGCTTTGCTGGAAGTACTGGGCTCTCCCTTTTTTCTCTGAGTGCCTTAAGGCCCCTCTGATCATTTATTACCACTTGGCGACCAATCAAAGCATTTGATGCTTCAGCCATTCTCCTGGTCAAATTTCCTTCTATGCTGTAATCTAGAAACCTGCTTCACAAAATTTCTGCAGTTTGCTGTCACTGACATTTGACAGTTTCACCTATTCCACACCCCAACTATTCCCCCTGTGGTAGGTAGACTCCCATCTCTCTTCCCTCCCACATCACAAGAGGGGCTCTCTACCCATCTACTTGTGCTCATTTAAACAGCAAATCGGGATTTCTCTTCTTGACTTCATTCACAGGCCAAGTGCTAATCTTGTCCTACATGCTTTTCCATTCAAATCCATCATTCACAAAATGATCTTCCTAGAGCACCACTTTCATTTTAGCATTTCCTTTTTAAGGTTGGTGACGAATGGTGAAAATGGGAACAACAACACAAGAGCAGCTGATGTTTGAGGGCTTACCACAGGTCAGACATTTACTTCATTTGACATCCATTCTCTTATTGAGCTCCCAAGCAGACCCACAAGGTATCTGACTTATTATATGCATTTTATAGATGACAAAACAAACACTAGATTGTTAGGATTATTCATCTGGGGTCTATACACCGAAAAGGAGCCCTGGTGGCACTGTCTGTTAAGCCTTGGACTGCTAACCATAAGGTCAGCAGTTCAAACCAACCAGCTGCTGCTCGGCAGAAAATTAAGGTGATTTGCTCCCACAAAGATTTAAAGAAATCTATCTGAGTCAGAATCAATGGCTGTGGGCGTGGGGTTTATATACCTGAAAGGTCTGTAAATGTGCCAGGACATTGTGAACCAACTCAAATAGATAGCTATGTCAGAAAGATGCGTGGAGGTGCATTTGGGGGTGGGGCGGGGGCGGGGTATGTAGCTTTTATTGGTATCTCGAAAGACGCACAACTTGAATGTGATTATTAACTGATGTTACCAGCTCAGGCATTGTCAATTAAAACAAAATAATATCCTGAACCTGGTGTGAGCTGTCCTTTGCCCAGTCAGTGTCCTCTGCTCCTTCGACAATCTTCTTTCCTTCTTTGGGAAGCCACTGACCAAGTTCACCAGCTTGTGTCGTTATTGCCTGCCTGGAATACCTCCCAGCTCCAAAACCTGCACAGGCACCCAAAGGCCCGACGCCAGACCCTCCATGAAGCCTTCCTGGTCTACTCCAGGCATCACGTGGCCTCTTAGCACACACACGACCATATATATCCTAAGAGGTACTTAGAGATCCTCTTTAGCCCCATTTTCTCACCCATTCCGATCACACAGACACAGCCCGACAGTCACCTGCTTCGCACTCCCTAACACCGTACACTCACCAGGAGACACACAAAGGCACTGTCACACTCATTAAGCGCCTTGTCACATCTCGCCACTTCATACCAAGAATTCCCCCTACGAGCCGTGTGTCCCGCACACTGGACCAGGACCACCTTCACTCGTTATTCCAGGTGCAACCTCGGACTCGGTCACCCACGCTCACCAGCTCCGTGTTCGACGCCACGGATTCTCACTGGCAAGCCCTCCTCTACTGACAGCCACTGACGCTCCCCCGACGCTCCGACGGACACCCAGCACCGCTCCCCGCGAGCCCCGCCTCACCCGATGCTGGTACAGACAGACGTTCCCGAAGCCGCCGGTGCCCAGCCGCTCCCGCATCTCCCAGGGCCCGCCCGCGCCCGGCCGCAGGCCCGGGGGCCCCTCCATGGGGCGGGATGGGCAGCGGCCACAGGCACCGCCGCGGTTCCCAGGCCGGTTCCGGGCCGCGGAGGCGCGCGCGTCCTCGTCTCGCGATATACGCGTCACTTCCGCTAACGGCCGCGGGAACCGCTCGCCCGAGTGCTCCGTCGCGCCCGCGACCCCGCGACCCCGCGACCCCGCGACCGCGCGAGCGCCGCGCTCGGCCCTCGCTAGTGACCTGGCTCAGAAGACCCGCCTGGATTTCCCAATTGTAAAGGATGCACGTTTGCCTCGGATCCTACATACCCTTCGTATCACTGTCCAATAGTTCCCTCATTCACTTTTTCCCTCCCAAACTTCAGGTTATCTCCTCGTGGGAAAAGATGAGGCTTTATCTTCCCTAAAGCTTTAGTCTCAGACATCCACAGGGGCTGTTCTACTGTCCGTGGGGTCCCCATGTGTCAGAATTAGGTGGCAGTGAGGTGTACCCTTCTCCTTTTCTCAGACCCTTGCCTTGTACCCTCCAATCACCTGCACTGAAGTGGCACGGGCTAAGACACTCACCTCCCCGCCCGCTCCCCACCCCAACACACACCCCTACGTTTTCAAGGTTTAGGAATCTGAAACACCAGAAAAGATCCAGCACTAACAGGACCATTGGTCCGCGCCTTACATGTGTCTTTTGTAAGAATGCTGCATAGGCTCCGTTAAAATAAAAAGCGTCCGGGATGGTGTGCCCCAGCTCCACGATCTTCGAGCTTGAGGACTCCATTTCTTCAGGTGTAAAACGAGGATAATCTACCTCATACAGATTTATGGAGGGCTATATAAGGTGTCCTGGCAGTTTAGTGGGTTTTACATTGTGCTGCTAACCACAAGGTAAGCAGGTGCAAGCCATCAGCCACTCCATGGGAGAAACCTGCGGCTTTCCACTCCCGTCAAGTCAGCCTTGGAAACCCATACGGACAGTTCTATGCTGCCCTACATGGTCGCGATGAATCGGAATCAACTTGGTGGCAATGAGTTTGTCATACATATATGTCATATATCGTGTCATATATATAGTATCATATATAGTGAGGCTGCCTCCCCAAACATTTAAAATTTTACAACCTACAGGGGCGGTTCTACTGCCTGATAGGATAGGGTCATTATGAGTTGGAATCCACTATGGAGTTTATAAAGAATACTCGAATTAGAAGACTCATCAACAACCTCAACGTCGCAACATAACATTTCTACATAAAATAAAACAAAAATTTTCCCAACTGGACCAATAGGCAGCATGATAAATGGAGAAAAGTAGTGATGTCGAGGGTTCCATTTTACTTGAACCCACTGCCACTGTCCAAAGCAGCACTGGTCAAGAAATCACACAACATGTTGCATCGGGCAAGTCTGCTGCAAATGAGCTCTTTAAAGTCACCTTTAGGACTAAGGTGAGCTTGACCAGCCATGGTATTTTCATGTCTCAGGCATGCAAAAGGTAAGCAATGAATAAGGAAGACTGAAGAATTAGAGCCTCTGAATGATAGTATTGATAAGAACACCAAACGTATCATAGGTTAGCAGAATGATGACTGTAAAAAAAAAGAACAAATCTGTCTTGGAAGAAATGAAGCCAGATGTGAAGATGACTTCATCTTATTGTTTTAGATATGTCATCAGAAGGATTAGCCCCTGGAGATGGATCTCATACTTGGTCAAACAAAGCGTCAGTAAAAGAGAGGAGACCCTAGCGGAGGAGTGACACAGTGGCAGGAACAATGGGGTCAAACCGAGTGACAATTGTGAGGATGGCATAAAACCGGGCAGTGTTCTGTTCGGTTAAACACAGGACGTTAGGAGTCATAACTGGTTCAACAATACTTCCAGTAACAAGACAGTGTCTGGGCTAGAGTCTAGTTGATTCTAACTCAAAGTGACACCACAGGACCAAGCAGAACTGCTCCATGAGGTTTAGGAATGTCACACACAGTAGAGAAATACACAACAATCGTTTGGTTTTTTTCTTTCAACCATCTCTTGGGGTCTCTCTGCTTCTACTCCATTACTTCATCTCTAAGCACTCTGTAAATAGAAGTATTTCTCAGGTAATCATTTTTTGCTTAAAACTTTATTCACTCCTATTTTCATCCATTCTCTGATCTTTGGTGATCCTCAAGTTCTTATCAGCAATCAAAATTTCCGTGCGTTAAGAATGATCCAACAGCACACAGGAAACATTATAAATCTTAATCATCTAAAATTAACATCTCCAAAGCAGAACTCATTTTCTTTTTTAAAATCAGATCCTCTCTTCCTAATTAAACTATTGGACAACAGGGACTATGTTCGGACAAGGCTATAACCTCTAGTGTAGAAAAATGCTTGGCACCCAAGAGTTAAATATTTGCTGAGGGACGAATCTTTTATGCATCAATAAAATGACTGCAACAAGGGAAAAATGTCAAAGGCCTTGGGTCCCTTCTCCAAACTAGGTTGCTGAGGGAGAAGCACCCTGTGTGAGTCTGGGATAATTTCTAGACCTAAAAACCACATTATCTGAAACACACATTACCTATATCAATGACCAGGGGTAACATGAACAAGACACTTCTCCGCCATGGAAAAGCTTTTGGATTTTATTTAATATTTTACATGTTTTTTAAAATGTTGATAAACACAAGCTTGTAGCTGGACAACACACATGCTTATAGCTGTTACTTCTTCTGAAAAGTACTCCGTCCTAGGCCTCTAGCTGTAGGCTGGTTCCATGGGAATGCATGAAAGAGGCAGGGAAAACAGTCCCCATGGGAGATGGTTTCTTTTAAAACAGGTTGATGAACCTGTGAAGGTTAGTCATCTAGAGTGAAGTCAAAAGGCTCAAAGGCTTTCTGGAAGCGGCGGGCGTGGGTCTCTTCCTCTTCCTTGCTGATCTGACATTGCCTCCAGTCAGACTTGTCAGGAATATTAAGGATGGCTTCACTAGCCAGAACCTCTCTGCAGAAAGAGCACAAAGAAGTCAAAATGGACACCCCCAACCCCCTCCTCCTTCTGTTCCTCTCCAAACAGAGGCTAACCTTGTCATCATCCAAAGAACATTCGTGCATCCCAGACTTTGCTTATACTCTTCTCCTCCCAAGTGCCACTGCTGCCATCATCCTGACCCTCAAACCACTCATTTTACATGACCAGCTCAGCTTCTCTCTCTCCTAATGCCTCAAATCCTGTTGGTTAGCTTCTCTTCATCGTAAATACCGTATATACTAGAGTGTAAGCTGACCCGAATATCATCCGAGGCACCTAAGTTTACCACAAAAACTTCATGAAAAATGTGCTGAAAAACTCGGCTTATACATCAATATATACATAACTTGAAATGATGCCATTGGCACTTAAGAGAAACAACATGGCAGAGTAGAGAGAGGGTAAGCCTTAGAGTCAGAAAGATCAGAGATGGAATCCACTCCTGGCTCAGCCTTCTCTCTGACTTGAACAAATTACTTCATCGATGAGTCTTGATTTCTTGGTCTATGAAATGAGAATACAGTGATCCCTTGGATCTGAGGGGGACTGGTTCCAGGAGCCTGTTGGTCATCAAAATCCTCCAGTGCTCAAGTCCCTTACATAGAATGCCACCACATTTATATATAACCTATGCAGACCCTCCTGTATACTTTAAATAATCTCCAGATTACTTATCCAGGAGCCCCAGTGGCATAGTGGGTAATCCACTAGCAAGTGGCATAGTAGGTTCATATCCACTAGCAAGATAAAATCTATAAAATCACTATGAGTTGGAATCAACTCAATGGCCATGTGTTTTCAGTTAGATTGCTTATAATCCCAATTACAGTGTAAATGCTCTTGGCCTTTGAGGAACTGCTTTGACCAGTTATGTGCTTTTTCTTCGCCAGAGTATTTCAAATCTGCAGTTCAATGAAGCCACTGAATTCAAGGCTGTGGAACTCAGCACACAGAAGGATATGACCTACCTTACAAGACTTTGTGAGAAGTGTAGTTAACAGAGTGCATAGTAGCTGTGACGACAGTCTGCCTGAAACTCTAGTTTTGACATCCCGAATACATCTTGAGTTTGCTGAGGGCCTGCTACACTCAGGTACTTAGTGTCATGCCCACTCTGACTTGGAATTCCTCTGTCTCTCCTCTTAAGAACTTGGATCTGGATAGACACAGCAGCATAAACTGGCAACGAAACACCTTATCTTGGCCCTAGGGCTGAAAAATAGCTACACACACACACACACACACAATGCCGCTGTATACTAGCTTTCTCTTAACTGCCATTGCTTTTTTATCTTTACTTGGATTTATTCTGATATGTTAGAAATAACTCTTTGCATATCTATATAGGTCCATCACAGTTGTGTCAAACTTAAGTAGGACTGTGATGACAGCACAAGACTGGGCAGTAGATTTCCCTCTGTTGTTCGTAGGCCCACTGAGTTAGAGGTCACTCCATGGCACCTCACAACATGGCCACATTCCCTTTTGAAGCTCAAATTAACAGAAGAGTTGAATCGTCATCACACAAACCCTGTAAAACTCAAAGGACCTGAACTCAAGTTCTAGTTCCCTAGGCAAACCTTTACAGGAGCCCTGCTGTCATAGTGCGTTACAAGTCGGACTGCTTAACCACAAGGTCAGTAGTTCAAAACCACCAGCCACTGAGGGAGAAGGAAGAGGCCTACTCAATGGCAGTGAGAGGCAAAACGCTGAGCCTACATCTTCATTTTAAAATGAAGACAGCACTACCCTTCAGATAAAGCAGTGGTTCTCAACCTGGGGGTCGCAACTCCTTTGGGGTCGAACCACCCTTTCACAGGGGTTGCCCGATTCATAAAAGTAACAAAATTAGTTATGAAGTAGCAACGAAAATAATTTTATGGTTGGGGGGCTCACCACAACATGAGGAACTGTATTAAAGGGTAGCGCATTAAGAAGGTTGAGAACTACTGATATAAAAAGCTTCTTTAAAAGATCCCAATTCTACCTTGCAAACCTGGTTAGACCAGAGGATGCACAGCGGTACAGATGGGAACTGGAAACACAGGGAATCTAGGACAGATGAACCCCTCAGGACCAGCGGTGACAGTGGTGATACCGGGAGGGAAGAGGGGTAGAAAGGGGGACTGGATCACAAGGATCTACATATAACTTCCTCTCTGGGGGATGGGCAACAGAAGGGTGGGTGAAGGGAGACACCGGGCAGTGAAAGATAAGATATAATAATAATTTATTAATAATAATAATTTATTAAGGGTTCATGAGGGAGGGGGGAGCAGGGAGGGAGGAGGGGGGAGGAAAATGAGGAGCTAATTCCAGGAACCCAAGCGGAAAGCAAATTTTGAGAATGATGAGGGCAACAAATGTATAAGTGTGCTTTACACAACTGATGTATGTATGGATTGTGATGAATTGTATGAGCCCCAATAAAATGATTAAAAAAAAATACTCGTCAAGTACTTTGTCACACTGCTCTGACAACTGTAAATAGTACTTTGGAAAATACTTGATGTTGAAAACATAATCAACTATCATGAGCACAAAGTCACTCAGAGAATCTCCCTTGTGTGGACCCCATATCTTCAATCATGTGCCTATGTCACCAGGGCCCAAGGCTGCATCTGTGGCTGAGTTAACAAAAAAGATGTCATTAACTATGCTTAAATATATTCTTCTTTATTATCTTTTAAAAAATGTAGACAGCTATATTTATTGGACTTAATGTTGGCAATCTCTTGGAGGTTTCTCAAAGTGGTCCAATACGAGTTGCAGGCCCACTCAAAGGCCAATTCTAACTTGGGGGAAAAAAAACTGCAAATTACAGGCACCAGCATCAGTCTCTATGTGTTTTCCACTTCGCTCTATATCTCTATCTCTATACTCCTCTTCTCTTGACAGCTCCTCCCTGTCCTCCATCATTGCTTAACTTACACTATCCCACGTATGGTTTTAGAGCTGTGATTTTCAACCTTTTTAATGCCATGAGCCTTTAATACAGTTCCTCATGTTGTGGTGACCCCCCAACCATAAAATTATTTTCGTTGCTACTTCATAACTGTCATGAATCGGACAACCCCTCTGAAAGGGTGATACTACCCCGTTTTAGAGTCACATACTGCTTGATCAAAGGACGAAAATGAAGGCTTATCTGGGCCTTTAAATTAGTACAGAATAATGAGGCTCAGGCCTCACATTTTAGGGTCTAACAGGCCTGAGTCTGAACATGCCACTAAGAGACCAAGGACATGGTATCCAACTGTTGTCCTCGAGAACCATATAATGCAATAAAGGAGCCCCTTGTCGGGTATGCTTAATTAAAGTCTCAGTTCCTCAGTCACATGAGCCATATTGCAAGTGCTCAACAGCCACACGTGGGCAGTGATCACTATTACTTGACACGGTAGCTACACAGCGTTTCCATCCTTGTGGAAAGTTCTGTGGAGCTCTGCTCTAGCCCTCACTGTCCACATCAGTAACTGGGAATGGAGACACTTACCTACCCAAGCTGTGAAAACAATGACGTCAATAAAGCTCTTGGCCTCGAGCAAATGCTAAATCAATGGTACCCCTTTGCTATTTTGGCTACTATTTCACCCCAATCTTTGCCTTCTATATCTCTCTAACAGGTCCAGTTTCAATCCTTTCTTGAATGAATTCCCCTTTTCTGAATGTTTAAAGTACTTTGTTCTCCCAAATTTAGTCATACTTTTCATTCTACATCTTACTGCTATATATGTAAATATCTGATTTATCCCAAGACTGTAGAGTCTCTGGGACAAGGGCTGTTTCTTATTTTGCTTCGTATCGATTTTCCATGAAGTCTGACATTTCGTTCAGAGTAGGACTAGTAAAAATATATTTAAAAGAAGAACATACAAACCTTCCAAACTGCAAAGGAAAATGCCTTTTAATTCTGTGGAAGAGCTTCGCTCCTGTATCAAGTTCAACATAAAAGTAAGCTGCTCCTGGCTGTGCAATCTAAATAAATAGAGTTGTATGAGAACATAAAAATAAATTCTTAACTAGTCTAAAATCTCTGCTTATTTCCTATATAAGCTTTCATTTGGTTCAAACAAACAAACAAAACCCATCTAGAAGGACACGGTGAAAAAAGGGGGAGGGCAAGTAGCCATAGATTCTATATCACTTAGTGGATCTAGATTTTTTCAAAAGCCAAACTGGCCACTATCAATTGCTCTGAAAATTATCACAGTAGAAAGTGCTGGACAGAGTGGGAGACAAATGTGGAAGAACTCAAAGTCAAAAAAGAGACCTGGTTTACTGGTCATTTAGAGACTGGTGGGACTCCTCAGATGGTGGCCCATAGTCACCCTTCAGGTCTGGAGCTCATTTATGATGGAAAGGGCAGCATTTACCGGAGGACAACGTCCAGAGAGTTAGGAAAGGAGGAGTAATGGAACTTGGGGAGGAAATGGGATGAGTGATGGTACATTGAGGGAACAGCAATTGATGAGTTCACATAAAATGTGTACGAATTGTTGAACGTAAAATTGACGATTGCTTCTATAAACCTTAAACCTTCACCTATTTTACAATAAAATTTTTTTGTGAGCCAAACTGGCAGATATTACCCAGATCTTATAAGTGGCATTCATCCACCTAAATTCCCACCTTATGAAATTTCTAATGTCTTGTTCTTCCTAGAAAGCACAACAACTTATATGTAATGGCATCATTTTTATAATGAAGTTATCAATTTTAACATGGTGGTAGTGGGGTTTACATTTCAGACCATCAATTTTGCATTCATCAACACCCGTAAAGTCGCCCTAACCATCAAGTCTAATCAAAACTCTGTGCTCTAGTTCCAAATTGTCACTTGCCTGCTTAATATTTCTGGAATGCCTTGACAGTTCCTCAGATCACTATGTCAAAAACCAGACCTATACTCCCCCAGAACATCACCATCTCTCCCCTCTCACCTGCTTGATGTCGGAATGCTCCGGAATTTCTAACAGCTCTATCTGTTGCTCCTGAGCCTGGGAAATGAAGGCATCTTTAATGTCATCAGTAGCACAGCAGCTCAGTGGCACAGGAATGACCTGGGGGAGGGGAGCAAGGCAGGAGACTTTCTCAGTGCAGGTCCCAGGGAGGATGTGCCTGCACAGTGCCTGCAAAGTAGCAAATCCATCACTGGGGTGAAGAAACACCCCTCAGCACAGCTTCTCCTCATGCCAGGCGGGCCTGGGTTGGCCTGTCTGTAGGTCTTAAACTTATGAGCTAACTGTCAGCATGTGGGAGCCAATCTCTGAGGCGAGAAAAGCTAGAGAGAGATCTCTTTCTCATCAAGCCTTTGCCAGTTCCTATGTAATCTATGTGGCAGGGTCAGGCCCATTTGAAAACTTAACAAATGGGCCAGAAGGAAAACCGCCACAATGACAAATCACCCTAAGAGTCTCCAAATGTCTGAGAGCTGTTGGCCACAGGGGGCTCTGGGAGACTGATGTCCTACCTGCCTGCCCCGCCCCACTGCCCCACGAATACGCCCTCTCTATCTATGTATGTATGTATCTATCTATCTATCTATCTATCTATCTATCTTCAGGACTCCATCTTTCAAGGCCCAAATCCCCTTCAGAATCCTCTTCAACAACCATTCCTTTCCACGCAAGGTACTTGCTGTCTTGGCTGTTCCCTTGTACTTCCCTAACCTTTTAAGTGAATGTTAAATATTAACACGAATTTTCTATTAAGTGCTTTCAAAACTGAAGTATTTAAATATTAGTTAAAATTAAATACCAACATTGACATTATTTTTTAAAAAGTACATAGTGCTTACATCATATCTGCATCAATATCAGAGTCCCTCCGCGTTCCTAGGCAAGGACCACCTACCTGCAGCTGGAGGTGATGGCTCTTGTAATTTCTCTCAAATAAAACACACCGTTTCCCCCGACTCCTGAAGAAGCGCCTCAGAGTAGCCTTATATTTCTCCACTTCTTCTACCACCTCTGTCGAAAGCTCCACCACTGACTGGTAGTGGCCAATGGGCAGGATTAGGACATGGTCATCACACAGGCCTCCTTTGGCCAGAGCCAGGTAGCACTGAGAAGGAAGCACAGACAGTGGAGACTGTGAAACAGCACATGTGATTTTCCAGGATAAAAGCAGCACGTGTGATTCTCCAGGATAAAAGGAGCACGTGTGATTCTCCAGGATAAAAGCA
>NW_022103968.1:28653868-28655811 GCF_000313985.2 Echinops telfairi | reverse complement strand
GATAAAAGGAGCACGTGTGATTCTCCAGGATAAAAGCAACACGTGTGATTCTCCAGGATAAAAGGAGCACGTGTGATTCTCCAGGATAAAAGCAGTACGTGTGATTCTCCAGGATAAAAGCAGCATGGGTGATTCTCCAGGATAAAAGTCGATGGCACAGCAGGAGCCTGAGGTTGGAGAAAAGAGCTCAGAAAGAAGGCCATTGGCAGGACTTCTCTGATTGAAAAATCTGATTTAAGAAGTTGCAACAACAATGTTCCCTCCCAGGTATCTGCTCAAGAATAAGATTACATGCAACAGATTAGGATCAAATTTGGATTCAGTATCAAAAAAATTGGGAGCAAATGAATTGGGCTAGGAACCCAACAAGCTTTTGGGTTTCAAATACACAAGCGCTGAGAGAAACTGGAACAATAAATCACCGGTTTTTCCTCCAAGGCTCCAAATTACAACGTTCAGTTATTGACATGTTCAGCCACAACAAGAAAGCATCACCCCTCTCACCACATATACCCCTAAGCTGGCGTGCTTAGCATCCTCTAGCTGTAAGACGCTGACTGAGCTCTGCAAAACGATAGCAAACATAACACAAGCCCAGACCCGGGGAAAGAGCTGGAAAATTAAAGTTCTCTAGAATGGACGTCAGTCTTTGATAAAAACCAAACTTAGCTCACTGCCATCAAACTGATTTCAACTCAGAGTGACCCTAAGGGCAGAGCAGAACTGGTCCTGTGGGTTTTCGAGGCTGTCAATCTTCAGAGGAACAGAAAGTCCCATCTTTCCCATTGGAGAAGCTGGTGGTTTGAACAGCTGCCTAACATGTAACCCACTACACCACTAGGGGGCTCCTTCCAGTCTTTCTCAGCAAATAAAAATGTTTTTGTTGGCTTGGCAGAATGAACTGCCCTGGACTGAGAACTGGGGTACTCATATGGTTTACACAGAGTGGCCACGCCAAACCTGTGGGAGTGGTGGTCATTGGACCTTGGGGGGAACCCCTGGTTTGTCAGGAGTACAATCAAAAGGGACCCAGAATCACTATATATTTAGTACCTTCATGCTCCCTTTGAAGCACCGTGACAGGTTTTGATGTGTCTGACAGGGATTTGAACTTGGCAGAATCGATCCGGGAAGTTCCCCTTGGTGTACGGTAGACAGAGCTCAATTGCACGGGAAACCGAAGTGTGTGGTGCAACCACTCATGGGCGGCAGCGCACAGTGGAACTGCACTGGCACAGACACACTCCTCACACCCACAGTGCCCAGAGTGATGTGTCATGGGAAACATTGACCATCTTACAAGTACAACCACCGGATGCCCCAGGGGGGTGATCAACAATATTGTACGTTTCGGTTTATATGGGTTTTGTTTTCCTGCCTTTAGATTGCTTGTCAGTTTGTGTGTTTGTCTTTTGTTGTCTGCTAGTTGGTATGTTGCTGTTGGCGGGGAGGGGGCAGTTGGTCTTATTGGAGGTTTAAATTAGCCATAATATGACCACCAGAGTACCTGAGTCGTGCACATCCCAGGGACAAGCAGATGGACTCTGGGTCCCCACTGAACTCTAACCCCAATCCAAGAATAGTTAGTTCTGATAACATGTCCCCGCTTGATACTTACCCTCAGGTAACCATCACTGAAGATAAGGGTGCTACCGCAAAGTGCGGTGGAGAAAGCAGATGGTGCCTGCTGTGTCAGAATTGACTTGCTGGTACCTAACAGCAAAACACAGAGCTAGCAAGTCAGTTCTGAAACAGCAACCCGTGTACAACAGAGTAAACGACTCCTGATCATGATGTCCTTGATGGCATGTCCAAAGTCTCACCATCTTCTCTTCTACGGAGCATTTTGGCTACACGTGTTTCTTTCTTTCTTTCTTTTTAATCGTTTTATTAGGGGCTCATACAACTCTTATCACAATCCATACACACATCAATTGTGTAAA
>NW_022103968.1:28626045-28653006 GCF_000313985.2 Echinops telfairi | reverse complement strand
TCTTCCGTGAGGGCTTTGTTGCTTCTGAGCTAGATGGCCGCTTGTTTATCTTCAAGCTTTTAAGAACCCAGACGCTATATCTTTTGATAGCCGGGCACCATCAGCTTTTTTCACCACATTTGCTTATTCACCCGCTTTTTTTTCAGCGGTTGTGTCGGGAAGGTGAGCATCATAGAAAGCCAATTTTAATAAAGGAAAGTATTCTTGTGTTGAGGCTACACTTCTTTCAAGAATGATTTGTTCATTCTTCTGGTCCAAACCCAAACTCACTGCCAAGTCGACTCTGGCTTATAGCACCCATGGGGCTAGTGCGACCCTGTCCTATAGGGTTGCTGTGAGGTAAAATGGACTTGATGGCAGGGAGGATAGGACGGAGTACAACTGCCCTTGTGGGTTTCTGAGACTGTCACTTTTTGTTCATAATCAGTTAGTTTTAATTATCTTAAACCTATACTCACATAATTCACAAATTTGTGCCAATAAGATATCTCCTCTACTTTATGCTTCCTAAAGAGTTGCTAAAAGCACTAATCACAAAATGGTAGTTCAACAGTTTTATGTGTTTTTGAATAGCTGTTTGAAAGATGTGTCATGAATTATAACTTAAGAATTTAATCACAAAGTTCAACTTGCTATCTCAAATAAGAAGCCCTGTTTGTGTAGTGGTTATCTATTGGGCCATGATACTCATCCTCATGGTTGGCAGTTCAAAACCACCAGCCATTCTGCAAGAGCAACAATGGGCTTTCTACTTTTGTAAACAGTTACGATCTCGAAGACCCACAGGGGGTGGCTGAGTCAGACAAACTCAACGGCAGCGAGTTTGAGACTAGCAAAAACAATGCTGTGCCTCACTAAACAAAACAGCACACTGACCCACGACATACACATACAAAAGCAAGATGTCTTCCTGCCTGTAAAATGCCCATGAAAGTAACTCACATGTGTACCCACGTTGACCACCAAATGCTTTTCTACTTCGGGGCTGGCCAGACAAAACCAGCAGGGTCCTGGAGGCTGAGCTACATGTGGAAGAAAGAAAATCCAGACATCAGTCCAAGCACAAGAGAAAATCTTCCTGGTCTGACCGCTACTACCTGCAAAGACTGAGAGACCACAATGCCACCCTGGCTGGGCCTGTCGTGCTCCTCACTACGACAGCACACCATTAAAACCATCACTGGTGAAGCCACAGCTCTATGAGAATCGCTCTGAAGGGGGGACCACCCACAGGTAGGGTAACCAGACATTGGCTGAAGTGGCATAAAACTGGCTACACGCTGCTGCACTGGATGTCAACAGCCCCGGTTCTCGTCCCAGCCATGCTATTAGCTACATGACAACTCCCGCGGATACAAGAGGTGGGGAGAGATGATCTCATGTCTTGGTATACAATTGTCCTCTGCCATAAGAGGCCCCTCAGTGATGCTACTTCCCAAAAAAGCCCTGACATCACAGTCATTGCAGCGTGGGTGGTCTGGAGCACAGGTACTCACGAGGTTTGCGAGGCTGCTTTGTGTGTGGGGACGACTTGATCTCTCTGCCTGTAGAGGAGCGCTTTCTTCCCTGCTTTTCATTCAAGTCAAAGAAGAACTGGCAGGGGGATTCTTCCTGCAAAGGTCAAAGGCAGAAGAGTAAATAGGATGCAACTGACCTTTACACCAGGAGTCAGACATCCACGTACAAGTAGATATTCCTGCCACATCGAGTGTATCTGCCCTCTCATTCTTTTCTGCTTTGGATTCAAGGGAGGAAATATCTTTTCCTGGTGCCTGGACTCTCAGCTACATTTCTCAAGACTTATTACCCAACATCCCACCAAAGTCATCTCTTTGGAAACAGCAACAGTATAAGCCACCAACCTTCCTGTCCCTTACTTCCTCAACAAGACCAAAAGGAGTTCTACAGAGGTCCAGGCAATGGAATGGAGCTTTGGTCAAAAAAGATGATGAGGGTGCTCTTAAAAAAAAGAATCATGTGAAAAACAGATTTCGTAGGCAACGATGGTGCTTAACACCCCTTGCATTCGTGGAGAAATCATTACAGAAGAGTCTTCTGGTTTCACTACCAGCACTCATCATCAAATCGCAAATGACACTGCCACCAAGTATTCAAACCCTTGTTTGAAAAACTAAGTTTAGCAAAGGAAAGAGCATGTGAAATTCAACCCCAACATATGAATCAAGTGTAGGTGGTTAGCCTCAACCAGTATAATTATACAAAAACATTGAGCTTGCATGAAGCTTTCTTAACACTACCATGATTTCCCAATGGGAAGAAGGAAGATTTCTCTTCTAAGCATTAAATGTATCCCATGTACTAAACAACATGACAAGAATACTTCCGCCAGGAAGGACCCATGTGACGAAGGGGCAAGCCGGCCGAGAACACACTATCCCTCGATCAAACTGACCTCGGGGGCAGGAATCTGCTTTCCCCCGGCTGAATCCTTCCCAGACTTTCTGTACGGGTTTTCCGTGACATCTGGAGGCTGCTTCACCAGGTCCGCTGCTCCCATCAGCTTCATGGGAGTAATACTGAACGCGTAAAGGTACTTTGGAGAAATTGAAATTAAAAAAAAAAGTGTTAAATAAATACTGCTTTCCCTATGATGAAGATTCCACAGAAAACTCTCAGATCTCCCAGAGGGACTTCAAGAAGCTAGACCCCTCAAAAGGAGTTACTGGGGCTGTGGGGACCTTACAGTTACGGAGAAAAGAAGAGATAGACGCTGGATTGGGAGGAGGAGCATTTATCAGGGGGACAAAGACTATTAAGCCCACACCAAATACATACAGCGCTACCTTTTTCTTGTCTGGGTTTCCAACATTTGCCAGCGCAATGAACCGGGTGGCATGTTGTGCATTTTCCTGTAGTACAATGTGGTTTCTAAAAGATTGCAAACAGAGCGGGTGAGCAAACAAACTTCCCATTTGATGTGCATTGATGAAATCATTTGGCTCCAAGGGGCCACAAAAAGGGCCCAGGACCCAAGCCCGTCACAGTAACGTCATCTTGGATAAGTTACTAATGCGTCTAGTCGAATGGCAGTCCCTGCCTCACAGGGCTGTCGTCTGGAAGAACGGAAAGCAAGACTAGTGAAACCTGCGAGAGCCGGAACTGGACAGGACGCCTGGTTTGTCCGGATCTCACAAGTTAGCCACCGTGGACAGACTGCAGTCTTACCATTTTTCTACTGCTCTTAGTATGAGCTATATTTGAATTCTCCTGCTCTGACGGGCTTCCACTTTACACACGTTCCAGCTTCAGCAAGTTTTACGGTATTTAAAAGTAAGTCCTTGAAGGGTTCAGTTTGGCTACTAACCAAGAAGTTGAAGGTTCAAGTCCAGCCAGAAGCACCTTGGAAGACCTGGCACTGTACTTCTGAAAAGGCTCCTATTGCAAACCCCGGAGCACAGTCTTACTCCAACACTCATTGGGTCTTCATGAGGCCAAAATGACTTAATGGTAGCTGATTTAGCTTTCAATCTAGAGCTGGGTCGGCAAAGTGTGGCGCAAAAGCCATATGCGACTCTTTCAGTCTGTACATGCAGCTCTGAAGTAAAATTTTAAAAATTTAAAGGATATTATTCAGATAATGGTGATTTCATTTGTAAAAATATACTTATGGCTCTTCAATAATTTTTAAATTGTTGTGAGGGACAGGACTCGCTCTTCTGTCTCAAGAAGATGCCTATGCCTAGACCACAGGCTTGTACGTACCCTGGGAAAGGGACAAGAGGACACAGTGAATACAACTTTCCTCTGAGTGCCAATTATTCAGAGCAAGTCAGGTGGCCAATCTCTCTGTGCGTCTCTGTCTCTAGAAGTGCTGAAGAAGAAATAAACCATTGTTTTATGAGGTGTTTTTTCCTGGAGCTGCCTAAAGCGAGGATGAGATGAGGGGACCTTTAAAAACACTGTACCTAAGACTTTCTCTTGCTAGTCAGGCCCCAGCACCTGAAGCACAGAATCTGCCTTGCCTCTTTCTCTACCAGTCCTCTCTCCTAAACCCAGTGGGAAATTTGATCAAACAGACTGCCTTTTCTAGCATCTGGCTCAATGCCCTTCGGGCCATTAGTGAACCCACTCTCTTGACCTCCAGCTTAGATTGCCCCTCATGTTTGTCTCTCCAGCTGTCTTTTGGGGAGATATCGCTTTAGAGCAGCGGTTCTCAACTTGTGGGTCACAACTACTTTGGGGGGTCAAACCACCCTTTCACAGGGGTCGCCTGATTTACAACAGTAGCAAAATGACAGTGATGAAGTAGCAACAAACATAATTTTATGGTTGGGGGGTCACCACATGAGGAACTGTATGAAAGGGCCGCGGCATTAGGAAGGTTGAGAACCACTGCTTTAGATAAAGATAACCTCAAGGTATTTCACATCAAGGCCAGAGACTGGCCCATAGGAGCCATAGGAGCACAGGAGCCATAGGAGCAAACAGGACACAGCAGCCATAGGAGCCCACAGGACACAGCACAGGTAAGTAACACACCCATTTCCTGCCCCAGATGGTGTGCAGTACTGTGTGAAGGTACCTGGGTTCTTTCACTCCCTGTCCAGACATTTGGGCAGTTCATAGTGTTTGCTCTTAGAGATAAAGCTGTTACAGACATGCTTGTACAGATCTTTGGGTGGATACAAGTGCTTGTTTACACTGGCTACATCCCAGAGAGTGGAATTTCTAGGTTATAGGACATGTATAATCTTGTCTTTACCAGATACTGTCTACAGTTTTCCTAAGTGGTTGTACCAATTTACACTCTGTGTGGTACAGTTTTTATTAGAAAACAGGAGTGGTGTCTATCAAGGATCCACTAAAATCTTTGGGCCTTAATGTCTCTGGCTCAAGACTTCACTCACCCCCCCGTGGCCTGCTCCGCATCCACCATTGTGAATGCTCAGGGTGCCCTAGCTGCTGTCCTTGGGGGACCTTCCATGGAACAGTTGTGGGACCCAGAGTTGGCAAATATAAGTGAGAGATGCCAGAGCGAGGCTGGGCAGTGGTCAGCCACCATGCCATCTGTTTGTCCAGTTGCTAGAAAAACCATGTGCCTGTGGGGAAGGTCTCCCAAGGATGCTGCAGTGAAGAGAAGCTTAACAACCCTTCCTCTGTCTTCTTCTTGGTGGGCATGGCCAGCTCTGTGGAACAAAAAGCCACCAAAAAAGAGGGGTGTGGGGTAGAGGGCAGACATGAAACGCTACTCACCGGTATGGAAGCCTCTCATAATACGTCTTTTCCAAAGCGGCAAAATGATATCTTGGTTTCAAGTCAGTGGCAAGACTGGAAACCAGAGCAGAGCCGCATGTCTTAGTATCCACTTCTCCCTGGTCAACAGAAACCCAGTCACCCACGAGAGACCCACTAGTCATCCAGGAATACTTTTGAGGCTTCTCTGCAAACACAATGGTGGCCAGTGGGGTCTGCACAGTGAAGTCACACTTAGGGCAATTAGGGTCACGGTGAGCAGGTGGAGGAACTTGATTAATATGCATGCATATTAACATAGGCATTGTTGTTGGAAGTCAGCCAGAGGTTAGAGGTAAGCTCACTGCTCCATACTAGTACCCCAAAATAATTTATTAAAGCTGTCTTGGAAATAAGCTCTCACTGGAGCCCAGAACTGTGCTTCCAGAATTGGTTTTTCAGTGTACCTATAGTTTTAACAATGTTGACTAGTAAGTTATAACCAATAAAAATAAAAACTAAGACTAGCGGAAAATAAAAACTAAGGCCTAGCCTTCGGGGCCCCTCGGATCATACGGAATATCTGGTGGGGACTATCTTTCTCCGTGGGGAAGCACCAAGTTCTCAACACCTCAATCCCCTAAAGAGCCCATTTAAAAAAAATCTGAGAGCCAAAAGGCTATCATCTGGAAGAGGGCTGCGAGCTCCCATTTGTTATCAATCTTTGCACAGAAACTAGTGACATCCAACAATACTTTCTTAAGAGGTGGCTTAGGAGAAGGCACTTGGAGCAGGGACTATGATTCCAAAGTTCATTCGCTCATAATTCAGATTTCAGCAATCTCATAGGAGGACTGTACTTTCTGAAGATCAACATTTCGCTTTGGTCAGCTAGTATGACTGAAAAACTCACAACAGATTTCTACTGAAAGGTACCAAGAGGGAAATAGCTCAGTACAAAGGGTGGGGTGGAGCAAGGGATGGGGGAGGTGCAACTAAACCAGCACAATTTGCTTTTACAAATTTCCACGGAATGAGCACTACTCACAGAAGAATTCCCAAAGTGCCCCACATACTTGGGCCATGGGGATGTAAGCAAGATGTCAACGCCCTTAAACTGAGATCCTGAGCACAGCATAGTCCTCAGGGAAGACACGTCCTTGGGACTGAAGCTGTAACCCGGGACTGGCTCACTGAGGGACTCTGTCCCACTGAGGTATACCACCTGCAGCCCCGAGGCTCCAGTGAAGACACCTTTACGGCCTGTTTGGAAAGAAAATTGAGACGCTTTAGTCACGTCAGAAAGCAAAAAACTGTCATTATAGGGATGAATCTCTCTCTGCTTGCCCCCGCGCTACCCTCTGCGCCTGTGGTACACTCTGTTATGGCCCCACTGCCGGCTGCCAGGTATCTACTGGACCACTACCACAGTGTCCCTGTTCAGTCAGAAAGAGGAGCCCTTCCCACGGGCATGCACTACATCTATTTATCCCAGGGGCCTTGCAAAATATTTTTGAAAAGTGAAGACTTACAGGGACTAAAAGGAACCCAGACACCTGGACAGAGGGAAATGGAATGAGAAAAAGGAAAATAATTGCAGTCTGAGGAGACTACTGCTCAGAAAAGATATCCTCTCTGGCAGGCAGTATCTTCCCTGTGGTCAGAAACATGTAGCAAGAGCAGCTGATGAGAAGGAATGAGATTCTACTCAATTTCCTTAAATTCGTTCCTTCCTGTTCCCTCTAAGACCCTGCCCCATCTCTCTTTCATCTATTGGGTCTCTTCATAGTTGGCCCTTTCCTTTGCTATAAATGGAGATTGAAAAAAAATATATATATATATGTATGTTCAGGTTCCCCATCCAAAATGAACACACACACTGACAAAGGAACATGCTCCTATTTCATTTAAGACTCTGAAAAGAGCAGTCCACATTCTCTAAGTCTACTACCTCTTTAATAACCCACTTCGGTAACTTACTGCAATCTCATTTTCCTCTGCCACCTCTCTTCAAGGACACTAAACACCCCGTAATTGCTAATGATCACATCTAAAACAATGCTCTTTCCTCAGAGCAGGGATGGGGAAACTTTTTTCTCCCCAAGGGCCTTTTGGACATTAATAACATCGTTCGTGGGCCATCATACTGGTCAAACACTTAGTTACCTCACTTACCCCGTTTCCCCCAAAATAAGACAGTGTCATGTTAATTTTTGCTCCCAAAGATGAGCTAGGTGTTATTTTCAGGGATGTCTTATTTTTCCATGAAGAAGAATATGGTACACATTTATTGTTTTATTAAAAGAGACCTCGCACTCCCTGTCTGCTCCGGCTGCGCTGCAGCCAACAGTGAGCTGTGCACGGGGCCCGCCACTACGGTCCAAAGTCCAGAGTTACGGTAGCTTCTGGGGCCTTATTTTCGGGGAGGTCTTATTTTAGGGGGGATGCCTTATATTTCAGCGAGAGGCAAAACTGTAAGTAGGTCTTATTTTCGGGGGATGTCTTACTTTTGGGGAGACGGTAGTCACCATACTGTGGTGGCTGGAATTGCTTCTTTTTGGTAAGGCCTGTGATGTTAGCTGGTATTGATGATTTCCTCAAGGGCCTTCTACAGCCTGTGGGCCACCTGTTCCCCACTCCTATTTACCATCTATAAACTTGACAATACCTGACCCCTCCAAACCCTCTTCTACTCCCTTTCATTTGTCTTTGTCTCCCCCTAGATCATGGGTCCTTAAACTTATTTGGCCTTCTGCAGCCTTTTTGGAAAAAAAAAAACAACTTGGGGCCTCTCTTGACAATTAACAATGTTTATACTATAGCCCACAATCCAGGATAAAGTGTAGGAAACTGCTTTTGCAGCTTACCTAGATCATTCAAGCACCCCACCAGGGGGCAGCATCCCCCACTTTAGGAAATGTGGCAGTTGGAACCCATGTGGCACTCCACAGGAGGAAGATTTGGCCATCTGCTTCAATAAAGATTTCAATCTTGGAAACCCTATGGGGGAGATTCTGCTCTGTCCTATAGGAGACCATGAGTTGGAATTGGCTCAACAGCAATGGATTTGGTGATTTTATCTTTTAAGTATTACCATATATACTCGAGTATAAGCCCACCCAAATATCAACCGGGGCACCTAATTTTACCACAAAAACTGCATTAAAAATGTGCTAGGGGCGGAGGGGGGGAAATGTGCTGAAAAACTTGGCTTATACATGAGTATATACGGTATGTTCTTTTAAGAACTATCTATATGGGCTAAAAGTGACAACAACTTGAAAGAGAGGAACCTCAAGGGGCTGCTAGTTTATGCTCATGAGCAACAACCTAGAGTTAAGCTAGTTAGGAATCTCACAAACAAAGTAAGTTGCACGTGTTAGCAAGATCATATAGTAAGGTTATATTCAAGGGTTGAAACACCACACACCCTCACCTTGTATAACCAAAGCAAGGATATATACATGAAATTTCCTTTATTTGAACCTAATTCATACCCTAAGTACTCTACATACTGCAGTCAAGCAGTTTATCACTCTAGCAGGCTGGAAGAGTGCATGCTAGGTTGTTGGTCCGCAAAGATTAAGGAGACAGGGAAGACAAGAAAGGAAAATGTCCTCGTCCTGAGGGCAGACAGCCTTCTTAGAAAAGAAGCCCCCTAGCCCCACCTCCTCAGGCAGGAGTGCCCATTACAAGCCCAGCAAATGCCAACTTACCCAGATAAGTAATGTTCTCTGCTAATTCACACCCATTGGCATCTTCAAAATATTTTACTGTTTCCTGGTCATTTGCACCCAGCACATATGTGTGAATAGGAGCTGGGCAGAGAGAGAGATATGCCACCATATAGTTACCAAGTACGCTATACAACTTGAGAAATGCTTCCCCAAATCTTAGAGCCGAAGTGGAGCAGCTGTGCATTCCCCCTCATAGCAATCCGATACACAGAACATGCTCGCTGTTCAAAGTACCCTACACCCAACCGTGTAGTCCGACCATTAGATTGCATGATCAGCCTGATAAAGTGACATACATATTTGAGACCATGTACACAATGGTTAGGAAAACAGAGGTCCTAAATAAAAAACACTAGAACTAGAAAAAGGAAGGAACACATATGATTACATTTCTTCCGTTTCTTCCTCCTTTGAAGAGTATTCTTTTCTGAAGCTAAATCCAACCAAACTGAAAATGTTAACACTTGGATTATCCACTAGCATTTTCCCCAACTTAGTGCAAAGCTCGTGGGGGAATTTCTTTCTTCAGTAACATGGTAAGAAAAACAACTCAGGATCAAGGTTAGCCCTTACATCTTTGCTAGAAATCATCTACTAAATGGAAATCATTTCCATACCTTTTCTGATGCCGGTCTTATATTCCTCCCATTCAGCACTTGGGGTGGGCCCGAAGAAGTTTCCTACACACAATAGCAGCTGAAATGAGTTTTGTAAACAGATAGAGGTGTGTTCTGTTATTGTTGTTTTTTCATCCAAACAGTACATAAATGATATCAACATTTACATAAGTATCCTTCTCTATCATCTCAAACCAGGCTTTCATGCTAAATCAATTTGCAGAACTTCAATACACAATCTTTTAGCAGCAATTGTAGTAGTTACATTGATTCTATAAATTACCAAATATTGCCCACTAGTTACCAAATTCAAGTTGGTAGTAGAGGAGAGAGTCAGGGAAGTGACCTTTCCAAAGACTAGCATTTGAGTGGTCCTCAAATATTCCCAGCCCCCTGTGCCACTCCTTCCTGGAATTAGACAGTGATGAGGAGGAGCTAGATCTTGGAAGAATCCCTCTGTGAAATAAAAAACTAAAAGAGTAGACACCCTTAGGGATAACGAATAGCCAACAAGTAGAGCCTATAGGACAAGATAGAACTGCTCCTTGGGATTTGGGGGATAGTGAATCTTTATGGGAGCCGACAGCCTCTGGGCATGAAAAACACACACACACACATTTCCTGCATGGTGTCTTTATTCAATCTTTAACTTACTAGAAAATGATCCCCATCTCTAGATGGGGTTTACAAACTAGTTGAAATAACATAACGTTTATATAAAGTGCACACCTGAGCAAACGATTCATATGCTCAGCTGCTTACCAAAGGTTGGCAGTTCAAGTCCAACCAAAGCACCTTGGAGTTTTCTACTTTTGACAAACCAGCCATGGACACCCATGGAGCAATTACTCTGACACACGTGTGGGCACCGAAAGTTGGGATCAACTCCACGGCAGTCGGGTAATTGGTGAAGCATTTGCACATATATTATCTAACTTAACCCATTGCTCCACTCCTGAAGCAGATGAGTGCTTCTGAAACCCACCTAGTGAGAATCACATAGGGAGGTTTTGTGAGTCCGTTTTCAGGTTTTTGAACACTACAGTAACAAGAGTCAAATTCAAAAAGTACAAAAAGGTCTGTAGAGATAGGTCTCGCACTCCCAGCCATGCCCCAGCCATCCCAACTGACAAAAGGGACTCAGTGCAACACAAAAGGGAACGTATGGGTTCAATCAGAAATCAATAAAGGAGCCCAGACTTCATTTTAGAATGCTTGACTACCATAATATAATTAAATTCAGTATGAAGAATGTCTTACATCAAAGTTTCCACTTTTCTTCCGAATTGCTCGAACTCTATTGAATAAAACATCAAACTTCCCGTCAACATCTCCACAAGCCAAGCTGCAAACAAGAGAGACACCAGACAAATGTGAAGGCCCAGACAGAAACAGAAACAGGCTTCGTATACAGACATGCCTCGTTTTACGGTGCTTTGTTTTACAGCACGTTGCAGCTATGGGGGGGGGGGGGTGTTGTTCATAAGTGTTTTACACTAATAGAAGGTTTGTGGTGACCCTGCAAAGAGCAAGTCTATTTTCCTGGGAGCATGTGCTCAAGTTGTCCAGAGCCTTCCAATTTCTACCTAAGCTTCCTCTATCATAGTGATATATGGCCTGATTACATTACTCCATTCTCTTTTTGTTACATTTTTCCATGAACTTATACTGTTCCTGGGAACACCACTGTCCAGTTTGTACATCCCAGAGCATCTCAAAATTCTTCTCATTGGGCCCTTTACCCATATCCACTATTTAACTGAAGGACTGCAATCTATGACCCCACAGGACCAACCCCTTCCTCACACCCAAACCATCACCAAGCCCTGTGGATTTCACCTCATTCATTGATAAATCTTTAATCCTGTATTTCTCCACTGCCATCCCTCGGCTCATTCTACTTGCCCTCCTCTTTGGTTCTCATTTCTCAACACTGGAGCAGAATCAAGTTTCCAAAAATAAAAAGTTGATTTGCCAGAGCTGCTGATAAAAACTTTGGGGGAGTTAGGGAGGAGAATGGGGTAGGAGGTGGGTAAAACTTAAAACAAACAAACAAAAAAAAGTTTACCAGGGTTCAATCCTCACTTCCTCTTGGAAGTCTTCCCTGATTACTCAGGCAAACGCGTCTATTAGGCACCCTCTATTATGTTTTTCGTGACAGTGAGCACTACAGTAATTTTACACTTATTTGGATTATTTTATATCTGTTACTCTGTACTACACGCTCCATTAGGGCAGAAACGTCATCTTTGCTGAATGAAAATATTTGCTGAATGAATGAAACCCTCTCTTTACGCCACCGCGGTTCCTCGAACCTCCAGAAAAAAAGAGCCGAGGCAAAAGCCCTGTCTTTCCTGCCCACCACTATCTTCAGAGCCCAGCATTGGGTCCGATGTCTACAAGTATTTGATTAATGGGATATGGGAGAAAATGAAGGGGAGAGAGTGAGTCACAACCGCAACCGCCTCAGATGGAGTTCGCCTACTGCAGGGAGCTTCGCCTCCCCCAGAGATTGTCCCCAAGAGTCTCATCGGAGCGAAAACAGGCAGAAAAGAGGCATACTTCTGCAAGGCCAAAACCTGAGCTGAACTGCACATCGCCATCCCCCTCGATCTCTACCCGTTCCTGTCAAAAGTGGGGTGTGGTGGTTACGCGTTGGGCTGTTAACCACAAGGTCCGGGGTTCGAAGCTGTCAGCCGCTCTGCGGGAGAACGCTGGGGGCTTCTGCTCCCGGAAACCCACAGGGTATTCTAATTGGTCCTACAGGGTCGCTTTAGTAAGTTCGGTTTGGGCATGAGGAGGAGTCCTGCCCGTCGTTTCAGACACCGGCTTCCGATTCAATTACTCACAGGCGCAGCGGTTTCTGAGCCATGGTCCCAGGAAGCTGAGCGCTGACAGGCACTGAACATTCGGAAGCGGAACGTGAGCGCCGCGGGAGAACGCGGTCGCGGCGCAATAAGACGTCAGCGCGCTCCAGCCAATCACCGCTCTCGTTGCTACGGCGAGCCCCGAGGGAGAAACTTTCTCTTAGGTCGGTTTGCTTTCGGGAGCGGTTCCAACGCGAAGAAGGTAATCAAGGGTTGAAGGGGACAGGGCGTTGCTGTTCATTTCGGAGCCGTTTAACCAAGTCATTGAGCTCTTAGGAAGTTTTCAGCACAATGCTGGGCACGATCTTAATTAACCTAACTCCATCAGTCTTCTGAGGAAGACAGCCCCTGCACATTGAAAATAGAACCTATCAAAAAGTTCAAAGAACGGCCATCACCTCGACTCAGTACGGGTCAACATGTTCGCATAGCTCTCTAGGTGCGCGTGCATTTTTACTGACTCATTTTAAAATTGAAGGCATGACTCTTCACTGCAAATACTTCAGCGTGTCAAGAACCCTTGATAAATTATGGAGTACTATTATTATTGTCATATCCTACGCCGTCCGCAGGCTCCCTTCACCCGTGAATCTGTTGTTCGTACCCCTGACGGGTGGGGGTATACGTTGGTCATTGTGCGATCAGTGCCCCCTTTCTCTCCCTTCTACCACCTTCTCCCTGCCCTCATGGTATAGCTGCATTACTGTTCCCGGGGAAGAAGGGGGGTGGGTGCATATGTGTCCTGGGTTGCCTGTGTGGAGAGCGCTTATCTGTAACAATGTCCATGCTCCAGTCTAGCTGGCTTTGTAAGGTAGAACTGGAGTCATGATAGTGGAGGCGGGGGTGGGGTGGGGTGGGGGGTGGCACATTAAAGTGCTACCTTGCTAATTCTTAACCTTCCTACTGCTGCGACCCTTTAATACAGTTTTTCGTGTTGTGGTGACCCCCACCCATAAAATTACTTTTGTTGCTACTTCATAACTGTAATTTTGCTACTGTTATGAATCGGGCGACCCCTTGTGAAAGGGTCGTTCAACCCCCAAAGGGCACGCGACCCACAGGTTGAGAACCACTGAGCTAGAGGAATATTGTTAATTTCATGGGTGCTATACTGCACCCTGGCTGACTCGCCCCTTCTGGCCCTTCTGTGAGAGGATGTCCAATTGTCCACTGATGGGCTTTGGGTCTCTATTCTGATCCCCCTCGTTTGCATCCATATGATTGTTTTGGATCTTCTGATACCTGATCCTGTCGCCAGCTCCTGTAATCACACAGGCTGGTGTGCTTCTTCCATGTGGTCTGTGTTGCTTCCCTGCTTTATAGGGAACTGTCTTTATGGGTTTGTTCTTAAATTAAAAAAAAAAAAAGTTTTAGGGAGGGGGAAAATGAGCAACTAATATTAAGGGCTAAAGTAGAAGGCAAATGTTCTGAGAATGATGAGGGCAACAAATGTACATATGTGCTTGACACAATGGATGGATGTATGGGCTGTGATAAGAATTGTACGAGCCCCCAATAAAATAATTTTTTTTTAAAGAAAAAGAGGAAGACCTCTGACAATACAAAAACACCTGAGAATGGCACGGAAGGGGCAGTTTCGCTCTGTTGTACATAGTGTCGCTATGGACTGGAACTAACTCAATGGCACCTAGCAACAATGCTGTCTTTTTAATGTTCAGTTCTTTTTACGGCAGGGGAACAGTCCATTGTACATGTGCACCATGAGTCATTTATCCACTTACCTACTAATGGATATCGTGTTGCTTCTAGCTTGGGGCAATTATAAAAAATGCTTCCAAAAATATTTATGTGCAAGTTTTGTGTGTAAACAAATATCAACTCAATGCAATTCATATCTAGGAGAAAGATGGTTAGACTGCGGAGTAAGACTATTTTTAGCTTTAAAAGAAACTGCCACACTGTGTGCAAAGTGTCTGTCGTGTTAGGCAGTCCCATTATCAATGAATGAGTTTTCCTCTTGCCCGACATTCTCACAAGTATTGTTTATTATCAGGTTTTTATCATAGCAATTCAGATAGGTGTGTAGCTTATTGTCATCTTAACTCTGTTTTCCTGACACGAAGTGATGTTGAGCCTCTTTATGCTTATCTGACATCTGTTTATCTCATTGGCTGAAATGTCTGTTCAAATACATTGCCCACCTTTTAATTTTCCTATTGCTTAATTTTAATTGCTCTTTGTATTTTTTAAAATATAAGTCCTTTAGCATTTTGTCATTATTTTCTCCCAGTCTGCCGTTTACTTTTAAAATTCTTTTGGCCGGGGAAAGGAGCAGCTGACATTAAGGGCTAAAGTAGAAGAAAATGTCTTGAGCATGATGAGGGCAACAAATGTACATATGTGCTTGACACAATGGATGTATGTGTAGATTGTGATAAGAATTGTACGAGCCCCCAATAAAATAATTTTTTAAAAATTTTATTAGCTTGAAGGTAAACAAGCGGCCATTTAGCTCAGAAACAAAGCCCACATGGAAGAACATATCAGCCTGTGTGATCACCAGGTGTTGAAGGGATCGCTGAAGACAAATGGGTGCATAAGCAAATGTGGTGAAGAAAGCTGATGGTGCCCGGCTATCAAAAAGTATAGTGTCTGGGGTCTTAAAGGCTTGAAGGTAATCAAGCGGCCATCAAGCTCAGAAGCAACAAAGCCCACATGGAAGAAGCACACCAGCCTATGCAACCACAGGGTGTGGAAGGGATCAGGTATAAGGCATCATCAGAACAAAAAATCTTACCATAGGGAATGATGGGGGGAGTGCGGAGTGCAGATCCAAAGCCCATTTGTAGGCCACTGGAGATCCCCTTGCAGAGGGGTCTCAGGGAGGAGACGAGCCAGTCAGGGTGCAATGTAGCAATGATGAAAAATACAACTTTCCTCTAGTTCCTAAATGCTTCCTCCCCGCCCCCACTATCATGATACGAATTGTACCTTGCAAGTCTGACTGGACCAGAGGATGTACACTGGTACAGATAGGAACTGGAAACACAGGGAATCCAGGGTGGATGATCCCTTAAGGACCAGTGGTGTGAGTGGCAATACTGGGAGGGTAGAGGGAGAGTGGGTTGGAAAGAGGGAACCAATTACAATGAACTATATGTGACCCCCTCCCTGGGGACGGACAACAGAAAAGTGGGTGAAGGGAGACGTCGGACAGGGCAAGATATGACAAAATAATAATTTATAAATTATCAAGGGCCCATGAGGGAGGGGGGAGTAGGGAGGGAGGGGAAAAATGAGGACCTAATGCCGGGGGGCTTAAATGGAGAGGAAATGTTTTAAGAATGATGAGGGCAATGAATGTACAAATGAGCTTTACACAATTGATGTATGTATGGACTGTGATAAGAGTTGTATGAGCCCCTAATAAAATGATTTTTAAAAAAAGTTTTATTGGCCTATACTTCACACATCATATGATTTAACCTTTCAATCGTATTAAGAGTTGTCTGGTCATCACCATAATGAATTTCAGAACAATTTGTTCTGGTACTCTGTTGTTAACTCTCCATTTCCCCCAACCTTACCTGCCATGCTCCTAGATAATTATTAATCCAGCTACTGTCTCTATAGATTTACCTATCCTGGATTTCATATACAGAAAGCCATACAAAACAAACAAGAAGCAAACAAACAGAAAAGACAATAATGAAAAAATGAGCTGATACCAAGGGCTCAAGTAGAAAGAAAATGTTTTGAGAATGATGATGGCAGCAAATGTACAAATGTGCTTGACACAATGTGATGGATGTATGGATTGTGATAAGAGTTGTACAAGCCCCCAATAAAATGATTTTTTTAAAAGGCAACAGTGTCCAAAAAACCTCAGTGGGAAAGCAGAAAATATTAAAAGCCGAAACAACTTTAAAATGAGTCAAAAGGGAGATCAAATGGTAAAGTGTTAAGTTTTAACCTAACTACACCTGTCATAATAAGAGTTTACAATGTTCTCTGATAGCCATGCTATTCACGTGCCTAGACTATGTTCAGGGGAAATTCAACAGAGGCTTAATCCTTCTCGGGTTTTCTAAGCAGTAATTGCTTACAGGAGCAAAGAGCCCAGTCTTTCCCCCGCTGTGTCACTGGATGGGCTCTGAACACCCACCTCTCTGTAGCAGCCAAGCACAACTACTGCACCGCCATGGCTCCTTGGAGCAATAGCTAGTCCTTTTAAAATCGACAATAGTCCACGTACCTCTGGGTTTGGTTTTCGCATTTATATATGCGCAGAGCGCAGGCCCACCGGTAGGAGACAACCGTGCGAATACATACAGGAAAACGAAGTTCCTTACAATTGAAGTACAGGAAGACTAGAGGCATCTAGGTCATTAAAAAATTAAAGCACAAGTTTAAGGACACACCACCAAGCTTTTATTTCTCCCCACAACTTCTACAATGCCTTCTTGCTAACTACCAAGTTGCTTCCCTCACAAACACTGATGCCCCTGCTTTCTTTCCGACTGGGGCTGGGGTGTGACGCAAACGTCCCCGGACTGACACGAAGACTGAATTGTCCAGTTACCGATCTACTCTTCCACAAGAAAAATTTGCTAAAGAGGGGAAAGTAACAATTCCAGGAAAAGGAATTTTCTATTATTTTGCATCTTTTCTGTAAATCTCTTCTAAATGGTTTACGAAAAGAAACCTCCAGCCAAGGCTTACTCAAACCCAGTCTCCCAGCCAAAAGGCCTGCCCTGCCCGGTCCTTGTGTTGCCATGTCCTTCCTCCCCATGGTTTCTGCGTAGAACTCTGTTTCTTAAGCTGTGGTGTCATTTTCTTTTAATTAAGTCTCCTTGTGCAACCTTGTGATGATCAGCTTAAATAACATTTTGTTTTTAAAGTCTTATCATTTTTTTAAAAACCCTAATTTGTAATGAGAATTCTGGCTAGACTTCCGATGCAGAATTATTGGTTCTCTAGAAGTCTATGGCCTGCTCATGCCAACACTGAAACCCTCTGGAGCAGGTCCAGTCCATCCCCTAAGGTGAAATCAACTCACCGGCAGTGGTTTTACTATCTTCAATTCCGTTTTTTAAAACCAATTTCATTTTTTAATTACCTGGGTGCCTTTAGTCTTCCTGTACCTCAATTGTAAGGAACTTCTTTGTTTACCTGTATGCTTTCACTCTTTATCATGGATATTTGTGTTTTTACGTTGAGGTGCAATCCATACTAAAGGCTGTAGTCTTTCCACATCAGTGCTTTAAGTTTTCATCATTTCAGCAAGATGGTGTCGATTTTGTGTCCAAAGTTATTAATGGATCTTCCTCCAATCCTGACGCCACCTTCTTGATACAGTTCCGCTTCTTGAGTTATTTCTTCAGTAGAGATTGATGCTGATATGGTGGGGAAGATGAGGATTTCCACCCCAATAAAGACCTAAGCTTAGAAACCCTATAGGATTGTTAGTCAGAATGGGCTCAATGGCTTAGTTTTTGATTTACACAGACTGAATAAGTATGGTGAGAGGATGTACTGTCTTTTATTTTGAACCTTGCTCTGTTCAAACACCGCCCCTTAGTCTATGTAGTTTCTGCATGAGTGCAATTACATGTTCTGGAATTCCCATTCTTCACAATATTATCTATAATTTGTTATGCCACACATAACTGAATGTCCTCATAAAATCAAGAAAACACAGGTAAACATCTTTCTGGTATTCTCTGCTTTTAGACAAGATCCATGTGATGTCAACAATGGTATCCCTTGTTTCAAATCCTTTTCTGAATCGGGCTTGAATTTCTGGCAGTTCCCTACTGATGCTGTAACCATTTTTAAATTATCTCCGGCATTTCGCTTGTACGTGACATTGATAGTTTGATAAGTTCATGTTCCATGGGTCACCTTTCTTTGGAATACATGCACATATGGATCTCGTCCAGTCAGTTAGCCCAGTAGCTGTCTTCCACCTTCGTGGTATAGCTGAGTGAGTGCTCCCAGTGGTGCATTCATGTGTTGAAACATCTTGATTGGTCTTCCTACCATTTCTGGAGACTTGTTTTTCAGCTAATTTTCACATCATACCTTATTTTTCACATACCTTCGTGCAGCTTGGACTTCTTCCTAAAATAGTTTAACACCAAATACTTGTTGGTGGTAATGGCATTCCTTCCCATTTTTGTCTGATTTGAAATGGCTTTAGCTCCCTAAAGTCGAGCATCCATGAAAAAAGAGGAAGACGCTCAACAGTAGCTCAACCAGGGGATCAAATACAGAAACCTTTGTGCTGTGCTTGGTGCGGGGCCATACCGTGTTTTAATCCATAGGGCACATGTCATGGTAAGTCAAAATCAACTTGTCAGCACCTATAATAAAGCCTTGCTATCGATCTGCCAACACTCCACTGTATTTTTTATGACTTCCAATTTCCCTTGATTCAAACTTTGTATTATCTCACATTCTGATTTTTTTCTTATACATTCTGATTATTACTGGATGTTTGCAGCTGTTTCTTCTCATTGGGAGCCATGCTACACCAGCAAATGCAGGAGGAATAATGTGGCCAGTTTATACAGAAAGACTGACTCGGCAGCAGCGTGGAGGGTAGGTTGGTGACATAGGACAAGAAGAGAGATCCCAAGAACAGTCCCCAGGAGCAGTGGATAAATTATAGTGATGCAGAACAGAGGTAGTGGAAATAGAAACAATTAAAAACTCTTTTCGGGGAAGAGGTGGGAACCTCAAGCACCTCCTTAGCTGCTGAAGCCCAGCGCTAGGTAAGACTGCCTGTCTTTCAAGCCAAATCGGTAAATCGGTATCCTCTAAGGACGTCTTTTGTCTAAAGGGAATGTCTGAGTCTCCTGGGTTCCCAGAAATAAGGAAAATGTTTCTTCAAAGGCTCTATTTTGAGTGGCAGCCCCTGTCTCATCAGCCAACAACTACACACACCGACACCCTATTTTGAACTTGATCACATTTCCATGAAGGAGCACAGGTCACCCCGTGCATTCCCAGCACTCTGACACACAGAGAAGAGGCCCGTCACACGCACAAAGCATCGGGACACTCCTTTCACGGTTCCTACTTCGTCTAGAAGGCTCGACCTAGAATGAATGATATTGGCAGTGCTGTGGAAAAGCAGATTATGGACAACTTCAAGGTAATCAGTTGCAAAAGACATGTTTGCTTTATTTTCCTTTTTTTAATTTAGATTCTTAACAATACATTAGCATTATTAATAGCAAAAACCATTTACACCGTAACGTAAAGATCAGCCATTTAAGAAAATAACAAACAATCACTACCAGAGAAAACAGGTCCTTTCATTTGATCATACTGGCAAGCCCAGGTTTATTCTGAACTTCGAGTCTGTTCTGAACGGATGGGAAAGCATTCAAGTAGAAGGTGAGGAGTAAGAGTGTGCGTTTCTGAAGGACGCTGCCTCAAGGGAAGTTCAGGAGTAGACCCAGTCCTCCAGTTTACTCCAGTGTTGGGATGTTCCAGCATCATCTCCTTCTGAGGGGCTTTGACATTTCCGTCAGCCCCAGGCTTCAAAGTGTATACATTCTTAAACGGTTAAAAACACAGACTGTCCCACAGGAATAGGTTTTTCATCGCTTCTCCAGCTTCTTGTACTTGGCTTCTGCCAAGGAGAAGAAGGAAGAAAGATCAATCTTTCAAGACTGGCTCTTCTAAAGGTCCTTTTTTAGTTAACAATTCAAAAAATTTGATTAAAACAAAAAAACTGTCAACTTCAATTTCGGGCCCAGGAAGTATAAAAGAACTTTCTCCTATTTCCTGATCCATAAAACTCATGCTGGGAAAGCCATTTTGAAAGGCCACCTAAAAAGCTCCTTAAAATAGATGCTTCTCCTTTTCTTTCAAAACCTCAAAAGCATCTGGCAACAAGACTTCCACATAGGAAGGTTACCAGGAACCAATGACTAAATGTAACTGCGGGCCCTGAAACGATTAATCACCCACCCATGTCAAACCGCAGCCTGTGATGAGCCACTCTCCTCAGGCGATAACTATTAATGATGAAAAGAAAATAATCTGTAAATTATACTTAGGACAAAAACAAATGCAACATTTTAAATCGTGGATATAAGCGCCACAGCTGGTTAGCAAGCACCAGCTTCCTCTTTAGAGGAAAACGAGTCTTCTAGAAAACCCTTCACTTAGCCAGCTGCTGCTTTATAAAACATTAGTTCTCACATTATTAAAGATGCTCTGCCTACTGGGCCATGAGGAACAGCCTGAGCTGTGTGGTCACATACTGAACTTAGAAAAACGCTCCTTCAAAAACTGGCCTTGCCACCTGAGTGACTTATTTAACCAGTATACTTAACTCATAGATTGTCAAGAGGTAAAACACACAACACACGTGAGGCAGCAAGATTAACAGTGCCTGATATATCACTAAATACTGAGGGATGCTATTTGTGTTAGTAATAATAATAATAAATTACGTGCAACTGGTTTACATACAGATTAAAAGACAGAATACTGTAGGCATGCCACAAATGTTAACTAGTCATATACTAGAGGTACCCCCCCAAAACCAGAATCCCCCAAAAGCTATGTAAACTTTTTTTTAATAATCATTTTATTGGGGGCTTGTACAACTCATCACAATCCATACATACATCCATTGTGTCAAGCACATTTGTACATTTGTTGCCATCATCATTTTCAAAACATTTTCTTTCTACGTGAGCCCTTGGTATCAGCTCCTCACTTTTCCCCTCCATTCCCACTGCCCCCTCCCTCACAAACCCTTGATAATTTATAAACTATTATTTTTTCATGTCTTACACTGTCCGATGTCTCCCTTTACCCACTTTTCTATAGTCCATCCCCCAGAGTGGGGGTTAAATGTAGATCCTTGTAATCAGTTCCCCCTTTCTTCCCTACCTTCCCTCCACCCTCCCGGTATCGCCACTCTCACCGCTGATCCTGAGGGGTTCATCTGTCCTGGATTCCCTGTGTTTCCAGTTCCTATCTGTACCAGTGTACATCCTCTGGTCTAGCTAGATTTGTAAGGTAAAATTGGGGTCATGATAGTGGGAGGGAGGAAGCATTAAGGAACTATAGGAAAGTTGTATGTTTCATCGTTGCTACATCACACCCTGACTGGCTCGTCTCCTCCCCGAGACCCTTCTGTAAGGGGCTAATTGCCTACAGATGGGCCTTTTGTCACCACTCAGCACTCTCCCTCATTCACAATGATACAATTTTTTTGTTCTTTGATGCATGACACCTGATCCCATAGACACCTCATGATCACACAGGCTGGTGTGCTTCTTCCATGTGGGCTTTGTTGCTTCTGAGCTAGATGGCCGCTTGTTTATCTTCAAGCCTTTAAGACCCCAAACGATATATCTTTTGATAGCCAGGTACCATCAGCTTTCTTCACCACATTTGCTTATGCACCTGATCATGTTGGGAAGGTGAGCATCATGGAATGCCAGTTTAATAGAACAAAGTATTCTTGCATTGAGAGAGTACTTAAGTGGAGGCCCAATGTCCATCTGCTACCTTAATACTAGACCTATAAATATTCACATAGATCTATTTCCCCTTCATCATATGTGAATATATTTACATATGTACATGCCTTTATTTAGACCTCTATAAATGCCCTTTGTCTCCTCGTTCTTTCCTCTATTTCCTTTTACTTTCCTCCTGTCCCACTATCATGTTCAGCCTTCATTAGGTTTCAGTAATTCCTCTCAGTTACATTGCCCTTGATCAAGCCCTACCAGGCCTCCTACACACTCCTCACCACTGATTTTGGATCACTTGTTATTCCCTTGTCCTGGCAGTGCCTATTCTTTATCAAACCAAAATGGAACTAAACATTACCCAGTTTTTTGGAATATGCATCCAACTTGTAGGCTGCCTGCTCAAGAGCTGCTACCTGCTCCTCAATTAAATTGATCTGATCCAGGTAAGGCTGCAGTCCAGCATCTTTAAAAACAAAGACAAACCACGTGTTTGTGCAGGATCACAGGGAGGGTAGAAAACGGAGGGAGCACAGAGGGCGGGGGAGAATGCTAAGGTGTCGACTGCACTGCCTTGGAAAGACTGGGAGGTTGACCTGAGTTCTAATCACTAGCAAGGCAGGTGGTTGGGCTCACTGCAACCCAGACACAGTAAATCCCTCTCAGGGCTCATGTTGTCACGCTTTCCCCTTGCTTGTAAGCAATCTTTCCACTAATGACTCAGTTTCTCAAGCAGTCTCCAACCAAGAAGTGCCGTAGAAGTAGGAAAAACAAACATAAGTTTGTGGGAAAAAATAATATAATCATCACTCTAAATGTGCATTGTTCCACCTACATATTTTCTGATTTTTCCCATTTCTAGAGTATTCATTTATGGACTTCATTTTTAAATCAATTCATTAGAAATCATGAGGCCATCAAAGCATACTAGTCCTCAGAATGGAAGAAACTCACCCTAACTCTGTAATTCAAGGACTGAGGCCATGTTCCCGCCCCTTCCCCACTGCCCTCTGCCCAAAAGGACAGTCAGTGCAAACATCTCTAATTATCAAAAGCATTACTTACACTTCTGGTTTAAGTCCGTTAGGTTCCTACTAATGTTTATAGCAATATCTTTCATTTCAAGATACTTCAAGCTGGTTAGTTTATTCATATTTTCCAGAAGCTTATAATCTTCACTGGTGGCTTTAAAACAAAAAGAAAATGGATGTGTGTAAGACATATCTAGGCTCACTGAAATGTCCAATTATAGGCCGCAGGACAATTACAGGTAGAACCTAGGCATTATCAAAGAAGCTGGGTACTTTGAAGTAGAAATCCAGGCAGCAATCAGCAAATGATTCCAAACAAATAGGATTCAGAAACCTCAGGATCCTGGTTAGAAATGGAAAGCAGAAACGTGTGTGCTAAGAAAAGGGTAGCCCCAACGTCTCAGTATCTCAGCTTCTACAGCATAAAAAGGAATATTGGGGGGGGTGCAGAGAGAGAATTAAAAATATATACCATCAACTAGGACCCTACTACTTCTCAGTGAGTGATTTACTATTGTATACATAGTTCTCTATTACATTTTATACAGTGACTCTTCCAAAACATGATTGGTCTGTAAACCCTCAATTCCCATGCCCATGCAAATTTCTGAAAAGCAAGTAACCCGTTTTAGAGGGACAATCTGATAGCAGTGGGAGCATGGGGGAATGGTGCACGAGGGGGACAACCAAAGGCAGACAGACAATTGTGGCAGGAGAAGTGATGGTCTGAGGCAGTGACAGGAAAGGAGAGCATGGGTACAGAAGCATCGCTGGTGGTTGTGTGCCATCGAGTTCAATCAGGCTCCTGGCGCCCCTCGAGAAAGAGGAGATCTGCCTCATCGAGCTTCCCAGGCCATCCACGTTACAGAACTAGACTGCCACACTTTTCGTCCAGAGTGGCAGGTGAGTTCTGAACTGATCATCTTTTGGTTGGCAGCCATGTACTTAACCACTTCTTCCGCGGGGCTCCTGCAAAAATATTACAGGTTTGGGATTTCTAGGGCACGTGGAAGTGGATATTGGTGGGTGAAAGTGGCCAAAGTTAATACCTGAGGGTGTAAGCCTAGGCACCTGGAAGAAGGGTGGTGCTGTTAACTACAATAGGAAATCTGGAAAGAGGAACTAAGGGGAGTATGAAAATACTGTTTTCCGTTTGGGCTTTAAGCCAGCCAGCTGTTTGCATAATGCATACACAAGAAAATTACTCACTTCCATAAAGAACTAAGCCCTCTTCTGCCTGAACCATATAGTCCACTTAGTCGACCACTCACTTTACCAGTGTTGAGAGAGCCGTCAGTACACAAAACCACTTCTGAACCACAACTGAAAATAGCAACAGTCTAAGAAGAGTGATACGTGTGACAAACTACGGAAGGGGGAGAAAAAGAGGCAGTGGTGAGGACCAACTGGGTAGTACTAGTCCTTTCTAACGGTGGCAGCTGCTTGATGGTAGTTCCTTAGAGTCTCACAAGAATGGGGGCCAACTCTTGCCAAATTCTGGGAGTTTTTAAAAAGAACTAAAAAATTTAAATAGATAGATAATCAGGCTGATAAATTAGAAATAGGAAACCTTTCTTAGCCTTTCCTTATAGTTTCTCATAAGTTTACCAATTTAACTGCCATTTCCTGGGGAAGTGAAACAGTATGATAAATACTTCTGACCCACTCCCAAGACTACACACAGCCCTCAGGCAAGCTGCAAACCTAGACCTGAACTCACCTCCAGAGATCACCTTTCATTCAGACAGACCCAGTGATAGCGTAAACAGGGATACCACACAAAAACTCACTGCCATCAAGTTGGTTCAGACTTATAATGACCCTATAGGACAGGGTAGAATTGGCCCTGTGGCTATCTAGAGCTGCAACTCTTTACAGGAGTAGAAAGCCTCATCTTTCTCTTGGGGAGTGGCTAGTGGTTTCATACTGCTGACCTTTCGGGCCCAATGCATAGCCCACCCCCATCAGGGCTCTTATTCACACCCAAAAGGAACTTAATCCTCAGAAAAATCAACCACTTGCCCCAAACCAAAGCTCAGAAGGCAGGAAGGGAAAGGAAAGAAGGATGAACAGAAATAGGGGATCCAGGGAGGAAGGAGGAAGAGTGCCACTCTACTGAGGGGACTGCAACTAATGTGACAAAACAACAGCAACAAAAGTGTAAGTGGATGAATGGAAAACTAACTCGCTTTGTAAACTTTGACCTAACTCACTGCCATCAAGTTGAACCTGACTCATAGGACCCAACAGGATAGAGCAGAACTGCCCCTGTGGCCTTCCGAGACTTTGACTCTTTACAGGAGTCCACAGCCTCATCTTTCTCCCATGGAGAAAGCAGTGAGTTCAAATCAGTGACCCTGTAGTTCACTATGCCACCAGGGATCCATTACTTTCACCTAAAGCACCATAAAATAAATGCTTATGAGCCACAGTGAACCAGGCGGCACTTTCTGGACCCTCCTGGACACATGGATCATGAGTGCTGCCCACCGAGAAACACACAGTGAGCTTAGAAACCAATCATGCCCCACGGGAGTCATCTACTTCTCTGACCAACCTACTATGTCCCTAGATCTACAGGTCACTTCCATGTCTCCATGTCATTTCTCTCACTCCTATCAACATATCTGCATTACCCAAACTGCCAGCTTCTGTCACCTTATTTGTCATCTTGTATCATCTCCCCTTTCTCCTGTCAGTCATCATGTGGGCATTCATTTTCTGGTGCTTTTTCGGCATGTGTCTACACAGTATCATTATAAACGAAGAAAACACTGATGTTGTCAAGGATTTCGTTCTTCTTGGCTCCAGACAATGCCCGTGGAAGCAACCGTCAAGAAACCAAACAATACCATGCATTGAGCAAATATGCTGCAGAAGGCGTTGTTAAAGTATTATAAAGCAATGGTGTCACTTCAAGGACTAAGGTGCGCCTAACTCAAGCCGCGGTATTTTCAACCATCTCATGCGCATGCCAAAGCTGGACAATGAACCAGGAAGAAGACCAAGAAGAAGGAATGCATTTGAATTAAGGCATTGTCAAAGAACGCTGAAGGTACCACAGCCTGCCAGGGCGAACGAACAAATGTGTCAGAAGAAGTCCAGCCAGGATGTTCAACAGAAGCGAGAATGATAAGACTTAGTCCAACATACTCTGGACATGTTCTCAGGTGAGGCCAGCCCTTAGAGAAGGTCATCATGCTCGGTACAGGGCAGTGTCAGTGCAAAATAGGAAGGCCCTTCACCAGATGGACTGATCACGGCTGCAACAATGGGCTCCAACATGGTGAAGATGGTGAGGGCAGGTATTAATTCCTTGTGGTAGACCCAAGGTCTGGGTGAGCCAGAACCAATTCCATATGACCAGACCACAGAGACAGGTATCTTCCATAGCGATGGGTGCGTCTGAAAGCCATTCCCTGAGCTTCTCTGAGGAAGTGTATGGGCCTCTCTCTGTCCCATTCATGACTCATTCAGACTTACAACAGGCTGGTCTCTGGGTACACGGAAGGGAAGAAAACTGAAAAGCACATCACAGGTTACCTGGGGTTGGCAAGGAGTGGTGCTTGTCAGTGTCCCGCAAACAAGCAAGCAAACCAACCCTGCCCTGTCTCACCCGTCAGCTCCCCAGTCAGGTAAGTGGCCATCTTCGAGAACATGTCCCGACACAGCTCGTTGATGTCGGCCTCAGCAGGCTCCTTCGCCTCCTCAGCAGTCTCCACCATGGCGTCATCTGGGCCACGAGAGAAGCAGTAAGTGCCCAGGCCTCCTCAAGCCAAGGGGCCACTCACCTACCACCTTGACCCCGCGTTCACTCCAGCACCCTGGCTGCGTTCTCCGTCTGCCGGAATCTTAAAGGCCTCCTTTGCCCTTGCCCCATCTATCATGCCGACTGGACCCCCGTGCACCGGCACCTCGCGCGGACCCGATCAAGCGGTCCAGCCCCCTCCGCCGCTGACAGGACACACTCGCGCACGCGCACAGACGCGCCCCCGCCACCCGCCGCACCGGCCAGGTGAGCCGCCACGCAGCCCCGCCTTCTCGGTGCG
>NW_022103968.1:28620767-28625739 GCF_000313985.2 Echinops telfairi | reverse complement strand
CCGAAGCCGCCCCGCCAGGTTGCTCAGGCTTTCCGTCCAGTCGGGCTTCAAATGCTGAATCACAGCCAAGTGTAAGCACGAAGCCAAAGCTGAAGATCGGATCCAAACCAAGCTCGCTGCCGTCGAGTCAATTCCGACTCATGGCGACCCTACGGGGCAGGGCAGGACCGTCCCTGGGGTTCCCGAGACTAGCTCGACCGGAGGAGAAAGCCCATCTTTCATCCGTTCGCGGTGAACAGCCCGACGGTAACCACGAAGCCTCCAGGGCTTCCCCACTGACCTGTAACCGAAAAACAAAACCAACACCCAAAGTCGCTGCGCTGTAAGGAAAGGGGCTGTCGCTCTGGCTTTCGGGGACTGTAACGCTTTCCAGGACCCGGAAGCCTCTTCTTTCTCCCGCCGAGCTGCTGATGGTGTCCAGCTGTTGCCCAGTGCGTAACCCCCGAGGCCGCCGAGGCCGTTTGACTGAAGGGCAGTGGTGGACGCGATGGGCCAGCAGTGGGCGAGTTAATCTTCAACACATCGTTTTCTCCTCTTCTTGTCCTACTTCTGGGGGAAGAGACTTCTTTTCTTGAAAAAAACACTCCCCCAACCACAAGACAAAAGCAGATTCTGAAGCTAGCCAAAACCAGATGTGGCCTGCCAGCATGCATGGCTGCACCAACCATGCCCCTTAGGTAAACTCCTGACGGTCAAGGCTAAAAGTACACCGCTATCAGTTGGCTATACATGGGCCAAAAGCCCTCTTGATAGCTCCCCCTTAACAGTAACAAGGTGCCCTGGTGTCTAGCGGGTTATGCGTCGGGCTGCTAACCGCAAGGTCAGCTACTCAAAACCACCAGCTGGTCTGTGATAGAAAGTCAAGGCTTTCTACTCCGATCAAGTTACAGTTTCAGAAACAGTCTCAGAACCCACTGGGGCATTTATGCTCTGTCCTGTAGGGTCGCTGTGAGTCAAAACAGACTCTTTGGCCTTGAGTTTGGCATTGAGTTTTAACAGCAGTAGCTGTGCAGATCAACCATTTTATCATATGCGCATAACCACTTCTAACGCTCCTTCCCGATTTTTTTACCCCCATAAGAGATCCCTAGCCCCAAACTTAGAAAGGCATGTTGGCGACACGAGCCCTGTGCTCAACCATCAGCGGCTTGTGTCACTTTCCTCTGGTTCCGGAGTCTGTTGCCGTACGAAACCAAATCTAAGCGACAGCGTTAACGGTGATATCTGGGTACCTGCCCGCGAGTCTCCTGTTGTGCTTGTGTACATGAGCCATTTTGAACCCTGAGACTCCAGGTGGTATTCTGTGCCACAGCAGGTGGCCAGATCTTGGCCAGCAGAGCCCATGGTGAGTCTGCACCTCCAACCCTCTGGTTAGCAACCCAGCACTTAATTCACGATGGAAATGAAGCCGCCTACAAACGTCCTAGGAGTCTCCAAACCAAGCTATTACCTTCCGGTGGATGCAGACGCGTGGAGACAGCCGTGTGCCACGGAGCAGAACTGTATGCCATGGGGTTTGCAGAGAAGGTTTTTCAAAGCACCAGATCTGTCTCCCAAGGGGCATCTGGGTGCACTTGAACTGCTAACCCACACTGTTAGCCTTGTCTTAACTGTTTGTGCCTCCATGAACTCCCTCCCCTCCGTGTCTATTAGAGCATGCTTTATGGGATGGCAGATGAGGGGGTGCAGGGAATGGAGAAGGTTAGGGTCAGGGAGCAATGGGAAGTGCCACGGAGGAAAAGGACACGGTAAGGGGAGAGGAGAGAGGAAATCCATCAGGCCTCTGGATGCAGGCTACTAGCCACCCATCATCTTGGTGTAGGAGTTCCTTGTCTTATCCCTGGTTAGTGTCCCTCACCCACATGCTGTACATGGGCACGCACACACAGACACCAAAGCCACCCGCAGCCCCCTTAACCTCACTCTCTCCATCCTGAGGACCACCTCTCAGGTCACTTTTCCCATTATCCTTTAAAGCACAGTCATAGCTGGTCTCCACCCCCACCCATAAAGGGGGAACCAATCACAATGATCTGTCTATAACCCCCCTCCCAAGGGGATGGACAACAGAAAAGGAGGTGAAGGGAGACAGCGGTTAGTGTAAGACATGAAAAAATAATAATAATTTATAAATTATCCAGGGTTCATGAGGGAGAGAGGGTGGGGGAGGGAGGAGGGAAAATGAGAAGCTAATACCAAGGGCTCAAGTAGAAAGAAAATGTTTTGAAAATGATGGTGGCGACATGTACAAATGTGCTTGACACAACAGATAGATGGATTGTGATTCGAGTTGTATGAGCCCCCAATAAAATGATTTAAAAACAACAACAACAAAAAAAAAAACATTTCAAATCATTCCTAACTGTCTTAATTCAGGACTCCTGGGGCAGTCCAGCTCCTACCTGTCGCCACTGCCCACCAAGTCTTTACTTCCCAAAGGGGCCGCACCTTTCCGCCCCAAGTACAAGGACGGCTCACAGTACTAATCTCTCTGCTGCCCTCTAGAGCCCTAAAAGGAAATACAAAGTTTGGGATTTTTCCTAAGGCGTGTTTTTGATCGTCAAGAGGGGGCCCCCACGTGGTCATGTGGAAGGTTAGCATCGGAGCGGAGCGCACCACGTGGTCATCCAAAGGGCTCCAAAGCCGGGGGCTTTCCCTCCCTCAGTCCCCACAATGTCAGGACTCAGGCTCCTCCTCACAATCTTAGCAGACCCGTCTAAGAAGGGGTCACTCTGACTCCCCTGCAACCAGGTGAGATTCGCTCCTCGCGCTCCTCTACAGAGAAGACAGGAACCCACACCAGCTAGCCGCCGGTCTCGAGATACATCAAGGATCCGATTCACAGGCAAGTAGGCAGACGTCTAGACAAGACCTGCTGCCTTCCACACAGCACGGCTCCAGGCGTTGGGGGAGAGCCCTGACCCTCCTTTCTTTGATTCTATTTATCATTTATTTTTCTTTGTTGGATTTTAAGCACCACAACACAACTAGGAGCACAGGGACTGAGGGACCCAGAGGGAAAGGGTACGTCACGGTGTTTCACAGAGCTACATGGGTACACACACACACACACACACACACGCCTGTGAGTGGTCAGCCAGAGCGTGACACACAGGCAGCAGCTGCCAGGCGAGACACAAGTTTGGGCCCTGAAGCAGCAGTGGTGGGGATCTGCTGCCCTAGAAATGCAGCACACCTGGAGAGGGGGCTTCTGTGGAGGCAGTGGGAGAGGCTCCTGCTGTCTGATGCTTCAGGGCCCCTTCTGCGGCCACTCTTCTCCCCACCCTGGACTCCCCAGGGAGGTGGGGTCACCGCTGGACCTGGCTGCAGTTGTGCCAAATGCCTTGTTGCTCCTGAAAGAAGAAAAAGAGAGGTCATTTGAAGGAGACATTTATATCCCATTTTCCTTTTTCTGGTTCGGATGCTTCGGCCCCAGGCCATCTTCTCCAGCCCGCGGCAACCCTGAAGCCAGGGCAACCAAGGTCCAGCCTTCTCCTGTACGTCACCCCCTGCCGCTCCTGACAGACTGGCGCTTTAAACCAACCCCAGCTGCCATCAAGTTATGTCTGTCTGACTCGTAGTGACCCTGTAGGGCCACATACAGCAGCCCCATAGGGTGGCAGAGGCTGCCAATTGTCATGGAAACGACTGACATGGCCTTCTCTGGGGGTGACCAATGGATTCGAACTCCAGGTCACCCAGGGAGCAGCCAAGTACTTAACCACCACACCACCAAGGCTGAGGGGCCTGAACTGTGTCAGTCTGGAAAAGTGCTCCACACCGACCCATGGGATTTTGGAAAGATGATAGAATTCCGCTCTGGGGAGCTAAGAGGTCCCAGGTGAGAGTCACTCACCAGGTCAGGGGAGAAACCAGCTGGCCCTTCCTCTCCAGCATCTTCAGCTTCCAGCCCACAGCATCGACCTGGGACATGACTCCTTCTAGGGCCGTCTCCAGCTGCAGAACTCTCCTTGTCAGCCTGTGCCGGATGTGAGAGCTAGGGAGGGAGCAGAGCTATGTAGCTGGATGAGTAGGGGTGAGGGGAAGAGCAGGGAGGCAGGGGTGAGGGTCTATAGAGGCAGATGGTGGGTGGATGGGAGCAAAGAAGGTAGGGCCCAGCCTTGTAGGGAGAATTGCAGGCTTTCTCCCCCAAACTACGATAGGGAATTGGAATGTTATGGAAAGAAGTTCAAGGCAGGAGCTAGCAGAAACAGCTGTCCCCTGGGCCCTTGGCCTCACCTACATGCCGAAGTCTTCTCCTGAAACACTGCCACTGACTCTGGCCGCCTCAGAGCCCGGCTCTCTGGGTGGTCTTCGCTCTATGGACTGGCCCAAGTTCCCAGTCTCTGCACTGAGGGCCACCTGACCAGGAAGTCAGAGATCAGAGGAGAGGCACGACTCTGCAGGACATCTACTTCCGTTCCATCACCGGCTCTAAGGAGCTGAGAGGATCAAGCCTTGGACTCCAGTCCTTGCTCCGCTCCTCCCCTCGAAGCCTCCAGAGTCACTAAGGTTGAGATGGTGGTGAACACCAGCTTGCCACGCTCTGGAAAGGACATCAGTTCATAAAGAAACCAAATGCAAGCTCCTTGAAGCCGCGGTCACCGGTGGTCACCAGAGGTCAGCTCAATGTGGGACAGAAGGAAAGCACTCGTTAGCCAACTCCCCAAAGCACAGCGCCCCCGCGTGTGTGAGAGAAGACCTGTGCTCTCTGGGGTCTTCAAGGACTGACTGTTCAGCAGTAGATCCCTAGCACCGTCTTCTGAGGCCCCGTGAGACAGACTCCACCCCGCCAACCTTTTGATTAGCAGCTTAGTGCCCTCACCATTTGCCTGAGCCTCCTCTCTCAGCTGCCAGTACCGCCTGCCCTAGACCTTTTGGTCTATGCTCCATAGGTGTTGCGTCCCGGCCTGCGGGACGCACGAGCAAGGCCCTGCGGGGAAAGGCGAACCTGGATGGAGAAAAAAGACAC
>NW_022103968.1:28584231-28616483 GCF_000313985.2 Echinops telfairi | reverse complement strand
GCAGGGATTTCAGGCAGGGCCAGTTCCCACAGATTTAGCAAATGAAAGACACACTTAACAACCAGGAAGCAGCCAAGTTCGGCTCGTGGCTGAGGCTAAGGCCTTAAAGGCCACCGGCTCCCAACAATAGGGATGGGGCAGCCACAGCAGGGGCAGCCACAGCAAGGGCAGCTGAGGATCAGAGGTGGAAAATCCCAAGGAGAAGACAAGTCCTTGGAGGGCATTGTCAAGGGTGCTTAGATAATTGGTCCACTTCCCTCTAAGGCTGTGCTTTGGAGTCCTGGCTCTCTACCTTGGCCTCCCCATTCTCCGCCTCCTCCACACCAGGGGGAGCTTCTGAAAAAGACCGATATCTGTGCCACATGCTGACTGCATTGGTCTGGGGCATGCGGCCCGAATAGTGGGATTTCAGTAGCTGCCCGGGGTATTCTGACGTGAGGCAACCATTGAGAACGACTGGAGAGCCTTTCCTGCCCATCTACGAGAATTTCCCTGGCTCCGTGTGGGGGTGAAAGATGACGCTTCCTCTTCCTGTAAAGAGTTACAGAAGCCCACAGGGGCAGTTCTGCCTGGGCCCATAGGGTAGCCATCAACTTGATGGCAGTGAGCTTTGAGTCTATGGGTATCGGGGAGGACCCACCAATGGGTGGGTTGCCCCAGTCCACTGGGGCAAGGGGGAAGCCAGGGGCGCTCACTCTCTCCTCCTCCAGATCCTGGCGCATCTGTGCCTGGTCCTTCTCATCCAGGATGCAAGTCTTGGTCAAAGCTGGTAAAGCCAGCTGCGAGCTCCGTGATGGCATGCTCTGCATGCCCCAGGCTGAGAAAGATGAAGTAAGATGCTGATGAAGTGACTTTCGGCGTGTGGTGGCCGTGAGCTCTCTAATATGGACTCCCCACGCTCTTGCCAGACACAACGCATGAGGGTCCTGCTCTCTAGAGAAGAAGGATCACAGAGGGGCAAGCCAGCGTCTCCAAGGTTTTACCCCCAAGAGACTGCCTTGACGCCATCTCTTCTCCCCTGACTCCTGGTGATCAACCATGAGGATTACTGCAAACTCTGTTTCCTGAAACGCCTTCCAGGGGGCAGTCTCTGACCTTCAGAAATGGAATTGAGCACCCTCTTTTCCATACTTCCTCTGCTCTAGTTACTTCTCTTATCGAACTTACTTGGTGATTATGTTTACTTGCTTACATGGCTGTGAGCTACTGAAGGACCAAGACCTTGTCTCACTTAATAACGCTGTGTTCTATTCATTGCCTGATCCACGGTTGGTGCTCACAACGTATTGTTCAATGTTTGTCAATATCTATAACTGAGAGATGGAGAAACTAGACAAGGGAAGAAACCCGTGATTTTGTTTTTGTGAAGAAGCATAAAACTAACATCTGAGTTTTGTGGGAGTGAGGGTATACCCCAGGATTAGGAGACTCCATGATCATATTGGGCCAAAGAATGGTTCAACAAGATCCAGAATGTTAAATAAACTCACGGACCGGGAGTCGATTCTGCCTCACAGGGACTAACAGCACAGAACTGCCTCTGTGGGGTTTCAAGACTGTAAATCTTTACCGGAGTAGAAAGTACCATCTTTCCCCCTCAGAGTGGCTGGTGGTTTAGAACTGCTAACCTTGGGGTTATCTTCCTGGCCCGTAACCCATTACACTATGAGGGCGCCCTTGAGAGCATGTCAAAACATGTAGCATAGTCAAAGGTATGTAAGCCAAGGACATGACTCTGAAGGTCAGGATCAGAAACCTAGAGGCAAAGAAATGAATCTATAGCCAAGGTCAGAGGCACATAGGCCAATATCAGGACTTATAGACAAAGAATAGAGAGTTCAGTGTCAAGGATGTATAGGCCAAGGACAGGGAAGATTTGGGTTTGGGTTGCTTACTCCCGCAAGGTATTGGTGAAATCCTTGAACTGATCTCCTGCTCTCCGCCCTGCAAGGCCTCTTGCATGTCTGAAACCCGCTCCTTCCTCAGTCACAGCTTCATTAGGGTCTTATTGTAACCCTAGAAGGGGAAGAGAGGTGGGCAACTGCACCCAGAGACTCGTCATCATCTGTGACCCCCATCCTACCCATAGAGTGCTAGACTTCCAGGGATAATCCCAAGGCACATAAGGATATAGGGACAGACCAGGACATAGAACCTTGGTCCTGGGTTCTGATGCATATGTGCAATTTAAAGAGACTGGGCCATGACCTGTTTCAGAAGGTCGGAAAGCTGTAGTTCATCTTTCTGTCCAGCCAACTCTTCCTTGACCTCTGAATAAATGTCATTGATGGTGGCCAGGAACATGTTCTAGAGGATAAGGCAGGAATTTTGGTCCTCACCCCCAGACTGACCCCATGAATGAGCCAGACACCCATTCCACAGGGATCTCAATGCTCTCAAATCCAGCACAGCAACCCACCAGTCCCCGCCTCTCAGAGTCCCTGGAGCCCAGCCTTTCGGCATATTCCTGTTAGCGATGATTCATGCTTCCTCATCAACACAGGGTCCTTACTGTTAGCCTCTGCCATAGCATTACTGACCCCAAACATACCCCACATAGACCACAAACCCTGTTCCATATACTCAGTAAAGGCGTACATTTGTCAAGGTAAGAATACGATTGGAAAGAGAATGAATAACAGACATGTGGGTGAAGGGAGACAACAGACAGTGTAAGAGATGAAAAAATAAAAGCAATATATAATTGATCAAGGATTCGTAAGGGTGGGAGAGGAGGGAGGGAGTGGGGGAAAGAGGAGCTTATATCAAGGGCCCAAGGAGACAACGTTTTGGAAATGATGGCAACATATGTCCAAATATGCTTGATACAACCCATGTGTGGAATGTTATAAGAGCTGCAAGAACCCCCAATAAAGTGACTTTTTATAAAAAGAGTACAATTGTACCCTCTTTACCACATACCCCCTAAAGCCATCTCTCTTATCCCCAACCATCAGTTATAGTAATAAGCCTACTAGCTTTGTTCATCAAGGTCAAGCCCAGCTTTCTCAAGGTTGGCAGGCAAGGAGGGAGAACAACTGCTGAGTAGTGGTAATATAAATCAGCAAGAGCTCCCCAAGGGTAAGGGAAGTCTTGGACAATAAGGCATAGAAGCTTCCAGGTGTAGTCATTCTTTCTTCTCTTATTTTGTCTTTGAGGATTAGGGGTTTGGTTGGACTAAGGGAGCCTGCAAGTTCCCTTATACTCTGAAAATTGCCTGGTTAGGCTGGCTACTCTGGACACCTCAGATCGCTCTCAGAAGGTTAAGTTCTCCCCCTCACGCGTCATCCTTATTTTGAGAAACTTGTGAAAGTCCTGAGTAGGGGAGAAAAGGGGGTCAAAATCCCACCCCTCGGGCCCTCAAGCATGCCCGCTCTCAGAGGTACCCTCACTAGGAGCACGAAGAAGACGTAGGTTACGAAGTAGGCAGGGCCCAGGATTCGCTTGGCATTGTCGATAGCATTGAAGTCAAAGTCCCCAAGGATGATCTGGAACTGAGTGAAACTGAAAGAGCCAGGTCTGAGCTTCAGCCAGAGCCTAGCCCCTCACCCTGACCTCCACCCACACCCATCTTACTGCCCTAACTACTGCCCGTGGGTGCCTTCAGACAGACTGCACACAGCACCCCCCAACCCAGCCTGAGACGGAGCGAAGGGCACGGGGTTCTTGAGTGCACACAGCCGGGTGCCTGACCCTCTGACACAGATGACTGACACAGCCGCTCCCACAGACGCAGCTCCGGCTCCTCCAAGGATACGTCCCCGGGAGCTTCAAGCAGTCTGTGGGGAAATGGGCTTAAAAGATCATGGAATTGTCCCACAAGCTCTTTGAAGCCCCTTGGATACCTTTGGAGCTGGCAGGTGAGGCCCAAGGGAGACCGAAGGGGCTAGGACACACCCATGCACTTCATGAACACGCTAAAGCTTCCCACTTGGGTCCCAAAAAGCAGGTAGGCGCGCTGGGCATAGGCATTGGAAGAAAACGATGAAGAACACGACAGCGAAGCCCAGGATGTCCTTCACACAGCCGGCCAGGGTGGCGGAGAGCTGGGTCATAGTTTTGTTGAAGCTAATGTACTTGCATATCTGGACGCACCGGGTTGCCCCAAGCGACCAAGGAGGGAAAGAGAAAAAAACCTTTTGAGATGTCCACTCCAGAGGCCTGTGGAGGCCACAGGAGTTGCCAAAGCAAAAAGGAAGCACAGGACAAATATTGAGGAAGGGCGAATGAATGGCGGCGAGAGACGGAGCTGGGGGTAAGGAGGTCCGGGGTACCTTGATCCAGGCAAAGAAGAGGTTGACCGCATTCATGTCGTTGTCCTGCGTCTGCCAGAAGGCGAGGATCTCGAAGTCGGCCTATATGTTTGGTTGCTCTAGGAGCTTCCCCATCAGCCGATTTACCTCGAGGGTGCGCAATATGTGAAAGTCCACCGCCACAATGGACAGCTGTCAACACAGAAGGCAGGAGGTGTCCCAGAAGTCAAGGCCATGTCCAGGGAAGGTCAAAGATGAGGTTCCCGGGGTGGGGGTGGGGGGGAGCTGGAGTGGGGAATCTCCTTCTTTGTTGAGTTCTTGACTGTCCCTGGTTCCAACGGACACGGCTAGGATAATTGGGGAGCATCTGAAGTATGGTCAAGTCCAAGAGAAGATTGTGGGCCCTGTGGTAAATACGTTGACGTCACTTCTACTGGAGTCGCTGGTTGTAAAGGGCTGGAGGGAATTGGAGCCAAGGAATTTTAGCTCCCACCACCACTTCTCAGCCTCCTCCTGCAAACAGTGAGTGTCCCATTAATAGGAAAGAGGTCAAGGGCGCAGAAGAGTGGGGCTAGATGAGAAGAAAATGGCAGGGCTTTCAAAAGAGTGACCAGAAAGGCAAGAGACATAGGAGCAGAAGGTCAAATACATACAGAAAAGAGTGGGGCCTGGAGGAAAGGGGATGAGGGAGGCAGAGTGTTCTAAGGACTGAGGCAGGGGAACATCAGCCTCTCTTAGAGAGCTGCTACTACAAGGATCAGAAGTCCCCAGGGGAACCTGGCACTCTAAAGGGGGAAAGTCAGAGGGCCTGGTCAGGTCGATCCCACTCCTCCTCCCAAGATGCCCCAAGGTCAGGATAGCCGTCCCTCACCAAGATAACCACTAGGTCTAGGATGTTCCAGATGCTACTGAGGTAGCGAAGCTCCAAGATCTCCTCCACCACATAGTTGAAGATGAAGATGCAGCAAATGATCTCACAGCCGACCATAAAGAAGTCCCAGTTGCTGACATGGCGGATCAGCTTCACTGTTCGGATCTGCCAGGATGGAATGGCGCCCGTCTGTGGCTGGAAACTCCACCATCACCCTGTGGATAGGAGGGGTGACGGTGGCTGGGAGGTGGTCTGGGACAATTCCTCCCACCTCTTCTCCCTACCCAGCCACGGGGATCCAAGGGGAAGGGAATCCGGAACCAGAGATGGAGGAATGCCAGGGGGAAGGGAGCCCACCTGAGAACACAGAAAAGATTGATGTTGGCGTAGTAGACTGAGAAGTCGATGAAGATCACCCGAGTACCCCCGTCCAGCCACAGCCCCTCCTGTAGGTCCCGGAGTGCCTCTGCGCTGGCCTGTCGAGATCCCACGAGGTCCAGATAGGAGTTGCCTCCACTGTGGTTGTGAGTTGGCCCCAGTGGGAGGAGCCTCCCAACTCGTCCTGCGAGTGGTAGGTCCATCTGCCACGGAAGAAGCAAAGAGAAGCCTCCATTAGCCCCAGAACTTGTCCCCTAAGGCAACGCCAGCACTCTATCTCCGAGCTTTACCCCTTCGGGTTATTTCAAGCTAGTGTCTTGTTTGCTACCAACAGCTCTTTGGGGAGGGAGGGTAACTGTCCCCCACAGTGTGCAAATGATGAAACTGGGCTCCGTGATAGCTGAGATTATCCAGCCAGCTAGTAGCAGGACTGACACTTAACAAAAACACCTCTCCTGCTGTTTCACTTTCCCAGCCCCGGCTATGAATGACAACAACCCCAAGCCCCACTCTTGACCACCGCGTGGGAAACATCTGGACCATATTCCCCACCAGAGACCCTCCTAGCTCTTGTGATTGGGCAGTTTTGACTCTTAACCCCATGATTCTTTGTTTTAGTGACTAATCTTTCTTCCAGGGACTTCTGTGCAGGGATGATGAGTCCAGCCATGACTCCTTGGGCAATGTCAAGGCTTGATTCATTGTCCAAACTGCCAAAGGTGGACAGAAATTCAAGTGCATGCTTGGCCAGATGGCGCCTCCAGTAGGGAAGTGTAACCCTTTGCCTTCTGGGTGGGAACATGTCTGGAGGCTATGGCTCTAGAGACACCTGCCCTGGTGATAAGTGACAAACTCCAAAGTGTCACAAGATCACAGATTGAACTCAAGGAGATGCCTACCCACCCCATCCCCAAAACTCCTTGAATGCCCCAAGGTTTTTATAAGGTTCCCCAAACTTTGTGGTTGGTGCCAGCCTGGAAACACATGCAAAGTTCCTATTGAAGTGGAGAGTTCTGTGCCTCAGTGGTCTGAGGTGGGACCTTGGAATTTGTCTTCAGTTTCTACAGACAAGTCCAATCGTGAGCTGGGTTTGGGAATCTGTGCTCTCTGGGTCTCCCTCAGATCGGGGGCCTCAGTGGGCTAAGCCTTGTGACATTAGAGGAAGCTCACTTACGCTGTGCCATTTGGGGGCCCAAAGGGGAGCTGCTCTTCCTTATCTGGAGAGTAGGCATCGTAGCAACTCAAAATGTCTTCGCGGAAGTCCTCATGGACCAGACAGGAGTCATTGCGGACCTCAGCTGCTGAAGCCTCGGAACTCCCAGGAGCAGGTTCTCATAGTAGATGAAGGAGTGAGAGTCCCGGCCCAGGCTCTGGTTGTTGTACCATTTGGTCCAATACAAACTGTCTAGGAGTGGGCCCTGGGCAAACTGGATCACCGGTTCGGTTGGCTCTGCCCACACCTGACCCTTCCCCTACCCTTAGAAGAACCTTTGCTCTGCTTCCCTGACTCCCAACTTATCCCCAGTCTGCTTCTGGTGGACCCTTCAACTGACCCATGCCTGCTGATCAAGTCCAAACCGGAACTGGTCCTCCCTGTCTTGAAAAGCCTGACCTCTAGCCACCCATCCTAGAGGAAGCCCTGGCCTGACTCCCTGTCCCTCACCTACCTCCACCTGAACTCTGACTGGCTCACTGTGGTTTGTCTGACCCTTTGATGCCACCTGCTCCCTGACTGACCTGATTTCTGTCATAGCATCTGATCCATTGTCTATTGTCTGACCTCCCTGAGCCTCAGGCCTCAGGTCAATGAGAAGGAGAGGGGAGAGGTGGGGGAGAGTTCATACTCACGTCCCAGAAGTCGGCCGTGCTGCTGATCTGGAAGGAGACACCGGTGTCGGATGGAGTGTGTAAGAAGAGATCTGATATCACCTTGGTGTAGTAATAGGCACTGGAGCTTGTCATTCCGTAAGTCACTGGAAACCAACCCCCAAATCGGTGTTCTGCTCAATGTCTCCAAAAAGACAGGAAACTCACTGGCCTCAGGGCCAAAGACACCCTCCAGACAGGAGCCCATCAGATCTGCTCACTAGGATTGGCTAGGGAGGCTGATGGCAACATTCATGACCAGAAAATGAATCAGGGAGGGTTGTAGTTACAGAAGCTTCTTCCTCCCACCCCACCCCATCCAACTCACCTTCGAAAGACTCAGTTATTGTTTCCTGACATTGTCATTCAGAACATTCCTTTTCCTACACCATTCTTACTTCCCATAAACCCACTGCCATCTATTCAGATTCTGATAGCAACCTTATTGGACAGAGTAGAATGGCTGCACAGGATTTCAGCGGCGATTTATCTTGACAGGAGCAGACAGCTTCCTCTTTCTCCCATGGAGTAGCTGCTGGGTTTGAACCACCATCCTTGTGGGTAGCGGCGCAATGCTTAACCTACTGTGACACTGGGGCTCCTTCTTATTCCCCATAGCTAAGAGTTTTCTTCTCTATGTATTAGATCGTATTTCCACTTATGTATCTGGTACCTGTGTCCTCTGGAAAGTGCTTCCAAACTCTAGTGTACTCCAAGACGGTGGTTACATAACCTCATGTCTGCTTGAGGATACTATGAGTGAAGGGATGGAGTCTAGCCTGTCAATCAGGTCAATGGTGCCTCTGCGTGGGTGTGGCCTTCTCATGAGGATTCTGGGAACTTCATCTCTTCCTCCCTGGAGATGGGACGCACTCTCTCTGTGCTACACATTCCCACTGACAAGCCACATGGAGCCAACGCTGATGGCAGCCAGGGTCCTGGAGCTGGAAGAGCCACGTGGAGATCCATACCAGGGGTGGGATGCTTCCACCGCCGCTGGATCCACCAGTGGCCTGTGATCCTCCTGCGTTGGGCATCATTGCATGTGCTGTATGAGTCTAAAGAGGAATTTATGGACTAGTATCAGACATATGGGCTAATATTAGACTTATGGACTTGATCTGGACTGGCCTGGGATTTTTCTCAATATACAATTGCCCTTTGATATAAAGCCCTCTTACACACGTATGAGTGTCTCTGGATGTGTTTCTCTAGTCAACCCGGTGGAAAACAAAGACTCTGGCCAAATACTTGACTATGGAGCTGTGGACTCCAGACTCCTGAAGTCAGTGATTTTGCAGCCATGGGAGTAGAGGGATGCCTGGTGCCCATTCAGCCCTGGCATGGCCAGCCCATCTGATGAGTATAGTTGTCTCCTGAGAAAGGGGCCCAGAACATCCCCAGATCAAAAACATCTGGCCATTGCCTTTCAATCACACACACACACACACACACACACACACACACACACACACACACACTCCCATGTGCCTAGCTAGGGCTGCCAAGGAAACTCTACGTTTTCAGGTTAAAAGCAAGGTTTGAGGGGAATAGGCCATTGATTTTACAGAAACCCAAATTAAACAAAAATATCAAATTGTGGAACTATTGTTTCTCAGCATATCCTCCCTATACACTTCTATACATATATGTCTATGTAATATTTTCTTGTGGGTTTTGGTGAAGGTTTACACAGCGGGTTGGCTTCCCATTCAGCAGTTTCTACCTAAATTACTCAACTCTTCACACCGTATGGACGTTCTCAATATTTTCCACCTGGTTGTTGCTCAATTACCTTCTTCTACTTCTTCTTCTTTTTTGGTACCTTAGGTACAGATTTAAGGAGCAGATCATCAGTTTTATATTCAAAGCTTCATACGCATTCCATTGCATCTCATTAATTGTCATTCATTTAGTATAACAATACCAGTCCCACTTCCTCCCTGTGTTTCTGTCTCCATCGCTCCTTCTTTCCTAACTCTCCTGAACATTGTCCTTGGGTAAACGCTGCCCCCTTGGTCCCAAATGATTGAGTGTGCTAAAGTGTGCACACATCAATGGTATGTATGCTCCCATTAGAGACCCGTTTGTTGTCTGACTGAAAACTAAGCCACAGGGGTAAGTTCAGTTTCAGACCCAAGAGTTGACCAAGAACCAGTGTCTATCTGACCAGTCTTTTAAATGAATCTGGGTTTTGTTATACATCTGTCTCTCATCCTATTCAGGACCTTCTAATTCAGTCCCTTTCGGAGCAGTTGGCAGCAAAAGCCTGGCACCATCTAGTTCCTCTGGTTTCAGAGTAAAGGAGAATAATGTTTGTGGAGTCCACTAATCCATTGGACTGGCTATTTCCATGTGTCTTCGATTTTTATCACTCTTCTGTCTCAAGACAGTAGGGGCCAATAGTTGCATCTGAGATGGCTGATCACAAGCTTTTAAGACTTCAGTTGCTACTCTAGGTCCATACATTTCTAACGGTAATGTTTCTTGGATTTACAACTTTCCCTCAAGCCAGCATTCTGAATTTGGGCTTCCAGCCTCCTAAGCTGTGGGAAAATAATTTTCTGTTTGTTACAGTCACCACTTGTTATGTTTGTTATGGGAGCAGCAGATAACTGAGACAGGGTTTGGAACCAGAAGATGAGGTGCTGCTCTAACAGATGCAAAAAGATTTAGAAGCAGTTGGAATTGGGTGGTGGGTAGAGGCTGGAGGAGTGTGAAGGTGCTCAATAGTAAAGGCCAGTAGGTCACATCATGATAAATGGAGAAAGGGTTGAAGTTGTCAAGGATTTTGTCTTGCTTGGATCCACAATCAATGCTCACGGTAGCAGCAGTCAAGAGATTAAAAGACATTTTGCATTAGATAAATCTACTACCCAAGACCTCTTTAGAGGATGCCAAATTGGGGACATTACTTTGAGGACTAGGGTGCACCTGACCCAAGCCAGAATATTTTCAACGGCCTCCTATACACGTGAAAGTTGGATATTGAATAACGAAGGCCGAGGAAGAAATAATGCATTTGAATTGTGGTGCTGAAGAAGAATACTGAAAGGGCCATGGACAAACGGACAAACCAATCTGCCTTGGAAGAAGTACGGTCAGAGTGCTCCATAGAGGCAGGGCTGGTGAGACATCATCTTACATATATTGGACATGTTGTCAGAAGGACATCGTGTTTGGTAAAGTGGAGGGACAGCAAAAAAGAGGAAGGTCTTCAAGGAGATGAATTGGCTGCCAAAAATGGGCTCAAGCATAGGAACAATTTTGAGGATGGAACCGTGTTTTGTTCTGTTGGGCTTAAGATCATTACGGGTCAGAACCGACCCGATGCACCTAACAACAACAAGAGTAAAAGCCTAGATTGCCTGGGAAAAACTCTTGGAATTCTGGATGTCAAAGACAGTTCTGGTGAGGGCTCAGAAGGAAGGGAGGAGAGCGACAGGGCGCATCAATTAGCTTCGAGGATAACTATGTGGCACCAGCAACAGAGAGTTGGATGTGGGCCTTAAACCTGCTTCTGGTAGAATTGCACATGAAAGGGTACTCTCCCACCGTGCACAGAGTGGGAGAGAAATGTGGAACAAACCTCAAAGTCATAAAAAGGACCAGACTGACTGGTGAGAGAGAGACAGGTGGGACCCCCCCAAGACTGTGACCCTCAGTCACCCTTCCGGTTAGGAAGCAAAGCTGAAGCGTAATTACCCCTTTGAGATCAGAGATGCAGCATCGACCCAAGGACAGAATCCAGCAGTTACAGGAGAGAAAGCAAGTCAGGGGCTGGCACCTGGAGAGGATCTACAAGGGCTGAGTGGAAGCAATGTGTGAATGAGCGGTCGATTGTAAAATTGATGATCTATTCGGTACACCTTCACCTAACTCACAGTACAAAGTAAAACAAAAACACATGTGCTTCTGGTGAGGCTTTAAAAGAAAACGATGGGCGTGGAATTGGATAATGGAGAAAGGACGCTGCTTTGTATGTATTGGCAATGACCTTGTCTGAATTATGGCCAAATCTTTGACGGAAGATAGAACTTGTAAGTCAGTGGTTCTCAACCTTCCTAATGCCTTGACCCTATAATACAATCCCTCATGTTGTGGTGACTCCCAACCATAAAATTATTTTCATTGCTACTTCATAACTTCATATTAATTTTGTTACTGTTCTGAATCGGGCCACCCCTGAGAAAGAGTCGTTTGACAACCTCCCAAAGGGGTCACGACCCACGGGTTGAGAACCGCTCCTCTAAAGCAAAAGCTTGATTAACATCTGACCTGGTGGAACGAACTCCAAATGCACTGAGTCAACCTTTTCATCCATTCAGAAGTTGACAAGACGTCCAGAATGAGGCTTGTCATCAATTGACATTTCACCTTTTTTGAAACAAGAAAAACACTTGTACACTTGAGTTTCTCCCATAGTGCTGTCCTTGTAAGACATGTTCAACATCACACAGTTTCCGGGCATTTTTCCCGAGCAGGAAACAAATTTTCACAGCCCTATGCTTTTCTCATAAATCAGCCATCACAAAAAATGAGGTTCGAGCGAAACTGATTTTATGAAAAATATTCACTGTGACCAGAGAGAACCTTCCCAGGGGACGCCATTGGGTGCACTAACTCAGAGCGAGTTGCTCAATGCTCGCCTAACAGGAACAATGCATACTATAAAAGCTCCGCTAATTCCAGTGTTTTGGGAGTAACCCCTCCGACCTTGAGCCATCTCTTTTGAGATATATTTTAAAAAGGAGATTAGACAATAATGAGGAGAGAGAGGGTCCGTTAGATGTCAAGATCGCTAGGGAACGAGGCAGCAGAAACTAAAGAGGAAGGATCTTCCTCCAGAGCCAACACTAAGATAAAATCTTCCCTTGAGCCGTCTCTGAAGCTAAACATCTGTCCTCTTGAGCTGTGAGCCCCGGTGGCATGGTGGTGATGTGTCGGACTGAGATCCGAAAGGTCACAGTTTCTCTGAAGGAGAAAAACAGGGTATTCTGCGCCCATAGGATTACAGTCTCAGAAACTCACAGTGGTCCCTCTATCCTGTCCCTTAGGGTGGCTATGAATTGGCATCCAGTGGCAACTTGTGAGAGTGTGGGTCGAGGAGCACAGAGAAGGAAGACTGCAGAGGAAATGATGCTGTGCACGACAGGGTTGGCGAAGAATCTGGAAGGTGCACATCAGGCTTGGAAAAGAACCACCAGCATTCTCCTTCGAACCCGGGCTGGCAAGATTCTGTCTCCTGTCCTTGGGACCGACCCCTGGAGAAGGGATTGATAAAGCAGATTCCTATTTGATAGAAGGTGAGGGGCAAGAGGAGACCCCTCAATGAGATGGCATGACAGCGCGGCTGCAGCAATGGGCTGCATCAAGACGGCGTTTAAGCACGCAGCAGGACCGGCCCTGCTTCCTGCTGTCGCACACCGGGATCCCGTGCGCTGGAGCCGACTGATGGCACCGAAGGCAGACGGGGATTCTTCATGTTCCTGGCCCCTTTCTTGTTTCTCTAGGATGACACCCAGACATTTTCTGAGTGGGATTTGTCAGCCTCCTGTGAACAGCTCCCTTTAGGAATTTTCCTTTCAGACTTTGGGACATAGTGCTCCCCAACCCTCTCTGGGAAGGAAATGGCTTGGGGTGGTCATTCAGGAAAGAGGTCTGTGAGAGGTCTTGGATAAGCAATATGGTACTTCTTTAGGGGGTAGGGATCAGCAAAGAAGGAGGCATTATCACCGCTATTGCTTCTTTCAACACTATTAAGTTCAAGAAACGGCTTGACTTCTCTCCTACTCAAACCTGTGCCCTTAGAATATGGAGAGAGACTCCGACTCCACTTCTCCGGGCCTGGAAAGTGGGCTCTCAGTGGAAGTCAGGCATCTGTGGGCTAAGAGGATCCATCACTCAGGAACAAGGCACGGTCCAGGAACTCAACTTTGCTCCACACACACACACACCAAAAATAAACACAATCTTCCAGTGGATTCTGACTCATCGCGACCCTGTAGGGCAGGCAGAACCGTCCCGGTGGATTTTCAAGACTGCAACTCTTTACAGGAGCACAAAGCCTCATGTTTCTCCTGCGAAGCGGCCGGTAGATTCTAACTGCTGGCCTTGGGCTCAGCAGCGCAACAAGCCGCCTCGGCTCCTCTTTTCCCAAGGATGACTAAGGTGCTATACTTCTACATGACCACAAGGTGGTAGCCGTTACTATAGTACTGCCGTTTTTCCTTCGTCCTTTTCTTGGGAGCTCTTACGGATAGAACATTGCATAGTTCGATCACATCAAGCAGTCGTGTACTACTGCTACCACATCCGTTTCAAAACATTTTCTTTCTTCCTGAACTCCTTGATATCAGCTCTCCTAAAGTTTGTTTGTTTTTCAGTTCAAAGCCTCTGCCCCAGAATGAAAGGAGTCACTGTGGTGGTAACACATTGGGTTGCTAATGGTCAGAGCCTAAGTTCCAAACCACCAGCCTCTCCTCCAGAGAAAAATCAGGGCTTTCAACTCCGTAAAGAGTTACAATCTCGGCCACTCACAGGGGCAGTTCTATCCTGTCCCAGAGGTCCCTGTGCGTCCACATCAACAGGGAGAGAGAGGTGGCAGTGGCATGGCGGGTAGGGGTGGCCAGTGGGGCTGTGAACTGCCGGGCCCACAGTTTGGACCCCCCAGCTGCCCTAGGGGAGAGCGAGGAAACTTTCAATCAACTTGATGGTGGTATGTTTGGTTTGGGGTTAGGCCCAGAATTCAATATGACTCGTGAGACAGTTAAAGATTATTGTGCCAACCTGGCCAATAAACACATGGGGGGGGTTAATTGAAGGGCGGAGAGATAAATGGCTCCGTGAGTCTAGCCTTTCTAGTTCTCGGATGCTTTCTGATGGTCGGACCAGGGTGCAGCTGCCTTAGCCAGTTCCCTGCTTCAGCTGGCAAGGCTTACTTCCTGCAAGACATCCCTGAGGAGAAGCCACATGGACCTACCCCGATGCAGGCCTGGGTGCTGGAGCAGCCGTGTGGAGACCCCTGCCAGCGCTGAGATGCTTACACACTCACTGACTTGGCTTTCCTCCTGCAGCCGGCATCATAGTATGTGTTTTGTGAGATGGAAGAGGACTTTGTGGATTGGTGGCAGACATATGGGTTGATGTTGAACTTGTGGGCTTGGGCAGCACTGGGTTGGGGTGTTTTCTTGTTGTGCATTTACCCTTTATATAAAACTCTCTTAAACATATGGATTTGTTAATGTGCCCAGACTAACACAACTCAGTTGCCAACCACGTATGAAGGTGTAAACTCCCCGGTTACTGTTGGAGGCAGTCAGACTCAGTCTTTTGGGATAAAGAGCTCCATCCAGTCAAATGCCCACTGACCACCAGAAATCCAGTGTAAAATGGAAATATAACACACTTAAAAGAAAAGACCAAAAGGCTATCCTAAAAAGACACTAAATTAAAGTCTAGACCTGGTTAGCATCTACTCAATACCTTCTTGCCATCCAAAAAGCCTCTCTTCCTGGTTGATTCTTGCTCTGCTAAATTTGTATTTTGTCTCATGAAATTAAGTTATTTTCCCCAGTCCTCTATGAAACCCAAACTTACAATTTCTAATGTTCCAAATTTTATATTTCCTAGATCAACTAGTATCAAAAGAAGCCCTAATAGTGTGGCAGGTAATGCGTTGGACGGCTAACCACCAGGTCAGCAGTTTGAACCCACCGGCCACTCTTCGGGAGAGGGATCAGACTTTCTGTTTCCACAAAGACTCAAGCCTCAGAAACCCACAGGGCGGTTCTACTCTGTCCACGTGGTTGCCATGAGTCAGAAGTGATGTGATGGCAGTGAGATGCCACATTATCAGGCTACCAACCTGAATTAGTCTAAAGACACATTTTGTATTCACGCAAGAGACATTACTCAAACCCAACCATGTGGAAAGTGTTTTTTGCTCAATGTAATGGGAGATTTTTTAAAAAGCAAACTATGAAGTGGTGATTATCATCAAAAAGTTCCATTAAAAGGGAGTCTTCCAGAATAATCTTGGAGGAGTAGAATGACCATGAACTTGGAAGCCAGATACACTCAGGTTCAAATTTCAGCTCTGCCACTTAGTGTATAGATTCATGTCTGAGTCTCAGCTTTTTCAGATGTAAAAGAGAAACATAATACTTTTCTTGAAAGGCTGTGAAGATGAATGAGTATATATCTAAGGCACAAGGAACACATACAATCTTGAACAAGTGATACTGTTCATTTGCCTCAGACTATGAAAGGATAGAAACTGGGCATTACTCATTGAGAATACTGTCTGGTATTTCATAAGTTCCCAAGCATTTGTTGCGCTGAATAACGGGAAGCAACTGTAATCTATGGTAGGATGAGATCAATATGTCACTGTTAGACTAAGGGAAGGGTTATGGCGCTGTTTGGGCCTAACAGAGCCCTTCTGTCAAAACAATCCAGGCCAATCCCTACTTAGTCAATGTTGGACTGAAGCTGGAACATTCCTTGGTCCAAAGAAAATAACATAAATTTACATAAGCCTTGGGTAAGAGAAATTAATCTAGTCCTTGGATGGCCTAAGGGGCAAATACTGTCGGCCAGTCACCCTTATACAGTCTGAGGGCAGTAATGGCGTTGGCACATCTCAGCTCCCTAAGAAAATATCAGATGGACATCGGGCTTAGAGGCTTAGAGCCATAGGAATCAAAAAGCCAGCTCAAAAAGTCAGGGGAAGTCTTCGTTTTCCAGATGGGATGATCGTTCCAGCTCTCCTGGCGCTCTCGAAAGCAAATGCTCCTCGTCCCTGAGCCCACTGGTTCACACATCGGAGCTGGCACCAGGACAGTTTGTTCAAAAGGAGGTTGCGGTCGTGGGTGGGAGACAGGACCCACTATCTGCTTTGCTCACAAACACCCACGAGTAGCAGAGGTGGATGTCCTGGGACCTCACTTGGAGCGCCACGCTTCATCGTCCCACTAAATGTCACTTATCTTCGATGGAGAGGCCAAGAAAGGAGTGGGTTTCCAAGTGTCTATTTCAATGAGACCAAGAGTAGAGAAGGGGGCAGGGCGGGGGGGGGAATGCCTCTCCCAAGGTTGCTCTCAGACTCTCCCTGGGATGGGGAGAGCTTCACAGAGCTCTCAGAGCGCCCCTCCCCATTCCAGAGGAAGGGCAGTGAATCAGTTGCCCACGGGAACCACTGGCATCCGCAGCAGGAAGTCACACTCCTGGGTGCATTGTGGTGCCAGACGAATGGTCAGTCTTTCCTGTGATCTCCCTCCCCCACCATGCTAATTCTGGTGATGGAGGGTCATTGTTGGCGTTTCCAGTGACGAAGAAGCTCATCGCAACTGGGACACCGAGTCGGGAAATGTCGCCGTCTACTGGGGGACTTAGCCACTTACTTCCTGCCTCGGAATACATAGGAGGTGGCCCTGTGGTAAATGTTTACAACCCAAAGCAAACCCACTGTCATCGATTCCAACACAGGGCGCACCGTATGGGATGTCTGGACGCTTCATCTTTCTCCCTCAGAGCAGCTGGGGCATTTGGATTGCCAGCCCGGCGGTTACCAGCCCACTGCACCCTTCGGTGGCCAACCCGCAAGCTGCCAAAGCCCTGACAGTCTAGAAGCTTCTGACTCAGGGGGAATACACATGTTGTCAAGTTGTAGGTGCTGTTATCTGCCCAATTTTCTTTCTCGGAGAGCTCAAAGAACTTCCCCAAGGTAAGCAACTCCTGGATTCAACTGCAGAGGCCGGAATCCATCACTGACGGGTTCCCCATGACGCCATCGACAGACCGGCATCCCAGGGTGAGAAATCACAGGGGAGAACACGTCTGCTCCTTATAAGGCAGACCTTCCCAACCCTTTGCACTTGCCATTACAAATTGGGCCACTCTCGAACCTTTTACTTTTGAGAGGATCAGGGGCTGGTCCTAGCTGTAGCCAGCCTTCCTACTGCCTTCTTTTAAGTGCCGCTGAGGCGTGGGATTGTTGCACGCACTCCGACGTTGACACTGGACCAGAGAAGGAGCTCCACATGAGCCAGACGTTGACTTGCCACCCAGAGGAGTCCACTGAGGTGGCAGGGGCCTCCTTCCCGAGCCTGAACCATGACCGCAGGAGAGCGCGAGCGAGGGGGTTCAGAGATGCTTGGTCCACCCAACAAAGGGAGCCTCTGGGGTTTTCTGCCTCAGAGCAGCAACTCACCTCCACGAGCCGATGCCCCCTCATCTCGACCCCACAGGACAGGGCAGAACGCCCCTCGTGACTTCCCGAGACTGTAACGGTTTACAGAAGTAGAACGCCCCGTCTTTTTCCCAAGGAGCAGCTGGTGGCGTTGAACTTTTTTTTTTTTTTTTTTGGTACTTAGAAGCAAACTCTATTTAAATCGTTTCACATCCATGTCAGAAGGTGAATGGTGGGAGCACTTGTTAAACTTATTAAACTTGGAAGAAGCTTTGAAAGTGTTCATTCTGGTATAAAGCATGCAATCATGTAGAAATTCACGTCGAGAGTAGAACTCAGACATAGATAAGTCCCAAGGAAGGAAAGGGCTTCCTGGACAAAAATGCTGCTACGTGATTAATGGACTGGAACTCTGTCCCTGCTGGATGTGAATGAATGTAAAAGGAGGAGTTAGTCTGAAGATGAACCTGATGGTGCACTTGGTAGAACTAAGTACTAGAAAGACTTCAGACTTTGAAAATGTCATTAATCTGCCCGGTCGATCAACCCTGAATCCTACCCTATTACTGAGACAATCCATCCATCACTGTGTCAGTCTGGGTACATTAGAGAAACAAATCTGCAGAAACTCATGTATAAGAGAGAGTTTTATATAAAGGTTAAGTGCCCATCAAGAAAACATCCCAACCTAGTGCTGCCCAAGCCCACAAGTCCAACATTAACCCATATGTCCACCACCAATCCACAAAGTCCTCCTCGTCTCACAAAACACATACTATGATGCCGACCGCAGGAGGAAAGCCAAGTCAGTGAATGTGTAAGCATCTCAGTGCTGGCAGGGGTCTCCACATGGCTGCTCCAACACCCAGAACTGTATCGGGGTAAGTCCATGCGGCTTCTCCTTGGGATGTCTTGCAGGAAGTCAGCCTTGCCAGCTGAAGCAGGGAACTGGCTAAGGCAGCTGCACCCTGGTCTGACCATCACAAAGCAAGAGACCTGAGAACTAGAAAGGCGAGACTCACGGAGCCATGTATCTCTCCGCCCTTCAATTAACCCCACATGTGTTTATCAGCCAGGTTGGCACAATAAACTTTAACTAACTCAATCATTTTTTAAGCTACCTTTCTTTGGGTTTTATTCCAATGCAGCATAGTTCTTATTTATAAGGGAACCATGACAGTTCCCAAAAGATTCCATTTTTAAGGAGAAAAAATAGAGCTGGAAAAGCCAACTAATGATGATATTCACCAGCCATCAAGCCCCCAAAGCTTCCCAAGCTTTATTTCCCAGGAAAGTCAGATTTCTCTAGCACATATGCACACTTACAGTATACCTTTATGTACATGTATGAATCCTTAGCCTCTCATTGCCCTTATAGAATTAGATTTAACACAGATATAAGGTACAATTAAAAAATGGGCAGAGGACATGAAGACACTTCAGGCAACCAACACCTGAAGACATGCTCACAATCCTTGGTGATCAGAAAAACACAGATCAAAATGACAATGAGATAACCATTGTGAATCACTATCTAATGGGGACTCTTGGTCTCTTCTGATCTGGAACAAAGAAGCGTGAAGAAAATCAAAGACACATGGAAACAATTAGTCCAATGGACTCATTGCATCATGGACCCCTCAGTCTCCACGAGCCGGGACTAGAACTAGGTGGGACTTGGATACAACGGCTGACTGCTCCGGAAGGATCGCATAAGGAGGTCCTGGATCTAGAGTGGGAGAAAAACGTGGACCAAAACTCAAAATCAGTTTTGAAGAAACCAGGTTTACTGGTAGGATTGGGACGGGGGAAATCCCTGAAGCTATGACCCTTCGTCACCCTTCAAGCCTGAAACTGAACTCGCCCCCGTGGCTCAATTTTCAGTCACATAGTAGACAAGTCTTTAAGGTCAGCAATAACATCGAGGCCCACATAATCCTTAGTATAATCAACCATGTGAGATTCAAAGGGGGACATTTGTCGAAGGGCAAAGTTCAGAGGCAGGAGGAGTCAGGAAATGGAAAATACAGAGAGGAGATGGATGTATGAGGTTACATTGTAGGGATTGCAATCAGTGGCATGAAACAAAATGTGTACAAATTATTGAAAGGGAAATTGATTTGCTCTATAAACCTTCCCATGAATTTTTAAGGGAGGCAAATTTAAAAAGCACTTGAATGAAAAGTAGCTCTAATTTTTTATCTATTGTGATATTTCATGTCCCTTACATAAAAATCACCAACAGCAATTCTTCCCAAAGTTAAAAAACACAAATGAAGCTTACTGCCATTGACTCAATTATGACTCGTAGCGACCCTGTAAAATAGAATTGCCCCTGTGAATCTCCGAGGCGTCACATCTCACAGGAGCAGAAAACCTCATCTTTCTTCTACGGGGCCACTGGTAGGTTTGAACTGCTGACCTTGTGGCTAGCAGCCCAATGGATAACCCAGCATCTCCTAATTTACTGGTGTGTTTTTTTTAATACTAAAAAAACCCCACTATGCAAACGACTTCCTTTTTTGCTTTGGCTTCTAGGGGTCTTTTGTTCTCCTTTACAATAGTTATACTTCGTTTTCTAGTTCCAGTTTTCTAGTGCAAGTCCTCTTCTTGTCCATTTTGTCTCATTCCTTTTCCTAAATCTTTTTATTTATTCTCACCCTAATGGGTTATAGTTCACATCGTATCTGAGCCCTGGGGGTGCTTTGGGTGCACGCTGCACTGCAAGCTGTCCAATTGCGCCGACTCAGGATTGGCAGTTCAAACCCACTAGCCACCCCACCAGAGAAAGAAGAGCCCACCTGCGACTGCCAACATTGGCACAGCCTTGAAAGCCAAGCTAGGGTGGCATCGACTCGATGGCTGTGGGTTTGGCTTCTTTTTTTGTGGGGAGGAAGGTTCAAGATGTATTTATTTAGCTATTTTTTAATCATTTTATTGGGGGCTTATACAACTCGTATCACAATCCATACATTCATTATATGTCAAGCACATTTGTACATTTGTTGCCTCCATCATTCTCAAAACATTTGCGTTCGACTTCAGCCCTCGGTTGGGTTGGGTTTCTATCTGTGGTTTTTAATGTAAGCTGGCTCGGATTCTTTTGAGAAGTAGGTGGGGCTTAAATATATTGTTATTAAAGAAATGTGGCTAACAATGATTTTAATCATCATCCAGAGCCTGGGTAATAAGTAACCTGCTTTTATCCATTCTTGTGTTACAGAGAGACTGGATATTCTTGTCCTCTCTTCTAATTACTACTTATTGGAGTGGTATGTTAGTCTGGGTAGACAAGAGAAACAAATCCATAGACACACTCATATGTGTATGAGAAAGAGCTTTATATAAAGAATAATTACACATTAAGAAAACATCCCAGCCCAGATCAAGTCCATAAATCTGATATTAGCCCACATGTCTGATACCAATCTATAAATTCCTCTTCAGACTCATGCAACACATGCAATGATGCTGAATGCAGGAAGATCACAGACCAGTGGGTGGCAAGTCTTGTGGGTTCAGTGGTGTTGTAAGCATCTCAGTGCTGGCAGGGGTCTCCACATCACTTCTCCAGATCCCAGGGCATGGGGTCTATCAGCATAGTGCCATGTGTCTTGGCAGTAGAGCATCTCTCAGGGAGTGAGCAGAGGGAGTGTGTCTCCCGCCTCCAAGGAGGAAAAACAGGATTTCCCAGAATCCTCAGGAGAAGGCCATGCCCACACAGATGCCTCACTGGCTATGACCCGATTGACAGACTAGATTCCACCCCTTCACTCTTAATCCTTTCAAGTCCCGAATTGACACCAGATTGTGTAACTACCACAAGTGGTGAGACCTTGGGCTGTGATCTGCAAGGTTAGCAGTTCGAACCCACCAGCAACTCTGAGGGAGAAAGACGGTGCTTTCTACTCTATAAACATTTATCGTCTCAGAAACTGAAAGGGGCGCTGGATTGTTGACCTTGGCTTTAGTAGGCCAATCTCAGATTCATTTACTTCTGCGTCAACCAGTCTCTGGCTCCCCTGCTTCCTCATCCTGTAGATCGCTCTTTATTAGCTTCCATGGTCACACAATCAGATAAGCCTTCCGTTTACAGCTGACCTACAGACTTGAACCAGTCTGTACTGACCTACCTCGACAACTGTATAAGCCATTCCTTGATGTCATTCAATCAACCAACCTATCTATAGACACAAATGCCTTATAGATAGGACCCTTGGGGGTGTAGTGGTAACATGTTGGGCTGTGGTTCTCATGGCCGGCAGTTCGAAACCACTTGCAAGTCTGAAGAAGAAAGACTTTGTACTTTCGACTGGACTTTGAAAGACTGGACTTTGTACTCCCATAAACAGCTACAGTCTCAGAAACCCAAAATTGTGATATGGGTGTGTCTCCTATATATGTCATATATATCACATATATGTCTATACACACAAGTGTCACTTGTTTGGCTTTTCTAGGGAACTCAACCTAACACAGTGTATGGAGGATACACTTGCACTAAGTTTTCTAGTGTATATATACTTGTATGTGTGATTTTGCTTCTCTAGAGGACCTAGTCTAAACACTAGGTAACTGGAAGAGATCCATATTTGCACGATTCCAGAGAAGGCAGAAATTATCAACCAATATCATGAAAACCGCATGCAAGTAACTTTTTGCTGAAGATAATTTTAAAGTGGCTACTGTCGTACATTAACAGAGAGCTGCCAGAAACTCAAGTTGGATTCAGAAGAAGGCCTGGAATAAGAGATACAATGGCTGATATCAGATAGATCTTGACTGAAAGCAAAGATACCACAAAGATAGTTGCTTGGGCTTCATTGACTATGCCAAGGCATTTGCCTTTTTAAAAGGACCGTGCATTAATTGGGCAATGGCAGTTCATTGGTAGAACTTGGGCCTTCCATTTGGGAGACCCATATTTGATGACCAACTGATACAGCCACCTCCAGCTGTCAGTGGAGGCTTGTATGTTCCTCTGATGAAGAAGGATGTTCGGTGGAGCTTCCAGACTAAGATAGACTAGGAAGAAAGGCCTGGTGAACTACTTCTGAAAAATCAACCAATGAAAATCCTGTCGATCCAAATGGTCTACTCCTAGTGTACGTGGGATTGGTCTACTCAATGGCCACACAGTAACAATGTGAGATTAGTTTAGGATTTAATAAAGATACTCTTCAATTGGGGGGAAATACATTTTGTTTGTAGTGACTGTGCTGTATTATTATTTATTCTCATGTTTGCCCTTTGAGACTGGCTCCAGAAAAGCCCTTGCGTATTTGTGGGAAACAGAAGGATTTCTCCCAAGTTGTTTCCCCAAATATATGCCAGACTTAGCTGCTTGAGAATGACTATACCCCTAGACCTTCCCATTCCTATAGGCATACCCCTAGGTCATCCCCTTCTTGTCACGCTTATGCCTGTCATAGATCCCATTCCTACAATGTGTACATCTATTGTACTGCCCCTTCCTGTGATGTGTGATTCTGTAATCATGTCCCCCTAAAGTGATATAATGCTAGGTTAGCAATAAAGAGGAGAGGCTCCCCGGTTCTCGTACCCCGAGGCTGCTCCTGCTCTCGTGGCCGGATTCCCCCCACAAGGACCATCAAGCGGGGCTGGGGTGAGCAATGCTACCATGAATTGTGTCTGACTCCATTTATTCCAATCTCTCCTCTTAATTCTCATGCTCTCTCTGACTTTTCCAAAATCTTTACTTATTATCGCTGCACGATTGCGCCTACTGGACCAGTGATGATTTGTGGGGGAACCCTCCCCTTTATCCCCACACATGTTCACAGCCTGGGACCTTGCTAGGTTAGTGCTGCTTCTTTAACCTTCATTTCCTCCAGACTGAAAGCCAAACATGTTCAAACAAGCAGGCTAGTAAACACGTAGTCCTCTTTGCTTACAACTCTGGACCACCTCCAATTACATAATTGCCTGCCCCACATGTAATCCTGGCTCTAGGCTGAGCACTTGGACCCAACATAGAATCCTGGTCCCAGACCCCACCTTTACTGTAGCTCTCACCATCCTGTGTGCCTACCACTGCTGCTTTATGTACCTGCCGCCACCACCCCTTGAAGGCAGAGTCTGTCTCGTGTAGTTAAAAACCTTATCACCAGCCTAGCACATAGTATGACTTTATGAATGTTTGTGTCAATGAATGTGGGACTATCCAAATCCTGATCTTTAGTTTGAACCTTTTATGAATAATCTAATTGCCTGTTGGCCTGATACTGTGAAATAGTCTAAGGTGACCAGCTCAGACTCGTTCTCTAAGCCAGCAGTTCTCAACTAGCTTAGTCTCAGTGCCCTTTGTACTCTTAAAACCTACTGAGGACTCCAACGATTGTTGATTTTTGTTAAGGCTACTCATATATTTAACTAAAAATTAAAACCGAAGGGAAATTCACATCCTTATTAATTCACTTGAAAATAATGGTGCTACTCCCCATCTGGAACAAAAACAAGTGAAGAAAAATCAAAGATAAATGGGAATAATTAGTCCAAAGGACTAATGGGCCACATGAACTTGAGCCTCCACAACCCTGAGAGCAGAAGAGCTAGATGGTGCCCAGTCCAATTGCTCTGAAAAGATCACATTAGAAGGTTGTAGGCACACACACACACACACATACATGCTTATGCAGAGAACCTAGCCTAACACAGTAACCAACTATTTTTGCCATCATTTGAGCCTTACTGCTTTCTTCATGCATTTCTAGAATCTAGTAATGCTCAGTCAAGAAAGTCATTATTTTCCTAATCCCTAACTAAGTTCACTTCAAACTCTTCTGCTAATCAAGACTCTGCTAATCTATGAATTATTGTTAGCTGCCCCCAAGTCATACCTGGAATCATGCTATCTGAACTCCATGCGCATGAGCAAACCATTGATCCATGGCTGGTTTTCAGACGTAGATCACCAGGCCTTTCTTCTTCATTGATCTTAGTCTAGAACCTCCACTGAAACCTGTTCCGGATCCGAGTTGCTTTCACTGAAAGATAAGTGGTATCTGAATCGAGGGATGCTGCTGCCTGCCTGTTGATTAAGCTCATAATACAGCCAATGAGACAGTGCGTAGCAGCCTACGGGGGTTTCTAGCCTTTCATCTTTGCGAAAACATAATGCCAGGCCTTTCTCCCACGGCGATGTGGATGGATTCCTGCTAACCACCTTTCAGCTGGCACCCTGAATCTTTGAACCCCCAGACTCTGAATCGATAGATCAAAACAAACACACAAACAGACGCGTCACTGTTAAGTCATTTCTGACTTACAGTGACCCAACAGCACCAGAGTAGAACCCTAGCTTTTCAAGATTGTATATTTTTTATGAGAGTAACTGCCACGTCTTTCTCCTGCAGAGTTGCTGGTGGGCTGAACCACTGACCTTTTGGTTAGCAGCCTCGCCCTTTGACCCCTGGGCAACCAGAGTTCCTTGGGTCCATGGCTAGAACTTTAAAATTTACTCAAAGAAAGCAGTAAACAGAGACAAGCATTTTTTTTCCAGAACCAGCAATTGATCAAGGACATCTTATTGACATTAAATTGTATATAAACATGCATCACCAAAGACTGAGGGTCTCGGCCCTCCTCCCTAAGTCCACGGTGACCACATCTGTCCCACACAGAGTCAGTCCCACGTGCACCTTTGAGATAACAATACCGTCCTCCCAAAACAAACAGCCATTCTTTCTGCACAAAGACTGCCAGTGTCCCCTCTAGCAACAAGAGGCTACAGCATCCTGCCAAGAGGACAAAGGGCTGAAACCCTATCATAAAGACCCTGATGGTGGCGTGTCTGTGTGGGGGAGCAGGAAGACCGTCCTCCCACATTTTCTCTGCGGAAGATTAGCTGGGGCAAGTTCTGCATGATTAATCCTTCCTCGCCGATGCTTAATGACAATAATAACAGTGTCCTAATCTGTGGAAGGAAAGTGATAAAAAAAATGTATCTATCCCTTGTCAGGATTAAATTAAACAATAGGTGAAAGGCTCTTTGTAAGTTTCAACAGGATCCACAATTGATAGTAGTTGCAACTATTGGAAGATGCATGTTTTGCCCCCATTGCTTGCGTACAAATAGATACCGTAGATCTATTTTCACCAGAGGAGACCCCAAAGAGCCCTAACGTCAAAGCTCATTCAGCTCCTAGAAGGGACGGAACATGTTGTTGTTGCCCTTAGCTGCTATGGACTTGGCCCGGACTTATGGTGACCCTGACTCATGATGATTCCATGAGCAATGGGATTGGACCTTGTGGGTCACAGGATTTTCATTGGCTGGTTTTCAGAAGCGGCTCACCAAACCTTTCTTCCTAGTCTTACTGAGTCCGGAAACTGCTGAAACCACTCAGCACCCTAGCAATGTGCAAGCTTCCACCGACCAACAGTGGCTGTGGATGAGCTACTCTGGCTGAGAATCGAACTACTTGCTGCATAAAAGCCAAGAATTCTGCCAGTGAACTGCCACCTGTGCCCCTGGCAAAAAGGAGAAGACATCAGTGTGGCTGACCACTATGGTTTATTGGGGCTCATCCTGGCCAAGTTGCTGTGCGTGTGAGGCCTGTGTAGACCAGTCTCTCTGCCCTTCGGCAGAGCGATGCCCCAAAGAGCTCCAAGCTCCGCCCACCATTCCCTCCTCTCTCCCCCTCTCAAAGAAATCCTTCTTTTACCATTTACATAAAAATAAGCCCAAGTAGTAATTTGGGAGAATGGTCTGCTCTATCTATTTAATACTAAAAATAACCAATGAGAATATATTGTGGTGATGAGATTGTGACAAAACTGATATGCTCTTACAACATTTGTGATATTAAAAATTCACATAATCCTTTCCAGAGGAAAAATGACAACGCATAACAAGTACTAAAGAGATAGTACTAGTTTGTCTAGCAATCTCTCTCCCTGGAGAGAGAGGGCCAAGGGAACAAGTCAACAAGCGGAAGTGAAAAGGGGGCAGCCATAGATATATTGATCTATAACAGGCCAACACTGAATAACAAGAGAAGTGTTTCTGTGGTGTGACTAGAGTCATTAAGATGAACATATAAAAACTACTTCGAATTATGAGAAAATGTGCAATCATAAGCTAAAGTGATTAATATGATGCAACAGGGTAAAAAATCTGTCTGTGTGTGGATAAAGCCTGGGATTCAGAAGACATGGGAATTTCTTTGGTTCTGTGGTGGTGAACTTCAGGTGAATTATTATTTCAAAAGATCCTTTCATGTTTTTAAAGCCTCTTTTACATAAGATAATTAAAAGAAAGAAAAAATAATCAACTGGAAGAATTCTTCCAAGATCTTCCTTTTAGTAAGCGCGCGCGCGCACGCACACACACAAGCACAAACCAAGCTCACTGCCATTGAGTCCAGTCCGACTCACAGTGAACCAATGGACAGAGCAGACCTGCCCCTGGGAGTTCTCGAGGCTATAAATCTTTCTGGATGCAGAAAGCCTGTCTTTCTCTGGAAGTGCCTAGGGTATTTGGCTAGCAACCCAACTTGCGGCGTGGCCTTGGACAATTTGTTTAACAGAGGTAGCATAAGGGGTTATGCTTTGGGCTGCTAAACACGGGTCAGTAGTTCAAATCTACCAGCTTCTCTGTGGGAGAAATGAGGCTTTCTACCCCTCATAAATAGTCAGTGTTTCAGAAACCCCCAGGCGAATTTCTCCTCTGTCCCCTAGGGGCCCTGTGAGTCCGAAAGAGCTTGATAGCAGTGGTTTTTTAACCTTTTCTGATGGCGTAATGGGTCACACATTGGGCTGCCAACCAAAAGGCCTGCAGTTCAAAACACTAACCATGCTGAGCGAGAAAGCTAAGGCCATCTATTTCCTTCAAGAGTTACTGTTTGGGGGCCCCATAGGGGTGCTTCTACTCTGTTCTGCAAGGACACGATGAATGGCAGTGCGTGGTTCAACCTTTCCTGGTCGGTAACATGGAGATGAGGGCGGTATCCATTTCGCAGAGTTGGGAATGTTCAGTGAAATCATTTACATAGCGTGATCCTGGACTTGCTGGAAACGCTACTCAATCAGGTTTGTGCTGCTGCTGCTCGTGATCATGATGGTGATGGTGGCGATAAATCGAGGCTTTCTGGAGTCAATGCCTTCACTTCAAAGTCCAAGGTCACACTCTCCCAATGATGTTTGACTGTGTGGCATCCTGTTTGTAGCCCCTGGGACAGGGGCTTTCTTTATGGCAGCAGAAGGCCAGGTCTCTCTCTCGTGGAGTTGCTGGGTGGGTTTGATCCATCAGCCTTAGGCTCAGCAGCTGGATGCCTAACTCTTGGGCCACCAGAGCTCCTGATATGGCTGAAGGTGGAGCCAACTACAAACCTTGGAAGGTAGTTTTGTCGGCCCCTTCAAGCACCCAATGGGTGCTTTGATGTTCCAGTAGAGAAGGCAAAGATCATCGCTACTGGTGAAGGTGTTCAATTCTTGCGAGGAGTAAGATAGAATTGCTATCTGGATTTTACTACCCTGGCCATGCCTCAAGTCGCGAAGACAGTCACTGGAAGAGCTCAGATTTTAATCCTGTTTGTCTGCCTCTGGTGACCTCAACTTGCCACTATGCCACAGGGTTGGCCCCAATAGGGACCATGTGCACTCAGTTGCAGGCATGAACCCGAGAGAGAGGTGAGGTGCCATGGGACCTATGCAATCAGGTCTTCCTCCGGCTATTTGAGGACAGCATCGAGACAGCACCCTGCCTGGGGCCAAACTCCAGGGCCAGGATTGCACGCCCAGCCTGAGGCAGGAGAGAGCTGAGTCGGGATACTGACTAGCAAACTTAGGCAGGTCTACTTCAGTGTTTCTCCACCTTGTTTGTTGCCGGGATGCCTCCACCCCTCCTCCCTTCTCCCAGCCTCTTTGGACAGCTTCCTAATCTGCTCCTCCAATTACAATTTAACGTCACAGACATACTGTGCATTTGCTTACGCACTGTGGCCCTTTGAAGCGTCACAAGCCATGGTAAGAACTAAGAGTTTATATTGCCCTCCCAGAGACAATTTTCCCTCCCTGAGGACCTAAATCACCTTCAAGGAGAATGCATAGTGTCATTGCGAATGGCCAGAGCCCTGAGAGACTGACAGGAAGCCAGCGGCACACATAGGTGAGGTCAGGACCTTGGAGAACATCAAGGAGACGCCCAGCCCACCCCTGACCCAGAACTCCACATTGCCTGAGCACTTGGCAGAAAGAGGTAGGAAGGGGACAGGGGTTAGGGAACTAGGCTTAGTTTAATTTTACTAAAATGGAAGGGACTACCAGGATCTGATCCGTAAAGACCGGCAGTCTTAGAAACCCCTGGGGGCCGTTCCATCCTGTCCTAAATTGTCACCACGAGTCAGAATTGACTTGAGGACAGTGAGATAAAAATGTGAAGGCCTCTACATGCCGGTTCATGAGTCAGTTCTTGTGGGGGTGGGCATTTTGTGGGTGAGGATGTCCATTCTCAAGGTCAGAAAGCAGCTAATGGCTTTCTCCATTAGCTGAGTTCTCTGGTGCCGCCGTGACAGAAGTTGGCTGGAGACTGAGAGTCTGACGAGAAGAGAGGCATTTGAAGGATGGTGCTGGCGAAGAAAACCGAAAGTACCACGGACTGCCGAAAGAACCGACCGTCTGTCTTAGAAGTATAGTCAGAAAGCTCCTGAGAGGCAACGATGGTGAGACATGGGCTCACCTACTTTGGGCATGTTGTCAGGTGAGACCAGTCCCTGGGGAAGGACAGTGTGGTCATTACATAATCTGTTGTCCATTTGAGAGGATTATGAGTGAAGGGGTGGAATCTGGCCTGTCGATCATTGTATAGCCAATGAGGCCTCTGTGTGGGCATGGCCTTCCCCTGAGGAGTCTGGGAATTCCTGTATTTCCTCCTTGGAGGCAGGAGCCACTCTCTCTCTTGGCTCATTCCCTGAGAGACACTCTACTGACAAGACACATGGCACTACGCTGATAGACCCCGTGTCCTGGGAACTGGAGGAGCCGCATGGAGACCCCTGCCAGCACTGAGATGCGTACAATGCCACTGGATCCACAAGACTTGCCACCCACTGGCCTGTGATCTTCCTGCATTGGGCGTCATTGCATGTGCTTCATGAGTCACAAGAGGACTTTCTAGATTGGTATTGGACATATGAGCTAATATCAGGCTTATGGACTTGATCTGGACTGGTCTGGGATGTTTTTTCAATATTCAACTGCCCTGGTATATAAAGTTCTTTCTTATACACATATGAGTGTCCACGAGTTTGTTTCTCTAGTCCACCCAGATTAACACAGACAGCATGCTTGGAAAAAGCCCTTTGACAAGATGGACGGACATAGTGGCTGCAAAGATACGCTTAAGCCTAAGAACAACTGTGAGGCTGGCACAGGCCTGGGCAGGGTTCCATTCTGTGGTACATGGGTGGCAATGAGTCTTAATTGCCTTGACAACAGCTAACAACAACAATAGGAATCCAAATTCGGGGGCCAGTTCTAGGCTTTCTCTCTGTGCTGGCTCTGAAGGGAGATTTTTATGTCCTTTGAATTTCTGATAACAACCCCATAGGGCAGAGTAGAACTGCCCCTGTGGGGTTTTATAGGAGTAGAAAGCCTCGCCTTTCTCTAGTGAAGCAACTGGTGGATTTGAACTGCTGACCATGCAATTTACAGCCCAATGTGTAACCTCCTATCCCACCAGGGAATGGACTCCAGGGGGCTGAGTATGTTAGGTTTGGGCTTCTGCTCCTGGGCAAGCTTCATGTAGTTTGGCATCTCTTTTCCCCATCTCTGCCTCTGCTCACTTGTTTAATCTCATTTAGAAGATGGGAACCCTGGTGGCATAGTCATTACATGTTGGTTGATAACCGCAAGGTCAGCAGTTTGAAACCACTAGTCCAGGGGTCCTCAAACTACGGCCTGCGGACCACATGCGGCCCACCGAGGACATTTATCCGGCCCACTGGGTGTTTTTGCTGCCGCTGTCTGTCCTGCTTAGCAGCTGACTCATCCAGTGTGCATAGGAATTTGTTCACAGTTTTTTTTTAAACTATAGTCCAGCCCTCCAACGGTCTGAGGGACAGTGAACTGGCCCCTGTTTAAAAAGTTTGAGGACCCCTGCACTAGTCTCTTCTCCAGAGAAGGACTGGGCTTTCTACTCCTGTAAAGAGTTCTCATCTGGGAAATTCACAGGGGGCAGTTCTGCCCTGTCCTAGAGGGTCACTCTGAGTCCCAATGGACTGGATAGTGATGAGGTTTTTCTTGTTTTGTTTAGGATCTTAAGAGAGATTGACACAATCCACAGGATCTAGCCGGGCCTCATTAACATAACAGAGATGACACATTCCCCAATGGGATTATAGTCACTGAGCATAGAGGTTAGGATTGAAGACACAGATTTAAAAGGGGGGTGGAGGGGTGAGCCTTGTGGAGAAGGGAGATCATGCAGTCCGTAACAATGGCATATCATCAGGCTGTATAATGAGTTCAAGGCCTTACTAAGAGGCCCAGTGCATTTGGAGCTGGAGATGTTCAGAGGTTTGAAGGCATCTGGTTAATTACTCCCCTCCTCACCCTGACCCCCACCCCATCACTGGTTGGGACAGTGGCACTGCAGAATTGATTTGTGATATCTGTTGTGAGTTGAAAATCTAATCGATATGACTTACCACCTGCCAAAGACCGATCTGTCTAAGCACGTGGCTGTTGTTTGTGTGTTGTCAAATCAACTCTAACTCAGAATGACCCTCCAGGGCAGAGTAGCCCTGACCCGGTAGGGCTTCCTAGGCTGCAATCTATAAAAGCAAATCACCAGGTCTTTTCTTCCGTGGCGCTGCTAGTGGATCCAGCTGCTGACCTTTCGGTTAACAGCTGCACTGTGCATGCTTTGCACTAAGCATACGATTGGGCAATTGCATTTCATCGTCACCACCATCTTCTCTGGTGAGTATTTTCATTATGCAAGGATGAGTGAGGTGAGTAAGTTTACTCAGGACCCCCACGGCTGGTCACTGGCAGTGCCAGCCCTGGACCTCAGACAAGTCCCAGTGCTTCCCTGAGCCCCGGCGGGGTTGTTGCTTGCTCCAAAGCCAATCTCACTGCCATCGAGTCGATTCCAACCGATAGGCAGGGCTGAAGCACCGGCCCCTGAACCTGCCTAGCGCAGGACTAGCCTCTTTCCTATTCAGCCTTTCCACAGGCATCTTTTTGACTCAAGGGCTGTACATGGACTCTCTCCTATGAATTACTAGAGCTCAGCATTTAGCTTGTCAGGCCTATGATTTACCCTTCCTAGGCACCCCTCCCCACCAGCCCTCAGAAGAATGCCCCATCGTTATCGATGCTTCAAAGGCCCTTCCTTATCTGCCCCGGTTCATATCGCCCACCACCTCCTTCTTTCCTTTGTACCTCACACTCGACTCCAGGCCCCTCCTGGTGCACTTACACACACACACACACACACACACACACACACACACACACACACAGCTTCACTGTGGCCTCGGTCATGCCTGGACCTTGAAGATGCTGTCCTTCCCAGCTGGAAACATCCTTCCTTTCCACCGACCTTTGAAAGGGAATACAGGGTCCTCATCTCGCAGGTTTTATTCAGAGCTCAGTAATTCTGCAGGTCTTGACACCCCCCAAAACAAGCCCACTGCCCTCAACTCATGGTGACCCTGGGCAAGGT
>NW_022103968.1:28549190-28584131 GCF_000313985.2 Echinops telfairi | reverse complement strand
ATTCAGAGCTCAGTAATTCTGCAGGTCTTGACACCCCCCAAAACAAGCCCACTGCCCTCAACTCATGGTGACCCTGGGCAAGGTCGTCATTTTAAACCCACCAGTGGCTCCAGTGGAGAAAGATGAGGCTCTCGATTTCCAGGAGGGAACTACAGTCTTGAATATTCTATCGAGGCCGGCGATGAGTTGGCATTGACTTGTGGCAGTAGGTGGGGTGGGGTGGGGAATTACTCTGTGGACTGAGTAGAGTAGCCCCATAGGGTTTGCAAGGCTAGGAATCTTGCCAGAAGCAGACAACCACATCTTGGTTCTGTAGCTGGTGGGTTCAAGTCACCGGTCTTTCAGCTGTCGGCTGAGTGATGAACCGCTATGCCACCAGGGCTCCTCGCCTGTCTGAATCACTAAACAAAACAAATCACTAAGATGATCCTGACTCACACTGACCCTACAGGACAGAGTAGAACTGTCCTTTGGAATTTCCAAGGCTGTAAGTCTTGACGAGAGCAGAAAGTACCCTCTTTCTCTCACCGCACGCCCTAATAGAGCCACCAAATAGAAATACAGTGGAGGACAAACTATCAGCACACCTCTCTGGACTGCTCCGACTGTTCTGGAATATTTTTTCCAGTAGTGGGAATCACAATAGACAACGAGGGTTGGTGTATATTCTGAAAAAACTCTTACTGTATACCACGCACTGAATGACTGGCTTAAGAGATGTCTTATGTAATGCTCACACCATCCTACGGAATTTGGTGAAGTCCAGATGAAGAAACCAAAACTCAGAGAAGTTAAGCAACTTGCACAAAGGTCCTCGACTGGACATGACCGAGCCTGGTGTTTGTGCCCAAGCCTGTGCAAACTGGAAAGCCAGGCTTCAAGTCTTTGCAAAACACCACGCCTGGAAACCATACTATCCTGACTGATTTAGCAAGAAGCTCAAAGAGATTTCTCCTGAAGTGCAGGTGGCCAAGGAAAATGATAAATAACTATCCAAGACCAGTTAAGAGGTTGTCCCATGCTGCTTCAGAGAATATCAAGGAAGAATGAGGGGGCTTCACTCGGTTTGTGGGAAAATGCCATGATCTTTTCACTCCATTTTTTCCACCCAAAAAGTGGAAGGTAAGTTCCTTAAGGGGAAGCGTCTAAGTCTCAGCCATCTCTGTATCCCTCAGCCCAACATTTGGAAGAGAGGAGAACCCTTCACAGATGTTGACTGAAGACAGGAAGTTGAGTGTCCCAACAGTGGACTGTGTTACCCTGTGAAAAAGTGAAATCCGGATCACACTCCCCAGTGTAAGGCTGGTGCGCCACTTGACAGAGCACCATAGGAAGGATCTTAGGAAGGATGGCTGCCCCTATGTGCCCTTGAACTAGATGCCCTTGAAAGCCCCTGGCTGCTCAGGGATTCGATAATTACTGGGCTGAGTCTGTGAGTCAGCCTTTGGCAAATCACAAGTGCACTTGGAGGTCATAAGGTAGAGAACATGAGTGAATGGGCTTCAAGGCTTCCAGAACCCAAGCTTGCACTCCTTCCAGCCCCATTCAGAGGAGTCAGAAATGGTTCATTGTAAGTCTGGCATGTTAGAGACCTCTCCTCAAATCTGTTCCAAAGGTTAATCTGGAAATAGAGACCGGTGAGTGATTTAGAAAGAAAGGCTCTTTGCCTGGGGGTCTCAGCTGTTGTGAGGGGATGTGAAGAAGGAGAGGAACGATCCTAGCAGATGGTTAAGGGAAGAAAAACAACAACAATACATCCACAAGTAAATTCCAGCCAGTCCCTTGCTGAAAGGACTTGAAGGGGCCCCTCAAAGGGTACCCTGTGTCTGCTGCTGTTCCCCACACGCTGGGTGACTGGTGGCAAACCTTTAGCACTGCCTCCTGTCTCCGGTCCAGAGTGGAGTGAGTCCCATCAGAGGACGCCTGGGGCCAGGGCTTTCTGCTCAGCTTCCCAGAGGGCAAATGTGGGTGAATGGCTCAGGAGGCTGATGAACTGTTGTATGAAGAGTTACGTCATCAGATCTTCAGATTTTACTTTGGAAAGGTCCATGCCCCCTACAAGGAACGAGCCTTCGGGAAGATACAAAACCACCTGTTTAGTAGCAGGAGATAGCTTAGGCGTATGATTTGATTTGCACCTTGAATCAACGCCCACATATACACCTAGGTCTATTAAACTTTGCTTGCTGCACAAATGTTTAACTCAGTACAAATACCACCCTCTTATCAACAGGCCTCATAGCATATATTTGGTCCAACTAGTATATGTCCTTTTAAAAAAAAATTATTAGAATCTACACTCTAATCTTTTCACCTGCTTCTCTCAACTTAAAGACCAAACCTTCCCGGTTTGTATCTATAGTTAGGGCTCCAGATACACTTCCTTGGACCTGCCTTTGCCACAGTGCTGTCTTACCTGGACCCTAACTATGGTGACCACCACTCCAGTTGCACCTCTAACCCCTTTATCAGGGAGCTGAGCTCTCCAGTCTCCTTGATATTTTTCCAACTGCTGCTAAGCAAATGTGGGGGAACACACAGTATGATCATTTGGTGAAGCCAACACCTTTTCTTGCTCTCTCCTCTGGGTAAAACTTCCACCTGCCTTGGCTGCAACTCGATGTCCGCGCTGCAATGGAAAACCTGGGCTCCCCTGGCGATACTTGACCCGGAAATGCTGCCTTCTCTTAGAACTCACTAACAAGTTCTTTGGCTACCCAAAATACCAACATTTGAAAAGGATAATAAATAGGATTTGATTATGGATTGAAAGTTCCCAGGACATAGCTTGCTTATACAGGTGGATGCTGTGCCCACAATGGTTGCCAGGGGGCGTGTGTCCACAGATATTGTACACATACATACCTCTCACAGGCAGAGAGATACAGAGACAGATGGCCACCAGGAAGACGATATACACCAGAAGCTCCCGCAGGGTGGTCTTGACATAAAGTTTCTGGTTCTCGGCTGTATTCTCCATCAGGCTTGTTCCCCAAGATCTGAGGAGCTTTGGAGAGACGCCCAGAGTCCCCCAGCAGCATAGTAACACAACCACAAGCCCCCTTCCCCCGCTGCACTCTGCCTCCAGTAATCAGATACCTATCTGGACCTGAACTTGACCTACATGTTGACCCCTGCCCTTTTCTCCTTTCCATCACTTTATCCTTTTTCTGAATCTGGCCGCTCTACCCACACCTGGGTCTGCCCTTCACTGTCGGCCTCGCTCTGGAAACACCCCACCCCCCCACCCCCGGCAAAGGCATGGGGAGAACCTGGGTTGAGGAAAAGCAGGGCTTAGAAAGGGGGTCCTGGCTCTCAGTGGGGCAGTTCAGGGCCTCACAGCACCTGTGTCCTCCCTCACACCAGCTCCACACCTCTCTGAGTCCCACACCACCTCCCTCCACAGGGAGACCAGAGAGTTGTGTCCCTTGGCCATCCAACTCCCCTGCCACAAGTCCCCAGGTCACAAAAGTGCCCTGAGATTTCCCTCTTCTTTGGGCCACAATCCTCCCTCCTCCTGACTTCTACCTCCCAGGAGAACCTTCCCCCTCCCAGGTACCTCCGATGCCTCGACCAATATGGAGGCAGCAGCTGGGCCCCAGGTTCCTGGGCGCCTTCTCCTGAGGAGGGCCATCTTCAGGGTTCTTGGGTGGGGAAGGGGAGGGCACCACACTGGAGATGGTGCAGAGACCCAGGGTTCAGTGTGGGGAAGGGGGAGCACTGCAGGCAGGGTTGTCCCAGGCTCTGCTCCTCAGCTTTCGAAGCTGCAACCCCTGGAGACCTTCCATAGCATCCAGAGCGGAAGTGGCAGAGAGCTGGTGGGCGGGGCCCCAACTCTCACCTGGAGGAAGAGGTGACTGTTAGCGGTCCAGCCTGGCCAGCAGAGGGCAAAGGGAAGGGAGCCTGACTGACAGCTGCTGGGCGCTCACAGCCTCGCCTCTGCTCCTTTTGTAGGGGGAGTGGATGCCTGCTGGCAGAAGGGACAGAGGATTGGGGTGGGGACAGAGGCCAGGAAGGGGAGACTGTACTGTGCCTCCTCCCTACCTGGCTCAGCCAAAGGTGTCGGAGCTCTCTTCTTGTCTCACCTTGATCTGTCCCCTGGTAGGTGGGGGTCCACCCGCTTGCCCCACCCCCATGACTAGGAGTAAAGGCTGGCAGCCAGAGGATCCCCATCCATAGAAAGCTGTTTCTTAAGTATGGGGGTTGGGGGTGGGGAGCTCCGTCAAGGAAAAAGGTGAAAGGGGGTGAGGGGCTGAGTCAGCGAGCAAAAGGCAAGCACCATGTGACTTAGGGTCCCTTCAGGGGAGTGGATACTGGACCCAGGTCAGCCGGCAACCTTCTCCCCTGTCTCTGCGTCATTCACACTGGGCCCGGGGTGTGAGCTTGACCGCCATATGGACGTAGCAGAGAAATCAGAACCAATCTGCTTTCTTCCCAATCGCAGGTCTTGGAATTCAGACCCTGGTGTGCCCAACTCTGACCTGTGATCTCCTGCCCCGGTTCACCGACAGGCATGTGCAGTGCCTCAGAACGGGCTGGTCTCCCAAGGGCTAGTAGTTCGCGTCTTCAGTCCCTTATCTTCTATGGCTGTTGGGAGAGCTGCCCCCTCTCCAACTCCTGGCCCTCCAGCATGGTGGCTAGTGGCTATCCAATCCATTCCACCTCAGGATGGCCCCAGGTGGGTAGACAAGAGCCTGGCCCCTGGGTTTTCCAGGCCATGACCTTGTGGAAGCCTATCTTCTGAGGCATCTCCGGTGAGTTTGAACCAACCATCTTTCTTAGCATTGTCAAGCATTAATCATCGGAGCCACTCAGGGACACGCAAGCTCTCCACCTTGACCTACTCTTTGCTTCCATGGCCTGAAGCCTACCTTCACATTGGGTAAATATCAGCTTGGTTGGTTCAAGTCCTGAGTGTCCCCATTAGGCAATCCTGATCTCAGACAACCTGGGACTGGGCTCAACTCCTTGAGAAAGAACTGAATTCCACCTTCGCCGCAGTCTGGGTCGGAAAGCATGACTGTCCTCCCCTCTGGGTGTGCTGCAGAGCGCTCCTGCCCGAGGTGGAGCTGTTACAAAAGGAAGGAGCTCCCGGCCTGGGCCGGAGCTGAAGACTCTCACAAGACTGCCTAGCTGGAGTCGTCCCCCACCTCGCCCCTTAACCCACCAGCTTACACACTGCACGGAGACCTCGTTTCGTGTGTGGCAGAGCCCAGTGGCCAGATGGCGTTTTCTTCCACAGTGCCTCTGGTGGATTCGAATAGCCAACCTGTAGGTCAGTTGTTATTGCTGCTAGGTGCTATCTACTAGATCGTGGCCCTTAGAGAGCCCCGGGTGACAGGGTAGAACTGTCCTGTGCGGTTTCTAGGTGTAAACATTATGGGAACAGATTGCCAGATCTTTCTGCCTCAGAGTTGCCTGTGCCTTCGTGGTCACGTGTAAGCTGTTTGCACTGCCCTGGGGTTGCCAAGAACTAGACCGGGACTCCACGGTCATGGGTTTGGACCTTTTTAGTTTAAGACACAAACCAACGTGCTTGTTTTGGGAGGGAAGAAGGACACGCGATTCTGCCTGTGTGGGACGCTCGTGTTAAGTCAGCTGATGGCAATGAGAACGGAGCTGCCGCTGCCTCTTAACCCAGGAGCTTTGTTGACATTTGCAAAAGGCCCCTTGGCTTACGAAACCAGACCTCGGCAGCGTGGTGTACAGGAAGCTCATAGTCGGGTTCAGAGAAGTAGGGCAAGGAATAGGGAATGGTTCCTGACTGCACTGTGGTCATTTTGACTTGGGGGTGGTTTGGGGGAGACCTGTGAGCAGTGGGGATTTGAATGGACTCAAGAAGATTGATGGTTTAGCTCATCCCACCCACTGGGAGCTCAGATTCTGGGTTGAACGGCCCCCAGGCTCCCACCTGGGCAGTGTTCCCCGCTCAGTCTGGAGCACTTCCAGTGCGTGTGGATCCACCCAGTATACCCCCAGGAGCACGGGTTATGTAATACAGCTTAAGAAACTTACTCAAGAGGCCCTCTCCATTCCTCGTGTGTTTTATCTTGCTCAAGAGGCTGTAAATATGACCATCAAAAGGGATCTCCTGATGATTTTGTGCACCGCAATTCACCATGTCCTCAAGCTTTGATTGCACTTGACTTTCCCAACGTGGCCAGGCCCTGTTTAAAAAGAGGGGTGGGGGGAGGACACAGTTCAGGGAGGTCATGTGGCTCAGGCTACCTCGTATGTATTCAGCAAAACCCCAGAACCTTAAAGTTGAAAGCAAGACTTTGGGGCTTAACTCTTGGCTCAGCCCTTTCACTAGCTGATTAGTTCTGGGCAAGTCACTTTTGAGACTTCCGTCACCTATATTATCTACAAAGTAGTCATCGTAATGCCTACCCAAATGAGTTTTGGGGGCTAAAATAAGAGAATATAAAAGTCATTATCAACAGTCTACTAGAAAGTTCCCAAACAAATTTAAGTATCTTACCATAGCTTTCATTCTTGGACCCACCCAGCAAGCCATGGTGAAGGCAGTACCTTCAGCCAGGACTCGGTTTTCATTCTCTGAGGGACAGGGGAACCAGAATGTTCTGTGTGCACACCCATCTCTTTCCCAGAAGCTCCTTTCTGCGGAACTGAACGATACCATTTGGGACTGAGCATACTGTGAAATGGAGTCTTTGAAGGCAAGCATGTCTTCGAAGAGCCGTATAGGCACATGGCCAGCCTTGTGGTCCATCCAAACCAGAAGCCCCTCTTTATCAGGAAGCCTCTTAGCTTCCCTGGCAAATGCGTCCCCTTGCTCCACTGTGATCCGTTTTGGCTCACATGCCATTTTTAGTTAGGGATAGCGAATCGCCCATGGTTCTGCCATCTCTTTTACCCCATGCTCATCGTAGCCAGCTTCCCACATACACTCGACGCTGAGAGACATCAAAGTTGCCAGCAAGGAATCTTGTGACTCATCTCCTTATACGTTCTCCAGGAGGAGCCTTCCACCTTTCACCTTCTAGAAAAAAGATCCCTGGGGTGAGTCACATTTCAGCTCGGCTAGGGACCAGCAAGCTGCACAGCACCTTCTGTATTCTCCAAAGTGACTCTCCGCTGTTATCACCGCGGAAAACATAAATGACAGGACATACTCCATCCGTAGCAGCGGTCACTCTGACAAAGGAAGGCCATCACAAATGACGGAGCTATAAGAAAGAGCCCTGGATAGGAGACCTTACGCTTCACCAAGGCATCATTAAAGTCAACTGTGTGTAAAAATTCTAAGAAAGGAATCCTTCAAGTTCTCGGCAACAAACATGGTGACCCAAGCAAAGAGACGTGGATAGACTAAGCCCAGGGAGCCCTCTTGTCTCTGTTTTTATGCAGAAGATGCCACAGCACTGTGCCAGGCCCGCCAGGAGACCCTGCTGTCCTTCACCTCAGGATGGACAAAGCTGCCGCCTTTGGGAAGTTTGGTTGTGTGCAGTTCTGGCCCGAATGTCTTCAGCCCAAGAGCAGAACACTTTGTTCTGGACCATCACAGAGAGGCTGGAGACAAGCTCCTTCTCGGATCAAGACCATCTACTTTATCCTTTGTCCTCTTCCCTGTCGCGTCTCCAGGGTCACAAGTCGTCCTGGAATACATTTTGCCCCTTCCATGTCTCCAAAGAGAGCCTTTTGGAGTGAGCCCATTTGCCCATCCTGTCTGCAGAAGTCTGGTCAGTGGAGAAAACCACTCCAAATCTGGTCAGTGGCAAACAAGCGAGGTGTCAACAGAATCGTGGAAGCTAGCCTCTGGTCTTTCTGAACTCCTGGAGACTTAGCGGTGACCATGTCCCTGCTGGCTGGGTGCAGTCCACCTAGCACGGGGTTCGCACGGTCCTGGAGTAATCAACTCATCAGCATGATCACTTCTAGGCAGAGCTTGGCTGCATCAGGCTTTGATAGTGGAGACCCACCTTCTCTCAGGAGTGCCGTGGGTAAGGAAAGAGTCCAGTGTGGAGGGGAGGCGAAGAAAAGACACAGGGTTGGCAGGAGAGTTTGAGGCAGAGGACCTGAGAGAGTTCTGTTCTTAGCCCTGGAAGTGCTCATCACATTTCACCTTAGGTCAACAGCCAAAGACGAGGGGATGCTGGGACTCCAGGGCATAGCTTCCCAGCACACACTCTTCTGACACCATTAAAGTAGTCACTCCAGACACCCCCCGGTCCCGGCTACTGTGAGCTTGATTTCTTCCCATCAGGGTCCTCAATCCAGTTATCAGTTCATTCCAGAAGCATTTAGTGGGTGCCAGCGCTCCAGTGGGAGTGGTGTTTAGCCCTGGCAGCCCTGGGTGGGGCCAGGGGTTAGCACACTGGGCTGTTTATGGAACAATAGTAGGTTTGAGTCCACCCAGAGGCTCCTGGAGATGTACTTTGAAAAAGCTGTCATTCAAAAAAAAAAAAAAAAGAAAAAGCTGTCATTCAAAACCCTCTGTAGCACGGTTGGGGCATGGAAATGGCATGGGGGGGTGGGGGCACTTCCTTGGGAGGACCAAGCAGCCAACTAGACCATCATGGCCTCTGCGCTGTGGAGCTTCCGTTCCAGAGAAGACAGGTATTGCATAAATAATCACAGAACACACTTATTATTTATAAGTATAAATAGTCCTGCAAAGGAGGTGCCACTAGGTTAGGTACCAAGGCCTGACTTCAGGGGTCAATGAGTAACGGCTGGAAGACTTCTATTTCTCGTCCCCATTTGGTTTTCTGAGGTTTTCCAACAAGGTTTTCGGAAGGCTCCGAAAATGATGTGCTGTCAATCGGGGGGACGAGGCTGAGTAAAAAGATCAACAAGGAGATAGCTGCGAGCCTGCAGGAACTGGTCACGTGTAGAGTCATCTTTATCCCTGCGGTCACTGGAAATATGAGTTAAGAAACTAAGCTTGCATCAGACAGAGTCTTGCCTGCCGACATAAAAGGCAACTGCCTTTCCATGTCTACAGATTCGTTTTCTCCCCAAAACCTGGACAAGGGGGAGGCTGGAGTGGCTGGTAAAAGCCCAGACTCTAAACAGGAATTCAGGCAGCATCGTTTCATTTTATCATTTATTGATCCCCTGGGTCTGCAATCCCAAGCCTAGAACGCTCTCCCATCTTTACCAGCATTTTGGACCACAGCTAAGCAAGGCTGGTGGGGCGAGGGGGCGCCGGGAGGGGAGTGGGCGAAGAAAAGCGGAAACCTAAATATCCAACCATGGGGGAAAAGCGGACAATGACACAGTGGCCTGATGTGCTCTTGTGCAGAAATGAGCACTCGCTTTGGAGAATATGGATGTCATGAGAAAATGCTCACCACATGCTCTGTGAAAAATGCTGGTATCTGGTACCTGCATTACAACAGAATGCACACTGCATGGGTTATGGGTACACTATGTAAGGAGTGCTGATGGCGCTGTTTGGTTAGCATTGAACTGCTAACCTCACGGCCCTTCAAACTGACTAGCCACTCTGAGGGATAATGGTGAGGCTGTCTGCTCCCATAAAGATTGGCTAAGCCTCAGAGAGCCACTACAAAGTGACTCTGAGTTGGCATCAACTCAATGGCAGTGAGCTTTATATTCCTATAGATACCTAGGCTAACGGACTAATAGTAAACTAACAGTAAACGAATCCAAATTTGAGCAGAGGTTTTCTTTGCATGAGGTGGTTACAGGGACTTTTTAAGCTTAATTTTTAAAAAACATTTTATTAGGGGCTCATACAACTGTTATTGAAATCCATACACACATCAATTGTGTAAAGCGCATTTGTACATCATTCTCAAAACATTTTCTCTCCACTTAAAACCCCCGGCATTAGGTCCTCATTTTTCCCCTCCCTCCCCGCTCCCCCCTCCCTCATGAGCCCTTGATAGTTTATAAATTGGTATTTTGTCAAGCTTAATTTTTTTTCTTGAAATAATTATGTGTCTTTATATTCAGGAAAAGGATTTTTTTCCCCAAACAGTTTTATTGGCATATAATTCACATAGCATACCATTCATTCGTTCAATCACGTGGAGAAGAGTTGTACAATCATCACCGCAATCTGTTTTAGGACTCTAGGACTGTTTTAGGACATTTTCTTCAATCTTAAGAATTATTTTTGGCCACAGTGCTGAGGTGTCACATTCTTAAATAGGTGAAGTTTATTTTTAACTCTTAAGAGAGACGACGAGAGAAAGATCTAGCTGGTGGCTCTGACCACACCAACTCTCCACTCGGCAAGAAGGCATTGCCTTGTGAATTCCTTGACCCGAGTCTCGTCTGTGAAGGGACTTCATATTTTGCCTGCTGAGGCCAAGATGTCTCCCCACTGCCTTCTGGAAGGAAAGGAAAGGACAGAGGTGAAAGGCGACAGGTTCACAAACGACAACGACTATGAAGAGGACCGGATGAGAAGTACAGCAGCGCGGGTTGTGGTAGGGGGTGCGGGCGCCGACCACTCCGTAAGTGACATGCGGGCACCTGGCTTACCGTGCTTCCTGGGGACTCCATCCCTGTCTGGAGTTGGGTACTTGGAAAGAGGCCTTCATTCTGTAGGAAGGGTTGGGAGCCACACCAAGTAGCTGTAGTGTTTGTTTTTAAACAGTGTTAGGGACACTTCCTCCTTTTATCATGTGAAGCAAGAGTTTAATCACATCAAGAAGAGTTGTCCAATCCGTACCACAATCTAGTTGAGAACATTTTCTTCTTCCTTGCTCTCATTGTCATTCATGTAGTTTTCCACGCCCACCCCAATTTTGGCAAACATAAATTCAACAAAACATTCTCCCAGCCAACAACCTCCATGTGTAGAATTCAGTGCCATTGAGCATACTCTTTGGGCTGTCCAACCACTATTGCGATTCCTCTCCACATGGTCCACCACCATTAAAAGGAATTCAGTGCCCCGTGTAGTAAAAACTCTGGCTCCTTCACCTATAGTCAGTGTGTTAGGCTGGGTACATTAGAAAAACAAATCCGCAGAAACTCATGTATAAGAGAGAGTTTTATAGAAAGGTTAAGTGCGCATCAAGAAAACATCCCAACCTAGTGCTGCCCAAGCCCACAAGTCCAACATTAACCCATATGTCCAACACCAGTCCACAAAGTCCTCCTCCATCTAACAAAACAGTCACAATGATGCCGACTGCAGGAGGAAAGCCGAGTCAGTGAGTGTGTAAGCATCTCAGCGCTGGCAGGGTCTCCACACGGCTGCTCCACCACCCAGGGCTGCATCGGGGTAGGTCCATGTGGCTTCTCCTCGGGGATGTCTTGCAAGAAATGAGCCTTGCCTGCTGAAGCAGGGAACTGACTAAGGCAATTGCACCCTGGTCTGACCATCACAAAGCAAGAGACCCGAGAACTAGAAAGGCGAGGCTCACTGTGCTGTTTATCCCTCCGCCCTTCAATGAACCCCACCTGTGTTTATGAGCCAGGTTGGCACAATGAACTAACGACCTCAGGGAGCATAGGTCAAGTTGGGTTTCTTTTCTTTCTTAGAAGTTTTCTTAATAAAACACTCACATTATCAGACGATACCATCGTCAAACTGCTTCTTTTGTTTTGGGGCTCATACAACTCTTATCACAATCCATACATACGTCAATTGTATAAAACACATTTGTGCATTCGTTACCCTCATCATTCTCAAAACATTTCCTCTCCACGTAAGCCCCTGGCATCAGCTCCTCATTTTCTCCCCTCCCTCCCCGCTCCTCATCCCCATGAACCCTTGGTAATTTATAAATTATTATTTTGTCATATCTTATACTGTCCAACATCTCCCTTCACCCACTTTTCTGTTGTCCGTCCCCCAGGGAGGAGGTCATATATAGATCGTTGAGTCAAACCACTTTAAAGAGTTGTGTGTACATCATTACAATCTGTTCTAATAGAAGCAGGCTCTTCTGTCATGGGGAAAAGTAAAATTGTTCACTGTAGTTGTTCTCGCTGTCGGACTCATAGCCAGTCGGTGTACAACAGGAAACACTTCTGCTGTCTGAGCCCACCGATGCAGTCACAGTGTCAATCCATCTTGTCAGCAGCTTCCACTGTTTCGCTGCCTGCTACTTTACCAAGCTTGATGTCCTTCTCCAGGGACTGGTCTCTCCTGACAGCACCTCCAAAGTCTGTGTGACAGTCTTTCCACCTTTGCCTCTAAGGAACACTCTGGTTATTAAACTGCTTCCAAAACAGATTTATCAGTGCTTTCGGCAATTCTTGCAACATTGTTCCCTAGAGATAAGTAAGTAAGTCAACTGTTCACTTGTTTACCTTGCTTTTGGGATCATCCAATCCTGAGGAGAGGGTATGTCCAACACATTTTTTTTAACTACTTAATTTTGTGGTTGAAAATGCATGCAGCGAATACATTGACTCGGCAGTTTCTACACATGCCATTCAGAGGCTTCTTTAAGCTGCACCACTAACCTTGTGGCCCCCCGCTCTTCCACCACTGGCAGGATCTCACTGCCCCTGAAAGTGCTTCTAGCCTTTCAAGTTGCTGTTGTCAATGGATCTCACATTGACCATGGTTTAAAAGAGCCCAGTGCTCAAGGCCAACATTTTTTTTAATAGTTCAAGGTCTGTTTGTTGGCCTTTACGAGTGTTTTCCAATCGAGTCTGATGGGGTGACACACTGTCTCCAAAGTCTATTTTTGGTATTCCCGGGGATTTCATCACTTTGCTCCCCTTGCCGCTCTGGTGCATGCCCTTAGTGTTTGGCCCGTGGGATGGGGTCAGATTGGGCACAATTCCCACAGTGTGTCTCCAGTGTTGTCCCTCGTTGTGATATGGTTCAGTGAGGGACAGCGTGTCTCGTGGTGGGGCCGGCCCTACGGTCCTCTCTGTGCATTGTCTGCTCTGAGCAAGAATATCACCCTAGGGGCTTGGTGGGCCAGGATGTGTTCCCCTCCCTCTCCATCCCTCTTTGTTTCTCCTGTGTGCTCTCATTAGACGTGGGCCTCTCCCCAAGCTGTAGCTTCAGTGCTGTCCTCTGAAGAGCATTCTTCTGGGTGGGGGTCGGGGGGTCCACATAGTTGGGATTGAGGTGGCCCCGCAGACCTCTCTCTTGATTCCAAGTCAAACCTTTTTAACTCATTCAGCTAAACTGTTCTTTTTGGTTTAAAGCAAACCATCATGGATTTGTTTGTTTTAAAATGTATATTTAAAGATTACCTCGGAGTAATCGTTTTTAAGGGTTCATCCAGCCTCCCTCCCCCCAGAAAGTATGGACTCCACGAGAATTTGAAATTCGATCCTGCATATCCCCTTTTTTATCAAGATTCTTCTATTGACTCTTTGATATCAAAACCTTCAGGAAGGGTAGCAGGCACTATCCAGTTCTTCCGGTCTTGTGGCAAAGGAGGTGGTTGTTTCTGAAGGCGATTGGCCACACATTTCATCTCTTCCTCCTGTTCCCAGTGACTAGATGCCAATTGTGTAGTGGATAGACATTTGCAACCTGAAAAAAAGGGAGGGATGGGGTGTGGGAAGAGGAAATTTTGAAGTGAATGACAGAAACGTTGTTGATAGTTAGTTAGTTGCTATTGAATTGATTCCAACTTGGTGGGGGTGAGGTGCAACGCGGGGATCGGGGCATGTGTGCCAGAGTAGAACTTCATAGGTGCTTCATAGGTGCTTCATAGGTTTTCAGGGCTCTGACCTGTCAGGAGCAGGTCACCAGGCTTTTCTGGTGAGGTGCTCCTGGGTGGGCTCAAATGGCCATTTTCTGGCTCAGAGTCAAGCATTTCACTGTTTCCCCCACACGAGGACTTCTAAGAGACAGGACTAGAGGATAGTTCTCGTTGTCAACCACCCATATGCCAGACACATTAGAGTGCATTATCTCACTTGATTCTCTAATACTATTTTGGGATAGAAATTTTTATCTCCATTTGCCAGCAGGGGGAAAAAATTGAGGATCTGAGAGATCGCAGGTGGTGAAACTGGATTTCAGAACCAGATCCTTCTGACTGTAGAGATCATGGCGTATCCTGCGTCATCCAAGCACCATGAAGATTGGCCCGCAGGTAGGAACACAGGGTCTTTTGGAAGAATAGGTTCATCTGGGCTGGAAAATAGCACACACACACACACACACACAGAAGGTGAGTTGGAGACAGATAGGGAAGGCTTCAAGGGCCAGACATTTAATTCATTGGGCAACAGAACAACAAGAAGGTTTCTGAGCAAAGAGTCATGTCAGCAAAGCTATGCTTTAGGACAAGTAGTCTGACTCGGCTGGATAGACTGGGCGGATTTGAGACAAAACTGGGGGCAAGGGAACCAGTTGAGAGATGCCTGTGCCAGTTCAGGGACAGATAATGAAAGCCTGCACTACGACAATCAAGTCAGAATCTAAAGGAATTGCAAATATGGTAGCCCCATGGGTAAGTTGAACGGTTGACCTTAAGGCTGATGGTTTGAACCCACCCAGAGGCTGTGCGGGAGAAAAGCCTGAAGACCTACTTCTGTAGAGATTGTAGTCAGGAACCTCTATGGGACTGTTCTGCTCTGTCACATAGACTCAGAGTCCACTCCAGGACACCCACCAGCAATAAATCAGTGCAAACCCAACAAAATACAGAGGGAGCCCATGATGCTACTTTGCCGACAGCAGCCACCAGGTGGCAGCAGAGCTCATCCTCCCCCTCCCTGTGCATTGCTATGGAGGACTACTTGACCAGAGAAACGGAGTAACTGGTTGGGAGGGCCACACACGCCCCTGGGCCCCTTCCTCGGGACGATTCTTAGCCCCTGCAACCTCCTGGGACTAAAACTTTTCCTCTGGGCAACTCTGAGAGCTCATGTCTGACCCTGCTAAAGGGTCCTAACCTTTATAGGGATTCTGCATTCATTCTAGGCCTTTGAGAAGCCGCCACTAAAACTAGATAAATGTGCAAGAGGTTGCGTAGGATCAGCATCTGTGAGAGCCACTAGGGAGGGGTTCAAGGATGTCTGGGAAGAGGTGTCCGGGTTGATAGGAGACTGTGCCCCCGTGGGAAAGGCAGAGAGAGTAGGAAGGTTGGGGGCCTAGTCTAAGAAAAGTTTAACAAGGCCTTCAGGATCCTTGAACCCCAAATTGGTCATCAGGAGGGGTTCTGTGTCTCTCGGGACTTAAGCTCCCTCATCAGCGGGCAGCTTCGGGCTGGGCAGGCAGGCCGCGCGGCCCCAGGTGAGTGTTCTCGGTGGGTTATGCTCCCTGGAATCGGCCGTAAAACAGATGAATGGGTCTTAGAAGAGGTACAACCAGAATGCTCCTTTGGAGCAAGGACAGAAAGGCTCCTGCATGTTGGATATGTTCGCAGGAGAGGCCAGTCCCTGGACAAGGGCATCATGCCCAGTCAAGTAGTGGGGCAGCGAAAGAGAGGAAGACCCTGGACAAGATGGATTGGCACCATGGGCTCATGGATGGGCTTAAACCTAACCATGGTGAGGGTGGCACAGGACTGGGGTGTTCCGTTATGTTGTGCACAGGATCGCTAGGAGTAGGATGGCGCTAACAACAGTTGGATGGCTGGGAGGCCCAGTCATAGGCCAACACACCTTCCTTTGGGGAAAAACAAGCGGGGAGGGGGTGTCTCAGCCCTCAGGAATCTCTACATAATGCCACCATGCCAGTTCCTTGCTTGGGAGAGGGACCTCTGAAGCCCACCTCTTGCTTCTGAGGATGATTTCACTGTGGTCTCCCTCCACTCCCCCAGGCACCAGGGGCCAGCCTCCCCCATCCTCTGAATCAGACTCTGTTCCTGCCCTTGCCCTCAGCAAACCCTACCTCTTCCATGCCTCAGCCCTCGCATCTCCTTGCCTGTAAGCCCTACAACATGAAGGAGGTAATGGGATTACCCAGGTGTTGGCTTCAGCCACAACCCACAGACTCAGATGCCAAGTGGCTCTGGCAAGAAGCTGGTTCGCTGGCACCAGGCCCCATTCCTTTCTTGGAGTTCTTGCTGTCTCAAGGCACCCTCCGTGGCAGCCAGAGTTGATAGGGTGGTTCTGTCCTCAGCCAAAGCCAACCTATGTGATCGGGCAGTCACCGCTTTGCCAGGCAAGCCCTTGGGGGATCTGAAAGGAGTTGGCCTTTCCTGGAAGATAGCAGGGGTTGGGTCTAGAGCAGCGGTTCTCAACGGGTGGGTCGCGACCCCTTTCACAGGGGTCACCCGATTCATAACAGTAGCAAAATTACAGTTGTGAAATAGCAATGAAAATAATGTTATGGTTAGGGGGTCACCACAACATGAGGAACTGTATTAAAGGATCGCGGCAAAGAAACCATTCATCCAGTTACTGTCTCTATAGATTTATCTCTCCTGGACTCCACATTTGGAAAAATATTAAAAACAAACAAGGAACAGCCAAAAAACCTAACAATGACAACAAACTGAAACAGGGAAAAACTTCAACCGAGAAACACAAAATATTACAAAGTAGAGCACACTTGGGGTATGGCAGCGGAGTCTGAGGTGGCGGGGGTGGGGTGGGGTGGGTGAGGAGGAGCTAATAGCGATGAGATGGTAACAAGAAAGAGGACAATGTTCTCAAATTGATGGTGGTGATGACTGCCCATTGCTTCGTGATAGGCTGGAACTAACGGATTGGATGAGTTTTGAATTACATACCAATAAAGCGATTCTTTAAAAATGTTGCTCTGGCTGAAGCACGGCCAGAACGCTTCTCAGTAGCAGGGACGGCAAGCCTTCAACTCCGCCACTTCAGACACGTTATCAGCAGGGACCGGTCCCTAGAGAAGGACATCCTGTTTGGTAGGTAGAGGGTCCACCCAAAAAAAAGGAGAGAGAGAAAAAGAAGCTTCAGCAAGTTGGAATGACACCGTGGCTTCAACCATGGGCTCAAACTCAGCAGGAATTGTGAGGGTGACTGTTTTCATGGTGTTGGACGGTGCACCGATCCCACAGCCCTCCCAACAGAGCGCGCACCTGGCGGATGTTAGGCGCCTGATGCATTCCTGCCGCATCACTCCACCCCAAGCACCCTTGGCTGGTAAAGTGTTTGTAAGCATTGCAAACCAGAGGTAAAAGGCGTATGTAAATCTTAGTAGATTATTGAAGCATTTAGCACAGTGCACATAAGACACACACACACACACACACACACACACACACACACACACACATCTGTGTCTTCAGCTCAAGCCCATGCACTTCCGTGAACTAATTCTAGAGGCACCTCTTTTAGGAAGGACAGCCCCCTCTCCCTTCCTGAACTCCGACCCCCATTTAACGTGGCATATTTCCACACAGCCCTCATCTGATCCTCTCCCGCCTTGTTTGCTATCGTGCCTTGTCCCGTCAGAAGCCTGCGAGCTCCCCAGAGGCGGGAGGAGAACTTTGGCTCCATTCTCCCCAAGCGAAGCAGAGAAGCGGCTTCTCCGCTGGGCACAGGGCAAGCTCAGTCCCACACTCCATCCCCCGGCGGGGAGGCTGGCTCCGGCATGAAATGAGAGAGAGGCGGACTCTTGGCTGGGGATCTGCTCGGTGGGGCAGCACAGAGGGAAACTCCGCCTCCAGAACCCAGGCAGCTGCCCTCTGGAGGTCACAGCCCTGCCAGGCCTGGCTCAGCTGCTGTGTCAGTGCACAGCACGCCGTGGGGGTGACATCAGCTGTGGAAGAGGTTACTGCCGGGCAAAGAGAAGGAGTGGGCTGATTGTGCTCTTGGGTGCACGCAGTTAGATGCACTAGGGGAGAGGTTGTCTTGGGAGGGAGGTTTTCTTCGGAAGGGGAGGGGACGGAGACTAGCACACTGGAGGGATTGCAGGACGAGGAATGGCTTAGTCACTGAGGACCCCTCTCCAGGCATTCTTAGCAACTTTGGGAAGCAAGTGGGGGTTCAACGCTCACCACCGGAGCAAAGCTGATGCCAGCACCTCTTCTCTGGCCACTTTAGCCAGGGTTGCCGGCTGCCTCCTTCATTGCCTGCAGAAGGCCTCGAGCCTCTTTTTGCCTATCACCTCTTGTATGCCCATCCCTGCTCCCCCCCCGTGTAGGGTGGGGGCCTCCACAGGAGGCAGGGAGTGGCTTCTGGCCCACGAAGAGCCCTTTTTCTGAACTCAAGCCCCAACAAGAGCCTCTGGCCCTGGCCCTGAACCTATGCTCACTTGTCTGGACCGTCAAGGCCCAGGTCACACACTCTGTCTGCGATGTTAACTGTTTCCAGAGATGGACGGGACTAACGCGGAAGACCCCTGGTCCACATGCCTGCACCTGAAAATGTACATGAACGCTGGTGTGCCCACACACGTACCTGTTGCTTCTGTGGTTTGTAGAGGAGAGCCTCTGGAGAGTGGAGGTTGGGGTAGCCGTGGCCCGATGGAAAGTGAGGCTCGAGAGATACGGGTGAGGCCAGGAGCCGGGCCAGAGGGACGCACTGCCCCTTCCCAGCCCAGAGCACTGATGGCAGCACGGCCATCGCATCTCTCCAGCTCGAGTCCCAGGCCCACCCTTTCTAAGGACGCTCATCAGCAGAGTATCAGTTCCCAGTTTCTGTCAACTGTCCTTCATCACACCTTCCTGGTACCGCGATCACCTCCTCCTGGGATCTTCCCAAATTCTTCCAAACTGGGCCTGGCATGGGCTTGTCCTCTGACATCTATCAGTATTGCAAGTCATAAGGGTGGCCTCTAACACAGGCCCCCTTCCTGCTTCTTTCCCCCCCAAACACCCCACGGCGTGGGGCACTTCATTGAACGAGTAGATTCGTGGATATGCAAGCAAACCAAGATCTCCAGAGCAGTGTGTGGCCCCCTCTCTTGTTCTCCCTCATCTCCGCTCATGAATCAGTGATGCTCAGACAAGTTCCAGAAGGTGGGGCCAGTCCAGGCACCGCTCCTCTGTGAAGGAGGGGAGAGAGTCCACTCACACTCGCTCCCTTGGCTATCCGCTATCCGTGACTCAGGTTGGCTCACTCTGAACAGGCACTAACCAACAGTCGGGGAGGAGCGTGCCCCCTTCTATTGGCCCAGCACTGGCTGAGACAAGCACATCGTAGGCACATGCTGGTTTCCATCCCTTCCCCATAATGCCCTTGGTCCCCAGCCTCTCTCGAGGCCAAGGTGGTGAGGCAGTTTCTACAGCTCTGGCGTCTGGCCATGAGGTCGTGATGTCACAGGCAGTGTGGACAGGTGACACCTGGGTGACACTGTGTCTGAGGGTGCTTGTGTGTTTGCACAGGCTGACATATTCATCACAGGATGTGGAGGAGCTAAAGCTACAGAGGCTGGAAGAAGGGTGGAAGAGAAGCTCTGTGGCCAAGGGAGTGTATCCTATTGACTTTCCTACCCTCCTACCCTGGCTTTCATTAGAGTCAAGACGTGTAGAAGAAGGAGGAAGGGGGGGGGGGCGTTGATTTAAAAAGGTCGAACTGTAGGGCAGTTGAGATGGGAAAGAGCACCGAGGTCCCTGAGTGACTATGGGGTTCCCCAAAGCCTGCTGATGCCTCTCTCTTTGCAAGGCATACCAAGCGAGTCATCCAGATCGCACGAAAATCTAGACACCTACCCCTCCTGGCCAGCCCCTGGCGGGGGATACTCAAAGGTTCTCAAGAGAGGTGTTAGGCAATAGGCAGCTCTCACCAGGCAGCAACTCTTATCTCCTTTCTGTCTGTGGCAAACGCTCCAGCATCTCTGGCATGGCTTCCCGAGATTCCTCTCACTGCCAAGAACACGGAGGCCCAACCTGTCCCCAGGACTGGGACATGTCTCTATGCTAACTGGGCATTCATGAGAGTCGCACGACTTCCTGAGGCCAAGACCACACCTGTACTGAAAATCCATCACAAGGACCGCATCCTCACCCCCCAACCATTGCTGAACAGAGCTCTCTGGACGCCCTGCTGCCAAGGGTATACGTGAGCATCTCAGTCTGCGTTCTCTATTTCACAGAAGAAATTGGCCCCAGAGCCTTGTGATGTGGCATCTTCCCACGGGCCAGCTTCTTTGTCAAAAACAGTCTGCTACGATGGCACCCCTTGCCTTCTTGCCTGGTGCGAAATCAGGCAAGAAGCTGAGGTGCGCACATCTGCGTGGATGGCAAAGGAATCCATAGGCAGCATCCTAATGCTTGGGATTATGGAGTCCTCAAAACAAGGCCAGGAAAACAGACCCGACACCCCCCCCCCCAAACAGGGGACGTGCCCATCCACGTCACACCCTCCTTCTCTGGGCCACGTCAGCTTCAACAAGAATGGCAAGGGCGGCAGATGTAGCAACTACGGAATTCTGCAGCCAAGAGCCGCTCCCAGACCAGGGGGGTGAGAGAAGGAGCTGCCAGCGCCCCACAAGCTGGCTCCTTCTAGAAAGCCCAGGAGAACTCTGAGAATGGGTTCCCCTTCCCACCCCCTATACGCTGGAGAAGTCCCCTGAAAGGCAGCTAGATCATGGTTTCCCATCGGAAATGGGAAGCATCGCATTGGTCTGCTTAGACTGGAACTCCCCAAACCATATTTGGAGTGGTGAGGCCACTGAAGGGAAGGCTTCACGGGAGAAGAGGGGCAAGGGCCTTTGTCATTCAAAATGCACTGTCCTCTCTCATCTCTCCTGGCAGCGCTTTTGGGCACTGGAGGTCACGTCCTTCCTTCGTGGGTGGAAGAGACAATGCAACAGCCCTGTCCTCCTACCCGTGGGAGAAGGCAGGAGAGTCCTCTGGGCCTTCCTTCCAGGTGGCTCTATGAGACATAGGTCAGAACAACATGCCGGACGACTCAGGTGCGCAAGTGGGTCAGCTGCCAGGACTCTGATGGGAAGCAAAATCAAAATCAAACAAGAACTAGGGCACAGAATCCCAAGTCCTGAGAAAGATTCTCACCTCTGACAGAGGTCAGGAAGGGTTCAGAGTCCAAGTTGGGTCTGAACCACAGCCTTTTCCAGACCCAAACGGGAACAACAAGAGAGGGTCTGACCACCAGGACCGACCGCTCCGACCAGGAGCACGGTAAGGAGCCCCAGTGAGAATGGAGAACAAAAAGCAAATTTATATCCAAAAAGGTCAGACCGGTTGCCCTTCTAACTTGGAACTGAAGCCACCCCAGGAGGCCACCTCTCAACCAAATAATCAATACTAAACTGCCATATAAAATAAACAGTAATATCCATGAGTAATGTGCTTCTTCAGGCGACCATCTATGCTCAGAGGAGACCCCAAAGGTAGCATTTTTCCCCAAACAAAATGAGATGGCCAAGGACAGGGAAACGGATAAATGGAAACGGGAGCTCAAGGGTGGAGGTGGGGGCTGGGGGCTGGGGCGGGTACTAATACATTGTGGTGGTTGCAACAACCTGTGTATGAATTATTCCATGGAAAGGGAATTTGCTGTGCAAACTTTCAACTAGCGCACACGCGCTCACACACACACACACAAGTCCAGGCCAGGAGATCCAGGCTCTGACTTTAGGACATTGATTGCAAACGCTACATCCTCTCAAAGTGACACGATGGACAGTCTGTCTGCTCCAGACTCGGCTGGCCCCATCCAGGATGTCGAGCCCCGATGACAAAACAAAAACCAACGAAACCGAATTCAGGGAATTAGTACATGGTCTGAAGCAATGGGGTCATAGGGCAAATGGAGGGTAAGTTAAAAAAAGAGACGTGAGCTTTGTCCAGGTTCCTCTTGAATAAGCTGATGCCCAGTGTCCTCCGACTTCCTGCATTTTTTTAACAACTTCCTGCATTTTGTAGAACTATTTCATCTAAATATCCTCATCGTTTTCCTTGCATTTGACATGATATACCTATGAGTGCTCGCTGAGGCGGGTGTCTCTTTCTCTCCCACTAGAACAGAAGCACCACAAGGGTAGAAATGTGGAGCTGGTTCACCAATGTCCCCACACCCCAAAACACAGCCAAGGACATAGTAGGGCCTCCCTAAATATTTGTTGAGTGAAGAAAGCCAGTTTTAGCACTGCCTCTAGGCTTGCGGGCAGTGGGGGCTCACTGGATGAACTCTTACCTTCCATATAGCAACGTGGATTCAATTCCTGGCCAATGTGCCTCATCCCTGCCCACTACTGGTTTGCCGGTGGAGGCTTGGGGATTGCTGTGGTGATCAAACGGGTTTCAGTGGAGTTTTCAAACATAGGCAGACTGAAAGAAAGGCCTGGGCATCTAATCCCCCAAAACAGCCAATTGCAACTCTATGGCTCTCTGGGTTGCAAAAGCCCAGTCTCCATGTGCGCGTGGGACGTTCCAGCCCTGGGCTGCAGTTGATGCTGATGCCCTGGGGTTGCCGCCATGAGTCAGGGACCTCCTTGATGCCAGCTAACAACTTCTAAGCTAATACTCTGCTTCCTACCTAATCCTAGCTTCTCTTTATTTTTTATTTTAAATTGAAGGAAGTATAATGACTACATAAGGCAGTGTATGGCTCTAAGTATTCACTGTAATGAATATTGACAATTGTTTAATACCCCTATCCCGGGCAACTGCATCCTGATTTCCAGCACTATAGATTTGTTCAGGATGTCATGTGAAAAAGAACCGTTCAGGTCAGTTGATCCCTCCGCCCCCTCTCCGATGCTTGCTGGGCCTGACCTGGTTTTCAACCTTTTCTGGTGTGGGTGGTGGTGGTGGTGGTACGTATTGGGGTCAATCTCAGATGTATTTTGTCATTAGGGGTGACCTTGTGAAGTGTTATCTGTTTTTCTGTTTTTCAGTATATGAAATGCAGAATGGATGAATCTATAGAAACAGCGAGTAGAATAAGGGTTTCTGGGGGGAGGGTGTCATGTGAGAGGGTGGTGCATAAAAGGGAGCTGATATCAAGGAGTTCAAGAAGGAAGAGAATGTTTTGAAGCAGGTTGTAGTAGCAGCTGTACAATACTGCTTGATGTGCTCGAACTATGAAAAGATACCTGGATTCGCTTCCAATGAAAATGGTTCTATATGTGACCTCCTCCCTGGGGGACAGACAACTAAAAAGTGGGTGAAGGGAGACGTCGGACAGGGCAAGATATGACAAAATACCAATTTATAAACTATCAAGGGCTCATGAGGGAGTGGGGAGTGGGAGGGAGGGGAAAAAATGAGGACCTAATGTCGGGGGTTTGAGTGGAGAGAGAATGTTTTGAGAATGATGTACAAATGCGCTTTACACAATTGATGTGTGTATGGACTGCGATAACAGTTGTATGAGCCCTTAATAAAATGTTTAAAAAGAAAATGGTTCTGAAGGGGAAAAAATAACCCTTCACTAAGAAGTGTGTGTGTGTGTGTGTGTGTGTGTGTGTGAAACTTCTTCAGGAAATATTCTGGTTTGAGAGTCATCCGTGCTATGGCATGTCTTTGTTGTTCAGTTTTCAAATTGCTGAAGAGTCATTATATGAATATTGTTCATCTGTTCTCCTCTTAATGAACTTTTGGGATGTTTCCCACTTGGGAGCTCTGATGAATAAAGCTACAAAAAATTCTCTTGTACAAGTGTTTTGGTAGACATAGGTTTTCATTTTGCTTGAGGAAATTACTAGGTTTAAAATTTCCAAATTTTAACTGTTTAAAATGTATTCGAGCGTTTGGAAGGTGGAGGGGATCTCGGTAGCTTTATTTAAAAAAACATTTTATTATCAATTGGAAGAGGATTGCACAGCAGATCAGTTTTCTATTTAATAATTCATTCACATTTTGTTTCATCCTTGGTTGAAATCCCCTCCGTGTTACATCACTTATTCCACTTTGTCCGCATTCCTTTTCTCAACCCTTCTCGACTGTGCCCTTGGGTCAATGCTGCACTTTAGAGCTTCAATGGTTGGTTACTCTAAGCTGTGCTTATCTTCATTATGCTGTTGTTCCTCTTCTAGACCTGTCCATTGTTTGGCTGAGAATTTACTCAGGAGGATGAATTCATTTCCAAACCTGGGGATGAACGGCTGGCTTTCAGGATGGACAAATGGTTAACATGGAAGTTCATTGTTCAAAGCCGTCAGAGAGTTTTGGTTGTTCCAAGTGATTGACCACATTTAGTGTTCCTGGTCTTTCAAAATCTTAATCACTCTAGGAAGTGAGTGGTGGCTTAGCATAGTCTCTAAAAACAGCCTTACCGGGCTATAATTCATATACCATACACTCCATCCATGTACGTATAGCTACATAGCTGTTAGTATATTCAGACGTGTGTGTCTATCACTCCGTTTTAGAATGTTTTCATCCCCCCCCAGAAAGAAACAACATACCCCTTAGCCATGCCATCCCATCCAAAGACATGACAGCTCCCCCTCATTGCCTACAAACCATGGCCATCGATTCCACCTAACGCTATTATTCCGTGTCATTGACTTGGTGCCAATCCACAGAGACCCTGTGCACGGCCGAGCAAGCACTGTCCGGTCACGCGCATCTGACATTCGTCCCTCTGTCTGAGCCCATTGCTGCAGCTACTGTGCCGTCCACCTGGCTGAGGCCATTCCTCTCTCACCGCCCGTCTGCGTGACCAGGTATGGCGTCCTTCTTCATGGACTGGTCTCTCCTGACAACACGTCCGAAGGATCTTAGACGAAGGGTCACCATCCTTGCCTTTCAGGGGCATCCGGCCATACTTCTTCCAAGATAGATCGGGTTCTCCTTTTAGAAGTCCAAGGTACTTTTAATCTTCTTCACCAGCACCACAATTTAAATGTATCCGTTCTTCTTCGGTTTCCCTTATTCTGTGTCTATCTGATAGTGACCCTACATGGAGTGTCCAAGACTGTAAATCTATAAGGAAGTAGGCAGCCTCATCTTTCTCTTGGAAGGGCTGATCAATTTGAACCACCAATCTTTTAGTCCACAGTCCAAGGCCTAACCCACAGCGTCACCGAGGCTCTTCCCAGACCTCCAAAACGCACCGCCATCAATTGGGACTCTCAGTGACCCAGGGAGAAAGGGCACAGCTTCCCCTGTGGGTTTCCGAAATGGTAACTCATTGCAGGAGTAGGAAGTCTTCTCTTTCTCTGGAGGAGCGGCTAGTGGTTTCCAACTGCTGGCCTGGTGGCGAGCCGGTCCATGTGTCACCAGTGTGCAGCCAGGGTTCTTGGTTCTTCCTCTGGCTGGGGCAGCCACAGTCAGCCTTCTGTCTCTGCAGCCTCACCCACTCTGGATATTTCATATAAATGAGAGTGTACATTATCTGGTACTTTGTGATTGGTTTAGTTCATTTAGCAAATGTTTTCGACGTCTCTCCATGCTGTAGCACATGTCAGCTTTTTGTCCCGTTTATTGCCAAATAATATTCCATTGTATGGATCTACCACATTTTAGTTATGCATTCATCAGCTCATAGACATTTGGGTTGGGTTTCCACTTTTGGGCTCTATAATATTGACATAAATAGTGTACAAATTGTTTGCTTGTTTTTTTAAAAGTAATTTTATTGGGGGCTCGTACAACTCTTATCACAATCCATACACACATCCATTGTGTCAAGCACATTTGTACATTTGTTGCCATCATCATTCTCAAAACATTTGTTCTCTACTTGAGCCCTTGGCATCAGCTCCTCATTTGTGTACCAATTGCTGCGTGCACACGTTTCCAGTTCTCTTTGAGTATATACCTAGGAATGGAATTGTTAGATCTTATGGAAACTTCATGTTTAAATCTTTTGAGGAACCGCCAAACTGTTTACCTAAGTGGCTGCACCATTTATATTGCTACCAACACTTTATGAGTTCCAAATTATCTCCATCCTGCCCAACACTTCTTAGATCTTTTGTTATTATAGCCATCCTTAGGTGTGCAGTATCTAATTTGTTTTTTATTAGACTTTTCCTGATAGTTCATGACACTGGGGAAGACTGGTGGCATTGTTGGGTAAGCACCGGACTGCCGAGTGCAATGTTGGTGGTGCCAACGTGCCATACACCCCCTGGAGAAAGATGAGGCTGTCTGCTACCGTAAAGATCTACAAACGCTTTAAACAGGGGCCAGTTCACTGTCCCTCAGACCCGTTGGAGGGCTGGACTATAGTTAAAAAAAAAAATCTATGAACAAATTCCCATGCACACTGCACATACCTTATTTAGAAGTTAAAAAACAAAACAGGCAAAAACACCCGGTGGGCCGGATAAATGTCCTCAGTGGGCCGCATGTGGCCCGCAGGCCGTAGTTTGAGGACCCCTGGTCTGCAGCTTTAGAAACCCTGCACAGGGTCGCTATGAGTCAAAATAGTCTCCACGGCAATGGGTTAGAGAAACGACACTGAGCATCTTCTCATGTGATTATAGAACGTGTATGTCTTCTTTGTAGCCATGTCTACGCAGATGATTTTTATATCGGCTTCTTTGTCTTTCATCCCTGAGTGGTTAGAGTTCTTTATATATTCTGGATATGTGTCCCTTGTCATATATGCGATTTCCTCATGCTCTGTGGGTTTTCTTTCCACTTTCTTTCTTTTTTTTTTTTCTTTCCACTTTCTTGGTGGTATCTTCTGAAGCACTCACATGTAAAAGTTTGATGATACTTAGTTTCTTTTCTTTTCTTTTCTTTTGCTACTTGAACCTTTAGTGTCAGATCTAAGGAGCCATTGCCTAATCCAAGGTCACAAAGAGCTACATCTATATTTTCTTCTAAAAGTTGTGCCACTACAACTCACATTGAACTCTTTTGGAGTTTCAAGCTCACTTGTATAGATGGTGTGAGGTACAGGTCAGCTTCATTCTTTTTCTAATGTATGGACATCAGACTGTCATGGCATCATTTGTTTAAAGAATTACGATTTCTTTTATGGACTTGTCCAGGCACCCTGGTCAGGAATCAAAAGTTCATGGAAAAATAGAAGTAAGAGATAAAGTAATTTTTCCATAAACATTTTGAAGCCCCCTTGTCTATATTACCTTGATTGTGAGTTTCAACCTTCCAGGCATATTCATCCCAGGTAGACATGAATTTTTAAAACAATAACACTGATTACTGATATCAACATATAGGCATTCTATTCAGAAGTGGACCAGAAAGGGCTCCGGCTTCTTTCTACTTCCTCATTCACTTTTTAAAAAGTCATATTCTACTCTGCTTCTGAAATGTGATATGCAGTGACGTACAACTTGAATTATTTATTTTACAACATGAATTATTAAAACAGCCATCTCAGAGACTTTGAGGAAAAATGAAATGTTTTGTATATAGAAAGCATAATTAGTAAATTCCCTGGAAGGAAAAAAGGAATCAATAGAATATAAATTTATTTAGTTGTTCATTCTATTCCACTGGTCTATATATTTATCTTTAGGCCAATATCCTACTGTATAATTACTGTAGCTTTTTTTAACTTCAATAATGCTAATACACTGAAGTACAACTATGTCTGCAGAACTAAGCTATGTTCAAAAAAGACAAACAAAATATGAAAATATCAAATATATGTAGTGACTGTAGCTTTGTTGTAACTTTAAAAAAACCGAAATATGAGTCCTCCAATTTTGTTCTTTTAAAACAATTTTTTATGGTTTCCTTGATTCCTGAAAAATTTTATCATTAGTTTGCCAATTTCTGCAAAAACAAAAAAAAATGATGCTGATATTTGGATGAGTCAGGATCACACGGAATTTGTAGATCAACTTGGAGAGTGTTGCCGTTCTAACATTAAGTTTCTGATTCCTGGACATGGGAAAGCCTTTATTTAGATCTTTTACATTTCTTTCAGCAATGTTTTATCATTTCCAGTGTGTAAGTTTTGTGCTCTTTTTGTTAAGCTTACTTCTAAATACTTTTTCTTCATGCTCCTACAAATGGAATAGATTTGGCTACTATATAGAAATGCAACTGATTTTTATATATTGATCCTACATTCTGTAGTCTTGGTGAACTCATTTATCATTTCTAATAGTTTATTAATGGATTTCTTAGGATTTGCATACATCTGTAAATATAGTGTTGCTTCTTCCTTTTCAAGCCTCCTTTTATTCCATTTCCCCGCCTAGTTTCCATGGCTCGGATATCCAGTACATGACTACAATGTAAATGTTTTCACCCTTGTTCTTGGTTGTGTGGGTAAGCCTCGGCATTTCACAGTGTCAGCAATGGCTGTTTGGTCGCTGTCTTCTTTCAGATCAGAGAGTGCGAGCTCATTTGTCTACTCCATCTTTGTTGATTGCTTGTATTATGAAATGATACTACATCTTGTCAAATATTCTTTAGGTCTATTGAGATTAGCAAGTGGTTTTTATTCTTTATTCTGGTGTGGCGCGCGTGTGTGTGTGTGTGTGTGTGTGTGTGTGTGTGTGTGTCTGTATGTTGGGTGAAGGCTTACAGAGCAGATCAACTTTTTAATTCAACAATTCATACACATTTTGTTTCATGCCACTGATGACAGTCCCCACAATGTAACATTGCTTACCCCACTTCCTCCCTGTGTTTCCAATTTCCATAACTCCTTCTTTCCTAACTCTCCGGAACTTTTGTCCTTAAGTAAATGCTCCCCTTTTTATTTCAAAGGATTGCTCATTCGAAGGAAAGCATTCCCCCCTCAAGTTTTTGTTCCCCTTAAAGATTGATCTGTCGGAAGTCAGCATCGACTCAATGGCAATGGGTTTGGTTTGGCTTTGGTCTACTGGTTGGTTGAAAACTGAGCCATAGCAGTGAGGTCAGGCCCAGACCTGAAGAATGACCAAGGGTCATAGTTTTGGGGGTTCTACCAATCTCTATCAAAGTAACAAGCCTAGTCTTTTTTGTGATTTGGGGTTTGGGGTTTTCCCACACACACACTTTTGTCCCAGTCTATCCAGGACCTTCTAAGGCGATCCCTGGGAGTGGTGGCACCATTCCGTTTCTGGTCTAGGGGTCATGAAGGCTTATGTTTTCATAGTATTGCAGCCCGTTGGACTAACTGTTTCCATGCGTCTTTGATTTTCTTCACTCTTCTTAGAGCTGGTCAGGGAGAGACGAACAGTTGCACTTTAGATGGCCACTCGAAGCTTTGAAGACCGCAGCCATTACTCACCAAGGTAGGGCATTGTCATTGTGGCCTATGTTGGGCCGGGTGACCTTGGTGTCTCCTGAGTCAATGGTCCTGAGCCCCAAGGACTCATTCCCCCAAGTGTGTGGTTAGGTCTAAGACTTTTTCAGAACTGCCCTCCTGCATGCTTCACCACATCCCCTGTCACACTTGTATGTATCCATGGCTCTCATCCCCTTCCCCCTTTCACACCCACTCGGCCTCCGTGTCTATCTAACCATCCACTCATAGAGCACTGTTATGGGAGGAATATATTTCAAACAGTCTTGTCCTCTGGTGCCTTTGACTCTTGCCCCCTGCCAGTGGCTTCCCAGGCCTCCCACACTTCGTGCTGACCTCCTACTTATTGTATGTTGCCTTCCCCTTCATCCAAAATAACGTGCACTCTCTTAGTCACTTAGCCTTTTGTCCTCTCCCATCCCTGGTAACCATTAAAGAATGCTTCTCTTTGTGTGGAAGCCTTTTCTGGACTTTTAAAAATGGAGGTCTCCTGCACGCTCTGTCCTTCTGTGGTTGACTTATTTCCCTCAGTGTAGTCTCCTCCAGGTTCACCCATGCTGCGGAGTGTTTTGCAGGCTCGCCGTTATTCGGTAACACTCTGTGGTGCTCCCTTGCGGGATGCGGCATCCGGCATCGTTCATTTATCCAGCCTCCTCTCGATGGGCATTTAGGTTGCTTCCAGTTTTCTTCGTGTGAATCATGGGAGGGTGTCTATCTAGTCATGCTGTGCCTCTTACCTCTTGAGGATATATACCCAGTAGTGGGATGGCTGAAGCACACGTTATTCCTATTTCCAATATGTTAATGTAAAGGTCGTACCATTTCCTCTAATATTTGCACTGCGTACAAGGTATTAGGGTTCTATTTTCTCTATCTCTCTTCAGCATTTATTGTTTTCTGTTTTTTAAACTTTGCTATCATTGCTGGGGTGAGATGAGATCTCATTGTTATTTGGATTTGCATCTCTCTAATGGCGAATGAAGGAACCCTGGTGGCATCGTGGGCTAGACACCGAGTGGCTATCCGCAAGGTCAGCAGTTCAAACCTATCAGTGGCTCTGTGCAAGAAAGATGAGGCCCTTTACACCTGTAAAGATTGAAAGTCAAAGAACAAAAAATCATATCATTGTGTGCTCACCTCCCTGATATAATCGCTGAAGACAAATAGGTGCATAAGCAAATGTGGTGAAGAAAGCGGATGGTGTCCAGCTATCAAAAGATATAGTTTCTGGGGTCTCAAAGGTTTGAAGGTAAATAAGTGGCCATCTAGCTCAGAAGCAACAAAGCCCACATGGAAGAAGCACACCAGCCTGTGCGATCATGAGGTGTCAAAGGGATGAGGTATCCGTAACAGGCATCAGCAGAACAAAAAAATCATATCATTGTGAATGAGGGGAGGCGTGGGGTGGGTGGGGGAGATGAGCCAGTCAGGGTGCAGTGTAGCAACGAAGCAATGTACAACTTTCCTCTAGTTCCTAAATGCTTCCCTCCCCCCTTCGCCCACCCCCCACTATCATGATCCCAATTCTACCCTACAAATCTGGCTAGACCAGAGGATGTGCACTGGTACAGATGGGAACTGGAAACACAGGGAATCCAGGACACATGATCCCTTCAGGACCAGTGGTGAGAGTGGTGATACTGTGAGCATAGAGGGAAGGTGGGATGGAAAGGGGGAACCAATTACCAGGATCTACATATAACCTCCTCCCTGGGGGACGGACAACAGAAAAGTGGGTGAGGGGAAACGTCGGACGGTGCAAGATATGACAAAATAATAATTTATAAATTATCAAGGGTTCATGAGGGAGGAGGGAGCGGGGAGGGAGGGGGGAAATGAGGAGCTGATATCAGGGGCTTAAGTGGAGAGCAAATGTTTTGAGAATGATGGGGGCAATGAATGTACAAATGTGCTTTACACAATTGATGTTTGTATGGATTGTGATGAGTTGTATGAGCCTCTAATAAAATGATTTTAAAAAAAAGACTGAAAGTCTTGGAAACGCAAAGAGGCAGTTCTACTCTGTATTAGAGGGGTACTATGAGTCGGAATTGACTTGATGCCAGTGGGTTTGATATAGTGGCTAATGATCAGAAGCATTTCTTTATATATGTTTTTTTGTGTGTGTGAAGTGTCTTTTCAAGTCCTCTGCCCTGCCCTTTATTCTATTAATGTTGTATAATATATAATTGATTTTTGGGTGCTATAGCAACCTTACATTCCTAAAATAGGCTCTATTTGGTGTGTGTGTGTGTGTACACAAACTGACTATAAACCTATATTTTGATGTGGATATTTGTGTCTGTATTCACAAGAGAGATTGATTTATAGTTTTGTCTGATTTGAATATTAAGAGTAATACTGGCCTCATAATATTAGTTGAAATGTGCTTTCTTCTCTTTTCTATGCTGGAAGTTTGAAAAGGATTGGTTTAATTCAGGCGTCAGGAACATCTGGCCAGCTGTCTGAGGCCCAAGAAATCATCAATACCAACTGATACCACATGCCTCAAAAAAGAGAAATAGATCCAGCCATCACATTAAAAAAAAAAAAAAGCAAACGTACAGCCATCGAATTGATTCCAACTCACAGAGACCCTACAGGACTGGGTAGAAGTGCCCCCTGTAGACTTCCACACTGGAACTCCATGCAGGGGTAGAAAGCTCATCTTATGGTAGATCCTTTTCATCCATTATTTGGAATTGTTGGACTGTGACTTTTGGGAGACGAACAGCCCGTTAATTCTGTTTTCTGTTTGCCTGAAGAAGTTCTCCGGAGGGTGAATGTTCAGCCTGAACTAGTGAGCTAGAATCATTAACGGCGAAGATCCTCAGTATACTTTGGCCATTTTAGCATTTGTTATTTGAGTGCTCATCAGACTAAAAATAAGTATGTCAAATTTGTTAATATTTATCCTATATTTAACTTTTGTTTGCTGATAAGCACTGCTCTGAGTAAATTCACTTTAAGTCTTGCCAACATTAATCATTAGAGATTGAATTTTTATTTTGTAGTATTTTCTTGTATATCTAATCGTGAAAAATTTTAAGAGCTTAAAAGCACTTTTGAATGTCTGATTACTTAATCTGTTCCTTTCATATACTGCAGACATTGGTTTGTGTCATGAATGTTGCCTGTTAACAATGACTCCACAGTGAATTATTAAAAGTTGCACATAATTTAAAAAAAAGAAAAGAAAAGAAAGCCTCATCCTTCTCCCACAAAATGGTTGGTGATTTCGAACGGCTAGCCTCGTGGTTAGCAGCCCAACATGTAACCCACGACTTTCCAGGAGTCCAGCCATCAAATTAGGGGTGAATTAATTAAATGTTTGGCTAAATATAGCAGGCTACGTTTTAACCTGAAAATTGTGTATGGCCCACAAATGAAGTTATAAATACCCAAATGGCTATTGGCAGAAAGAAGGGTTCCCACCTCTGGTTTAATTCGTTAAATGTTTGATAGAACCCATCAGTGAAATCAACTAATCCTGAACTTTACTTAGGGGGAAAGTTTTTTATTATGGTTTTAATCTCCCTACAATTATATGTGAAGACTTCAAAATTTTCATGGAAATTCGTCATGACCTTTCATTGCATTGTCCACACTGTTTGAAGCCCCTCTGTTCCGCATGTCTACATCTTTGGAGTAGTTTGTGTCTCAGGGGGTTGTGGCTTTCTGAGAATTTGTTCATTACATCTTTGCTATTTAATTTGTTGGCATGTTGTTACAAATTCTCTTATCATTCCTTTTAGTTCTTTAAAGTGGGTAGTACTGCCCCTTTCCTCATTTCTGATTTTAGTGATTTGAGCATTCTCTCTCGCGCTCTCTCTCTCACCCCTTAGCCAATCTCCCTAGCGTTTTCTAAGTTTTTAAAGAAAACTTTTTAAAGGAAAAACTTCTGGTTTCATCGTTTTTCCCCATCGCTTCCTCGTCTCGTTATTCATCTCTGCTCCAATCCTGATTGTTTCCTCTTTTCTGTTCACCGTGGGTTCACTGTGTCTTACTTTTCCAGCGTGACAAGGGAGAAGACTGTGTTCTTGATCGGAGCCCATTTTTTTTCTTCTTAATCATAAGCGCTTATGCCTATGTGTTCCCCTCCAGGCACGTCATTAGCTGTATCGCATAAGCCTCAGTTTACGGTGTCTTTGTTTTCCTGCATCTCAAGTTATTTCCAAATGTTCCTTATGATTTCTTCCTTGTAATTATAGTTTGCAATTTTCTGATCATGAACTTGTTGGCCATTTAAAATATCTGTGCTTGTGAAATATTTATTAAAACCTTTTGCCATTTCTTGATTGAGTTCTTTTTTTATGTGCTGTAATACGTATGATCATTGTTTGATTTATTGGTTCTCTTCATGTATCCTTTTTTCATAGACATTTAAAATTTCCATGAAGTTCAATTTATTCATTTTTCTTCTTGTGACCCTTACTTTTGTCCACTATTCATCTGTCCATTTGTCATACAGTGGTGGCCTCTGTGTTGCCATGACGCCAGCAGATGGGTCACTGCTATTTTAAGTACCATCCACATATCATATCATTCAATAATCCAAAAAGAGCATTTCAAGAGCTATCCTGCACTGTCAGTGATAGGATAATATCCGTATGCCCACAAGTAACACTAGTCAATATGAATATTAGTCAGATACATGCACCAACCACTATGCAAACAATGCATAAATAAAAAGTTTTTAGCAACTTTTGCAGTCTGAAATTGATTAAACATGCAATCAAGATGCATTGATAATTACTGGTAACTGGAATGAGAAAGTTGGAAACAAAGAAATAAAATCATTAGTTGGCATTGACAGCCTTGGTGACAGATTTATACCAGAGATCCGTGGTAGAATTTTGCAAGATCAATGACCTATTCATTAAAAATACCTTTTTAACAACACAGACGATGACTGTCCACGTAGATCTCACCAGATGGGATACACAGGAGTCAAACGGACTCCATCTGTAGGAAAACACGAAGGAGAAATCCGATGTCATTTATTCTTGAGATGGAGTTAGAAAAGCAAAGAGAAGGAAATGCTGAGACTAAGCTTTGGAAACATATGATACATAAATTTTATATTTTAAAAAGCTACTAAAAATAAAAGACACCAAAGTTGACCAACGGTTACAAGGGGTGAAGGAGGAAGAATTTTTACCAAGGGCCATTGAGTTTATGTTCATGGTGGTGGACTAATTTGGAAAAAGATATCAATAATGACTACGCAGCATAAGAGTATAATCAGTGGCACTGAATTATACATGTAGAAGTTGTTGAATGGGAGCATGTTTTGTTGTCTATATTTTTTCTATGATTAAAAAATTATAATCACACTAATAACAATGAGTATAAGGAAGAAGAAAAGGTTATGAATTGATTGTAATGATGATTGTACACCTCTTCTTGATACGATTGCACTATTGAGTTGTATGATGTGATAGATAGGTTTGTTGTGCCATTATGGCCAATAAACAATTGAAGGGCGGAGAGATAAATGGCTTGGCAAGCCTCGCCTTTCTTGTCTCTTGCTCTTTGATCATCAGACCAGTGTGCGGCTGCCTTGCTCATTCTGTCTCCATTTGCAAGCTACACTACCTGTGGGACACCTAACCCATGGACGGTGTCGCTGTAATTTGAGGTTCCTTCAAGACCTGCTTCGCCACACTACTGGAACGTACATCGCTTGAGCTGGGGACTGTCGGACCTGGTACTCTGGCTGACTGTTGGTGACCTGCCTTGCTGTTTGCTGCCTGTAGCTGGATAACCTGAATTGCTCTACGGACTATCTGGCGGCCCTCAAGACTTGAAGGACTGCCAATGTACTAGCTGTCTCATGGGAGTGAGTTGCACTGAGCCATTTATACTGCTTTATAGATTAATTAACTACTTATTTCTTATGTTATCTATCTATATAAATATATACAGTGAACCCTCGCCACTTCGCGCTTCGACTTCCGCGGCTTCACTGTATCGCGGTTTTTGCGTAACAGCGCATGCTCTGTCATTACTGCCACT
>NW_022103968.1:28505779-28547866 GCF_000313985.2 Echinops telfairi | reverse complement strand
ATGGTGACCAAAGGGTGTTTTTTCATGTCCTCTATGCTCTAACTACAAAAATATTTGATTTACAAATAAGGAATCCTACTTCGCGGAATTTCATTTATCACAGTAGGGTCTAGAACCAATTAACCGCAATAAACGAGGGTTCACTGTATATAATTATTAGTGTCCTGGTTTTGTTTCTCTAGAGAACTCTGTCTAACATGTATGATATGTGGATGAAGTGCCAATAAAATGGTTGCATTATAATTTTTTTAAATAATATGCTCAATACTTCTTAAATTGAGTGAACTGATGTGTATGTGTGGGGGAGGGTGGGGGGATCAATCCGGCATACTGATCTAATAAAAATCATGACTATGGCTGTTTAGACCTGGAACTGAACTTATCCTTGAGGCTCAATTTTCAGCTAAAGAATAAACAGATCTTTAAAGTGAACATTAACACCAAGGTGGTATGCGCCCCTTATGTAATCAATCATTTCTGATGAAAAGGGCAGCATTTGTCCCAGGATAAGTTCAGAAAAAAGGAAGGATCAGAGAAGGGAAACAGGGAGGAAAGTAGGATGAGTTGATGCTATCCTATGGGGATTGCGATCAATGACATGAAACAAAATGTATAGAAAACTCATTGCTCTGTGAACCTTCACCCAATTCTCTCTCTCTCTCTTTCACACACACAATCACACATATCCTTCACATTGCTGAGCCTAAAGGCCTCATCCTCAGGGTGAGTAGGATTTACTTATTTATTTATTGGTGAGTAGGATTTATGAAGAACCTCTTTTAACTCACAAATTCACACTGGAAAAATAATTCCTAGTGTTTTATATATCAGCTTTATTGTTGTTGGTCTTACATTTGGGTATATGATAACTCTTAAAATATTTTTTTGTGTGTATGGAGTGAGATTGAGTCAAATTTACTTATTCTATATGACAATATTTGTTACAAAGAAATAAAAAGAAACAAAGGATACGCTCTCATTGGATTGACTTATCACCACCACACTGTCTTTAATATATATATAGTGAATTAGATGGAGGTTCACATATCAGATTTTTTTTTTTTTTTTGGCATTCACCATTTTGTTCTGTTTCTCATATCTACCCTTTAGCCTATAGCTTCCCCTTTCTATCCTTCCCCTCCCACCCCTGGTAGCCATCATTTGCCATCTGTTTCTTTTGGTATGAAAACCTTTTCTTGTCCTCCCCCTGGGCTCCTCCCTTGACCTCTGTCAGGTTCCCCCTCTCCTCTCCCGTCCTCGCTCCCCTGTTCCCTTTCTCCTTGTCCTCCTTCCCTTCCCTCTCTCCACGTGGACCACCAAGCAAGGCTGAGCTAGAGCTGAATGCCTGAGTTTTCTGGACATCTGTTTGACGATTCCCACCACTGCCTTGCACGTGTCCAAACTCTCACTGCCCGTTGGGTCGATGCCTCAGGGGCAGCCCACAACCAGCTGCAATGTGGGAGGAAGACAGCGCTCTCCACTTCTGTAAACAGTTCCTGAATCTCAGCAAACCCTTGGACACCATTAAGACCTGGTGCTCATGGTCCCCCTCATCTGGATGATGTCTCCTTGTCCTGTGGATGACTTAATCCATTTTCTCCTTCAATTGCATTGGAGATCCGGGATTCCTTTTTGTAGCCCACAAGGGCAAGGCTGTTCAGATGGTTGGTCATTGGTCAGAATGAATTCAGCGGAAGCTGACGCCACATAGAGACTCACGATGGATCCTGGCTTTTTACTGTGACCGTCCCCCTCACAAATTGAGTTGAGAATGTAAGCTCCCGTACAAGGTGATGTCATCTTGATTGTATGATGGTGACACTGGACCATAATTTTACTAGATGTTACTCCTGGGAAAAAGTACAAGCCGCTTCTATACATTATTTCCTACAACTGTCACTGTATCTACAATTCTCTCAAAATAAAGTTGAATTTAAAATGTGAAAAAAAAGAAAAGAAAACCTTTTCCTTTTTTCCATTTTTTTACTATTTCAAATATGCTTTATTCTTAATTTTTAACTCAAAATAGCTAATAATTAAATATATTTTTAAAATATTTCCAATACTTGAAAGTTATTTTTGGTTGAAGACACAAGTGATTATTTAGTCCTGTTTCCAAGAAGTAGTAACTTAAACTATCATAAGACTTATCTTTAAATGTTTGCAACAGGCTTGAAACCTGTATAATTAGATCCTAATCAAAAGACACGCTTTAGTTATTATCTTTTAATCTACATATTTCTCCCACATAGAAGCTTCATAAAACCAATAACCATAAATAGGCTAGCCTTTAATTCATTTTCAAGGAACTGCCCAAATTCAGAACATACACAGGTAGCATATATGCCTTTACCCTTTATAAGAAACATGTGAGATAAATACAAATGTAGGTTTGAAGTACAGTACAGTTATATCATAAACAGTTTAACATAGATGAAGTCAACACAAAAACATATTTTAAGAGTTATCATATACCCAAATGTAAGACCAACAACAATAAAGCTGGTATATAAAACACTAGGAATTCTTTTTCCAGTGTGAATTTGTGAGTTAAAAGAGGTTCTTCATAAATCCTACTCACCAATAAATAAATAAGTAAATCTTACTCACCCTGAGGATGAAGCCTTTAGGCTCAGCAATGTGAAGGAAACGTGTGATTGTGTGTGTGAAAGAGAGAGAGAGAGAATTGGGTGAAGGTTCACAGAGCAATGAGTTTTCTATACATTTTGTTTCATGTCATTGATCGCAATCCCCATAGGATAGCATCAACTCATCCTACTTTCCTCCCTGTTTCCCTTCTCTGATCCTTCCTTTTTTCTGAACTTATCCTGGGACAAATGCTGCCCTTTTCAACAGAAATGATTGATTACATAAGGGGCGCGTACCACCTTGGTGTTAATGTTCACTTTAAAGACCTGTTTATTGTGTAGCTGAAAATTGAGCCTCAAGAATAAGTTCAGTTCCAGGTCTAAACAGCCATAGTCATGATTTTTATTAGATCAGTATGCCGGATTGATTCCTCCACCCTCCCCCACACACACACATCAGTTCACTCAATTTAAGAAGTATTGAGCATATTTTTTTTAAAATAATGAAACTGTTTTATTGGCACTTCATCCACATCATATGTGTTAGACAGGGTTCTCTAGAGAAACAAAACCAGGACACTAATAATTATATATATATTTATACAGATAGGTAACATAAGAAATAAGTAGTTAGTTAATCTATAAAGCAGTATAAATGGCTCAGTGCAACTCACTTCTTTGAGACAGCTAATACACTGGCAATCCTTCAAGTCTTGAGGGCCGCCGGGTAGTCCTCCGTTGAGTAAGTCAGGCCATCTGGTCACAGGCAGCAGACAGCAAGGCAGGTCACCCACAGCCAGCCAGAGGACAGGGTCCGACAGTCCCCAGCTCAAGAGACGGACATTCCAGTAGTGTGGCGAAACAGGTCTTGAAAGAACCTCAAGTTGTGACACAGTCAACATATGAGATCAGTGGACAGGAAATCATCAGCAAGGTCACACTGAAGGCTACCTCAAACCACCCACCAGGTGAACGAGGCCTTCACGCACGCCAACACAAGGTGCTGTCACTCTGGGATTCCTTCAGTTCACACCTGTCACTAAAGAAGGCTTCCATTTTGTGGGCTGAGTGGGAGTCTACTATTGATAAAAGTATATCGTCCTTCACAAAATGGCCCCTGAACAAAGACCAATTGCTCTTTTTGCCCTTCAGCAAAAGAAATAGTCATTTCTTGAAATACTGGAGGGGGGAAAATGGTGTTACTGGATGTACAGATTTTAAGAACGAGCTTCCTAAAAATGTCTTTCAAGGGTCATCCTGAGAAGATACCATGTTATCTTATGTACTGACATGTGGGGGTGATACAACTCCACTGTACCACAAATAAAAATGCCCTGGTTTGTAAAATGCCAGGCTATTGTCAGTTTAACTGAATTTCCAGTTGAGCTCCTGCCTCACATTTAGCACAGTGTGTTCTGTGACACTTGCCTGGTGTCAGCAGTTCAGAATGTACACATCACTGGCTGAGAAAGTTTCGCAGTGAAAAAGACGTGTGTGTCCTAACATTTGAACAAGCACAAATGGACCAGTTTTCCTATGACTCGGGGTTCGATTTTCAATTAGCACAAAGTACAAGGAGTCTTGTCCCACGCAGTGCTACCAGGGAGGCATGATCTCTTAGTTCCTTTTCACAGGCAGCTGACTTCTACTTCTTAACCACATGGCCCTAACCTGACCACCGCCCTGCTTCAGTGTCTATTTATAAAAGCACGGTGCTCATGGAAATGTCCCTGCCTGGAATGAGACGGGGGCTGTGCATTTGCCTTATAGCTAGAGCTGTAACGCCATAGAGTTTAGGTTAAGGTGGTAGATATCCGTTTCCTGGACAATGACTTGGACACTCGCGTCAACTTCTTTTAGTCGTTGGGGGTCTACCTGGGCTGTAAGGAAGGGTAAAATATTCCATGGAGAACTCCTTCAATAATCATATTTGTAATTGCGAGTTGCAGGCAAGACGTGTTGTTACTGCCGGTTATCCCTTGGCCCCAGGCACAGAGAGGCAGAGTCACCGAGGCGGCAAACAACAAAGGGGTTTATTGACTAGCTTGAGCTAGGGCCCAAGTCCCAGAGCACCAACGCAGTGGTCTCCTCCGAGATGAGGTCCCTGGCCTGGGGCACAAGCCAAGTGTTTTATACGCTTTACAGGTTACATAAACTGGGTGACACTATCCCCCCTGGGTGAGACTATTTCCCCCTCACCCTCCCATAGTTCAATGACGTCATCTGGGGACAATCGGTTGTGCAGGTCTTGTTGGTTGACTGGCTCCATTCTCGGGACGTTCCAATTGTGGTCACTCATGACTTTGCAGGTACGGTCAGCGTCATTGTGATCACTCGGGCCTTTCCAGGTGTGGTCAGCATCATTTTGGGGGAGAGGGTGACTTTGTTAGAGAAACGAAACTCAAGGTTGGAAAGATGAAACTTAGGCCTATTTTAAGAGGCTCGGCCTGTCATGGAGTCACTGCTGCCTTACAGTATGGATCCCTGAGGAACAGCTGGCGGGATGGTTTCCTTGGCTCTTATAATTCTGTCTCTTCACCAAAAAAAATCCGCACTCCGCCTTTGGTAGGGAAGGTTTGTGCCCCATGTTGAAGAAATCAGGAAACCATTTGGGAAGCCCTTCATTTTCCAAAATGACAGCCTGTGAGTGCATTTCCAAACCTTGACTTTGTGTTGTTCTAAGACTTTAGGGACCCAGTGTTTAGCAGGTGTAGAAGGGATTTCTGGAGTTTTTATACATTTCTAAGCTTTTTGTGCAAGGCATGGAATTCACTGTACCTCTTTCCAACAAAATGTTTTTTCCGTTCATTAGCACTTCTATCTTAAACACTTGGCTTCTCCTCGCCAGATCAACTCTCCTCCTAGTGCAGTGGTTCCCAACCTTCCTAATACCGTGACCCTTTAATACAGTTCCTTGTGGGATATAAAAAGACTGTGCCCCAGCTGGTCTCTTCCAAATATCTATGTCAGACCTAGAACACTGCTTGCAACTAATAGTAAATGATTGTCAAGTTATCTCCCTGAAGGCATCAGCCTTCCAGAGCAAGCAGACACCATTGTCCCTCCCACAATAGGCAGGACTCACTCCCTGCTCTTAGGGACCCTGGATTGCTTCCCCTGAAAGCTTAGACTAAATCAAATCTCCAGCTCAAGGGCAATCAAGGTTAAGCCACCATCATGAATCTAGGATCTGCCCATCTTGTCACATGTGTGCCCCCAATCCTTCCTCTTCCTAGTGCGTGGTACACCCCTAGATCATCCCCCTTTCATTACTGTATTACCTATAGTACAACCCCTTCCTGTGACATATGTCTTTACCTGTAATCAGGACTTGCACGCCCCCAAAAGAGATATAATCCTTAGTTAGTAATAAACCCCTCTCCTGCCATCTCTGCCCGCGCTGTGCACGGACCTGGCTGTTGAGCTCATGGCCATCCAGGAGGTGGGCATGCTACCATGAAATGTGGCTGACTATTTCATTTTACTATCTTTCCTATCGCTCTGATTCTCTATGACTTTACTATAATATATATATATCTATTTTTTTTAACCGTACAATTGAACCTACTAAACCTGTGATTAGTTGTGGGGGGCTGGCTGCCCCCACAGTTCCTCATGTTGTGGTAACCCTCTCCAACATAAAATTATTTTCCTTGCTACTTCATCACTCATTTTGTTACTGTTGTGAATCAGGCGACCCCTGTGAAAGGGTCATTTGACCCCCAAAGGGGTCTTGACCCACAGGTTGAGAATTGCTGTCCAAGTGGAAGGACAAAATGGAGAATCCCGGGGCCATACTAGCCGGCCGGCAGAGGGCCTGGAAACCTTTTATGGATTTTTTTTTTTAAATAAGAGTGGCCTCATACAATATTTGTCCTTTTGTGGTTATGCACTGGACTGCGATCTGCATGGTTGGCAGTTTGACTTTGTGTTGTTCTAAGACTTTAGGGACCCAGTGTTTAGCAGGTGTAGAAGGGCTGTCTGGAGTTTTCATACATTTCTAAGCTTTTTGTGCAAGGCAGGAGAAAGACTGGGCTTTCTACTCTCATCAACAGTTACAGTCTCAGAAACTCACAGGGGCCCGCCTGTAGCTACTCTTTTATACTAAGTAGCAAGCAACTTTGAGTGAGGTAGGTTACTAAAAGTATTTGCACCATGATGTTAGGCATTTGAAACTCATTCTTAAGTCACTGCTATCGTGTGTCATCTGGCATGGTTACATGTTGAGGAGGTGTCCGCGGGCGTAATGTTGGGACACTGCAGGAATGTCAGCTTAGTTACATTGTGGCCATTTGGAAGCATTAGCGAGGGTCCCTACATGCCACCCAGATGACCCTAACAATCTTACCACCATTCTTCCGCACAAGATGCTGGAGAATTATAGCCAGACACCACCACAGCAATAAATCTCACAACAAAAGACCATGCCAAAACAAAGAATTCCCAGCACAAGTGCCTCAGAATTTGGACGCCTATACATTTTCCTCTTGATAGGAATTTTATTTAAAGCCCTTTTGACCACATTTGAGTGGATATGCTTCTCCTGGGTGGACTGGTTCACAACTTCTCTTTTTAAAATAGTTTTATTGGCTCTTCATCCACACATCATATAATTCACCAGCTTGGTTTGGACAAGCCCTTACTCAGTCACGATATTTTTGATAGCTGGGCACCATCTAATTTCTTCACCATGCTTTACTATAGTACCCAAATTTCGGAGATCTCTTTAGGAAAAGTTGGTATGGAATAGGGCCACATTAAAAGGCAGCATGTGGTTGTTATGTAAGTAAGAACCCTTAAAGCAGGGCTTAAGCCATTAGCAATAGCTATATATGTATAGGGAATGCCTGCAGTGGCTTCTATTGTGGCAAATACAATCACGAAGGCATATACCCAACCAGTGAGTCTGCATCAGGGAAAGAAAGGCTCTTAAAGAATAGCCTATGATGTAGTTGGGTTAAATCTAACACCTGATTTGTTGCTCTCCCTTTTGACCTATTTTTAAGTTGTTCGAGTTTTCCGTACTAACTCTCTTTTCTATTGAGGGTTGTCTCTATTTTATGTTGTTTTCGTGTCTATGTTTTTGTATGTTTTTCAATCGATGGAATCCAGGATAGGTGACGATATAGTGATAGTGACTGGATGAATGGTTTTTGGGGGTGTGGGCAGGGGCGGTTTCAAGGGAAATGGGTAGTTAATAACAAGGAATGTACGAAAGAAGAAAATGTTCTCAAACTGACTGTGGTCATGATTGTACAACTCCCCTTGATAGGATTTTGAAGTGTATGATATGTAGATTATAGCCCAATACAACGGTTTTGGAAAGCATAACTGGGGAATACCTGCTTAGCTAAAGTACAGCCATTTTGGACTGTTAGCTATAGACGGTCGCAGACTTATGGATGAGCGAGTCATCATTGATTATGCTCTGGATTTGCTGGTGGGAGTTGGCATTGTGACTTCTGACCATAGCTGCAGCCAGAGTGTCTAAAAGGAACCAAGCATATTTTGTACTATACGCGCATATACTAAAATAGGTAACAGTTTAATCATTATGCGTCTATTCCATATAGATATTGATTGTGTACTTATCAGTGATGTCTACTTCATCAGACTAAATGTTTTTCACACATAGACCCCTACTTTCCCCCATCACCCCTAAAATGCACCCTCATTTTGTGAGTTACTTTATTTGTGAGTTATCTTTCTGACCGTCTTAAAATAGCGGAAAAACACCACGATTTAAAAACACAAACAAACTCGCCCCACTGAGTCAACACTGGCTCATAACAAGTGTCGGTATAGGGTTCCAGAGGACAGGGTAGAACTGTCCCTGTGAGTTTCTGAGACTGGAACTCTTTCCGAGGCTGGACCACACGATGGAAAGGCCCGTCTTTCTCCAGAGGAGCCACTGGTGGTTTCGATTTGCAGGCCACCTCGTACCACTAGGTCGCCAGGGCTCCCCACCACTCTCAGAGCCACACGCGATGTACCAGATGAACCTCAGGGAGAAGCCCCAAGCCAGCGCATTAGCCATCATTAGACTATCATGATCAACCGTAATTTGGGTTCTGATCATTTCTTCCTGACGCGTTCTCCTTAAACTAGTATCAATCCACATTCACAACACCCGCTTTACAGAATCCTGTCTTTAGAGAGAACTATGACATTCCCACTCCAGTTCTTCTTTTTCTTTTTTTTTAAATTGGCCCCTCATCCACATATCATACAATGCAATAGTTCAATCAGTTAATCCTATCAAGGAGAATTATACAATCATTAGCCCAACCAATTTTAGAGCATTCCCCGCCCCTGTAAGCACAATCTACATTTTTGTCATAACAGGCCTCTCTCTTCTTTTCCAAAGAGAGAAATGAATGATAAGACACCTTGCTCCACACGTAGTCATGACAGCAGCTAAGATATTGCCCATGTACTAATTGAAGGGGAAGTTGGCTTCCTAGGGAACCTTGTGTATTTCCAGACTGTTTCTGAATGGAGGCCAGGTCTGGAGGAAGCAAAGGTTGGATGCACCCGCTAGGGAAGGAGAAGAAGAACCAGTCCTAGTGACAGAGCCAATTTCAGCCACAGAAAAGGGCCCCTCCCAAAGGAAGTCTTAAGTCTTCTCTTTCGATGTTACTCTTGCTGTTGGTGAGGAATTAAGCAAATCAGATATTGCTGAGGACACCTGAAGCTAGAACCAGGGTCGATGTCATCCAGTAGGTCACACTTATGGTGTCACTCCATACTCCCCAGCCCCACCCTCCATGGGTCTCCTCCCATACTAGACTGTACAAATGCTTAGAAATGTTTAGTATCAATTTTACTTACAAAAGAATAGGTTATAGATGGTTCACCGCCATCAAGTCAATGACGACTCACAGTGACCCCATAGGACAGGGTGGATCTGCCCCTGGGAGTTTTCAAGACTGTCACTGTTAACGGGAGTAGAAAGCTCTGTGTTTCTCTCGTGAAGCAGCTTGTGGTTTCAAACTGTTGACCTTCTGGATGGCAGCCCAACTCATAACCACTACACCACCGATCATAAGTTGATTAAATGTAACAGGTAGTAGATGATATGAATGCTAACAACAGACTTGTTCTGTAGAATCTTTCTACATTGAATTCCCATATTGTTAGTAAGTGAGTGGAAGGCATTTGGCGCTGTCCGGTAAACCTTGGACTGCGAACTGCAAGGTCAGTGGTGCAATGCCAACAGCCGCTCCTCAGGACAGAGATGAGGCTGTCTGCTCCGGTAAAGATGTACAGCCTCAGAAACCCAGTATAGGATCCTATGAGTTGGAATCGGCTGGAAGATAGTGGGTTTGGGGGTTGCATTTCCTTTCACTACTACTTAATTCTCAAAACAGTTATTCAGACAGATTCACAAATACTAATTACCCCAATACTGTAGGAAAAAAGACCAGAAATTTTGACAAAATCAGCAGCTATTAAAACACAAGCCACTGGGGGACGGAGGAAAAAAATGAGGTGCTGATGCCAGAGGCTCAAGTAGAAAGAAAATGTGTTGGGAAAAAAAGATGGCAACATATGTAAAGATGTGTTTGACAAAATGGATATATGTATGGATTGTGATAAGAGCTGTAAGAGCCCCTGATAAAATAAAATTAAAGAGGAAAAGCGAAAACACCAGCCACTGGGGGAGGGAGGGGAAAAAAGAGGAGCTGATTCCAAGGGCTCCAGTAGAAAGAAAATGTTTTGAAAAGGATGATGGCAACACATAAAGAAATGTGCTTGACCCGATGGATGTATGGATAGTTATAAGAGCTCAAGAGCCCCCAATAAAATTATTTATTAAAACGTTTAAAGTTTTTTAAAAAATCAACAAAACAGAAAAAGTATTTTAAAAATAGCACCCCTAACAAAAGCAACCTTGAGTGCCTGTAGCCTGAGCAGACAAAACACACGATTGGAAACCTCGTTATACCTGGGTACTAGAGCTCTGATGGAAGCTCAGGCAAAGAGTAAGTTAGCATAGAGTTTTATGCTCCTTGCATGTAAGGAGTCCTGGTGGCATAGTGGTTCTGCATTAAGCTAACTGCAAGGTCAGCAGTTCAAAACCACCAGCCACTCCTGGGGAGAAAGCTGGGACTTTGTACTTTGGTAAAGAGTGATAGTCTCAGAAACTCACAGAGGCAGCCCTCCTCTGTCCTTTAGGGCTGCCGTCAGTCAGCATCACTCGATGGCGTAGGAAAACTGTTTTTGTTGTTATAACTAACAAGAGTGGTATTTTAATAAAAATAATAAATTCCCGCTGAAACACAGCACAAAAGGCTTATCGACAGTCATTTTGGTGTCACTCCCTCTGATGCCCCCCCCCCAGCCCCCAATCTGGGCCACAAACCCGAGCTCCCTAGTGATACCACTGCCTGAAGAGACGCAACATGTGCACAACTTGTATGGCATTCGCTGGGCATCTCCAAACAATGACAAGACCAGCTACCCAGAATGTTGGTGAAGATCCAGGGCTTTCAGAACTGGACATAGAGCCAGGACTGGAATGAAGAGATGTGGTGACCGGCTCAGGAGTTGGCTAACCCTGAGATGATTGGCCAACCAGAGAGCTGCCGGTTGGGCCTCTGCCCAGGCAATACCAAGTGTTTAACTCCCTGAGAAACTATCACTGGAATGGACCCAAACTCAAACCAAAGTCAGCTCATCGACTGTGGTGTGATGAAGCTGGACTGGCTGCCCCACTGCTGTCTCAGTGGGGTTTCTATACAGAAGGCAGACGAGCAAGAAAGACTTGATCATGTAACTCTGAAAATTAGCCAGTGGAAAGCATAGACACAACAGAGTACTGTCAGGTAGTACTGGAAGATGAACCCCTAGTTTGGATGCCTTCAAAATACCTAAGGGTGTCATCAATGAGTCTGAGCCTAACAATAATTTAATACCTCTTCCCTATCCTTGTACCCCACCCAAGTTCTTTTTGCCAGTTTTGGGCAAGAGGGCATATCTCTTAAGCTTCTGCCCGCTCCAAAAAAACCTAAGCCAAACACTTTGAGTCGCTTCCGACTTACACCGAAACTGTACCTCTTTATTGCAACAAATAGCCTCCTCTTTCTCCTGCGGAGCCACTGATGGGTTTGAACCGCCAACCTTGAGGTGAGCTGCCTAATGCCTAACCCACAGCGCCACCACAGCTCACTCTCTCCCATGAAGAGGTCTTAGACGTAGCTGATTCCGGGAACCCAAGAGGAAAGCGAATTTTGGGAATAATGAGGGCAACAAATGCATAGATGTGCTTTACACAATTGATCTATGCATTGTGATGAATTGTATGAGCCCCAATAAATTGATTTTTAAAACAAGAAAAAAAAAAGAGGTCTTAGACGTTAACAACCTGACAAGCTAAAGAAACTGAAAACTTCCACCCACGTTAGAGACGCGCACATCGGCTGGCATCGGTCACTGCGCCTTACGGGGTGGGGGGTGGGGGCGCGTCCCCGCTAAGATACCCAAGGGACTGGCGTGCCCCTGCAGGTGGGGGCCCCGGTGACTCCTAGACACGCGGCCAGGAGCTGATTGCTGGGGGAGGCAGAGCCATTGTTCGGCTGCGGGCACGGCCCCTCGAAGTCAGGGGGCGGGCCTTCGAGAACCCCCGGGACTCCGTTCCCTGGGGTGCAAGCCGCGGCTCCCCTGCCTGGCGGCTGGGGGCAAGGGCTGAGACGCTGCCATGGGGAGGGGTACCCGCCGCTGTGGCTTCCCCAGTTTCCAGCCCAACTTCCCCGGCGCCCACGCATCCGCGGGGTCCCCGCGCCCCGGCCGGGTCTCCTCCCTCCTGCAGAAAGCCAGCTCGCCGCTCCTGCGCGGCGGCGAGGTGCCGGGCAGAGGCCCAGCGGAGGAAGAGAGGGAAGGGAGAGAGGGGCGGGGGAGCGGGGAGCGCGCGGCAGAGGGAACAGCAGATTGCGCCGAGCCAATGGCAACGGCAGGACGAGGTGGCACCAAATTCCCTTCGGCCAATGACGCGCCAGAGTTTACAGAGGCATCATTAGCATTTCCCCAGAGGCGGCGGCAGTGGTGTCTGAGCATCCCGGTGACCCGGCCCCGGCCCCCTGCACGCCTCGCCAGGCCGCCGGCACCTCCACGCGGACCAGCCTCGGCCGGCCCTCCCTGCACACTTTGCCCCTTGTTGGCAGCGAATAAAAGGGGTTTAAGGAAATACCGGACACCGTCATCTCCCGCCAGCTCCAGCCTTTAAATCCCCAGCCGCGGGAGCTCCCGGCACCGACGCTCCAGCCGGGACAGCGATCTCGTGCGCCCGGTGTTGAGCAGGGCTCCGAGCGCAGCGCCGGCGCCGCACGCCCCCACGCCGCAGCGAGATCTGCAACCGAAGTCCATCTGGTGTCCCCCGCGGCTCCGGACTCAGGACTTCGCCGGCTCACCCCTGGGAAAGTGACCGCCGTCTCCCCGAGCCAAGATGCCTGCCCACTTGCTGCAGGAGGAGGTGAGCTTCCCGGCGGCGGCGGGCGCTGCTGTGACTTCTTGGGGGCTGCTTGGTGGGGCGAGACAGAGAGAGCGGAAAGCTCCGGGCAAGCCTGGCCACCTCTTGCGAATTGAACTTTGTTCAATTTCTTGGGAATGTGGATTGTAATCTGGGGACTTGGATTCCCCAACTTTTGTTTCGTACGTTCTAAAAATGAGCAATCCAGTCTCATTAGTTCTCTGTGAATGTCTATGAATGTCTGCGGGGGCTTCCATTGTGCGTGTAGAGGGGCCTCTCTGCCCCCGCCCTTCTATTGCCCCAGTTAAACCTAGAGATCTCACTCTACCCCCTCTTCTCCCGCCCCCACCCCCACCCCCAAGTTACATTTCCTGGTAACTTTCCTCTCCTCCTTCCCCGGGTAGACCCCGCCCTCGATTCACCTGGGCCCTCGGCGCAGGGTCCCTGGCGGGGTGCTTCACCCTTCCCCCCACCGCGATTCTCGAGTTAAGCAGCTCCTGCCCGCGTCCACGTGTCGGCTCTGAATTCTCTCCTCCTTGACTCGGCGTCCTTTCCCTTCCAGATGTCTGGTTCCTACACCACCACCACCACCATCACTGCGCCCTCCTCCAGAATCCTGCCGAACGGCGGAGGCAAGTTGGAGAAGACCCTACATTTGGAAGAAGATATCCGCCCGGAGATGAAAGACGATATCTATGATCCCAGCTACAAGGATAAGGAGGGTCCACGGCCCAAGACAGTGTATGTCTGGAGGAACATCATCCTGATGTTTATGCTGCATTTGGGGGCCGTGTATGGAGTCACCCTGCTTCCCACCTGCAAGTTCTACACCTGGCTCTGGGGTAAGCAGAAGCCCTTTGTCCTCCTTCTGACATCGGGTCAAGCTACCAGTGGGGTTTCCCAGTCATTTGGGGCTTGGGCCCTGGGAGGACGGGACCCAATGGTGTCAATTAATTCAGAGGGGGATTGGTTTGTCCTTTCACTGGAGTGTTGGGGAGGGTACCCTGAGACCACGGCCGACTGGGAATAGATCAGTGCAGAGTAGAAATATGAAGCTTTCTACTCCCCTTAAGAGTTACAGTCTCAGAAACCCCACGGGGCAGTTCTAGTCTGTCCTATAGGGTCGCCATGAGTCACAATCGGCTCAATGGCAATGAGGTTTGGGTTTGGTGCACAGCCCTAAAAGGTGCTCTTCTCTTTTGAGTCCCCCCGGTGGCCACCTGTCCCAGCTCCGTTAGCCGCAGTGGTCAAGATCCCTCCGTGACAAGGCTGAGGGCTCCATGCATCTGGTGGAAGAGCTGGGTCATGCCTCTCTCCTGGAGTTAGGAAGCACTGAGGGCCCATTACCTTCAAACCCCAGTCCTCCCTGGCCTCTACCCTCCCTCCTAGTCAGGGAGAGTCAGGTCAGACCAGAAAAGGGACCCCTGAGCACACTCCACTCCCTGAGGCCTCTGCTGGAGAAGGCGGCAATTCCTGGAACAGCCAACTCCCCCGTCCTGGGTACACACATGTACTTCACAGGTATCTTATCTGCTATCAGACACCTGAGAAGGCAGCTCCCAAGACCCAGGGCCCCCTATGCTTTGCCCTTCTTTCTAAGGAGCCTGGGTGACATGATTGGGTAAGCTTTGGATGGCGCAAAGCCGGCAAGTTCAGACCCACCGGCCACTTGCTGGGCAAAAGATGAGACGGTACAGATTTACCAAGCTGCAGAAACCCTGCATCAGGTGGCTGTGAGTCAGAAGGAGCACTGTCGATCGCGCTGGATGACCTGGTTTTTTAACTGTTCTTCCTCCTTTCTCTGGAACGGGGAGCCAGAGTGCCCTGTCCAGAAAACCCTCTGGGTTTCCAGAACTGCCTCGGGGACTTGCCAGCAGCCGCGCTCCTGGAGGGCGGTTGGACTTGATTCGTAGGCCAAGTTTTCGCTCTTTTCCCTCGTGGTGATGGGATCTTCTCAGGTGATGGGATCCAGTCACTGGAGCCCTGCTCAGGCCACAGACCCACGGACCGTGGGTGATATGCCATTCAACCTTGGAGAAAGCCCTTCTTGCAGAACCTCGGGGGTTTTTTCCAGGTACAAAATGGGCCGGTAGAACTACTTTTGTCTTAGGAAGGTAGCGTTCTTCTGGTTCCAGGTGTGTCATTGCTGAGTAAGTGTAGGTCAGGTAGAGGGAATCCGGAAGGGCTCTTAATGTGGGGAGCAGTGGGGACCTCTATTCTCTGGGATAAGGTTTCCCCAAGGGGAGACTGGACTCCTCACTCCACCCCTTGTCCCCAAGGAAAGCATCTTCACTCGTAGGTTTGTGACTTCTAAGACCTGTCCAGATGGCGGGCTCAGCCGTCCCTGTTGGTCTCAGGGCGTGCAGGGTTATTGGACTGCCCATCTTGGACCTCACCTTGGGCTACTAGAGCAGGGAGCACAACCCATCCCAAAGCCATGGCTCGTCCCCACTGCCTTTTGAGTATCCTACCGCTGCTGCGTGTGAACGGTGCTCTGGTTAGCGATGTGGCACACAGAGGCTGGCCGGGCATTTCAATGGGTCTTCATCGCCTGGGGGTTGAAGCAAGTTCCAGTCTTGGAACTGAGCTTCGGCCAACACGCTTCCTCCTCTCCCGGGGCCTTTTAGTAGGTGATTTAGCGGGTGGAATGATCATTTTGTGAGGATTTCAAGGTCCCTCTGTCTTGAGGAACAAGAGGAAGGAGTGAAGGGTCCTGTTTTCTCTTCGCATCTACAGAAGAGAAGAGTTTGGCTTCCTTTACCTTGTCTTGTTTTATCTGAGTGTTATGTAAAAGCTGTGAGATTTTCCATAACCATCAATAAGAAAGAATCCATCTCCAATTGATTGAAGCCCTTCTATTTGCTAGACAAGGAGGCCTGGTTGGACTGTCAGGTAGGCATTGGACTATTAACTACAAGGTTGGTGGTTCAAACCCACCAGCCACTCCATGAAAGAAACATGAAGCTATCTGCTCCCACAAAGATTTATAGCCTTAGAACGCCTATTGAGGGCCATTATGAGTTAGAATGAATTTGACCGCAGTGAGTGTAGTTAGTTGGTTATTTTGAAAGTGCCCTGGTAGCGCAAAGGTTGAACCTTGGGGCTGCTCTACAGGAGAAGATACTGACGGCAGAGTTCCTATAAAGATTTACCCCTTTGGACTCTATGGGGCCACCGTAAGCTCCAACCAGTCTTATAGGGTCACCCTAAGTCAGAACTGATGATAAAAATGGGTTTGGTTTTGGGGTATTTATTGGCGTTAATAGGAAAAAAAGCACTTGATCGCCAGGGTAAGCTATCACTTCCTGATCTAAGGACAAGAATCACCTGGGGCCTTCACTCTAACTCCAAGGGAATATGGATCCAACTCACACTGGGAGAGACTCTGGCCTTGTGACTCTCCTTCCTTAGCGGAACAGGATGGGTTGGAGGAAGGTAGAGTCGGGGAGAGAAGAGGGCTGCTGGAGAAGCTGCTGTTTGTGGCTTGAAAAAAACACAGGACAATTTGTTACAATGTGTGGTGTCTCCAACTGCAACTCAGTTCTGTGGTCACTGAGAGCCCATTGTTTCTAGCTGTTTCCCTAGCATGAAACACTGTCAATAGTCACTACTATTAATCTCGCCTGCCTCAGGCCCAGCCTTGGCAAGTTACTGAGCAGAGGAGGATAGGTGCGCCAGCAGCCCGCTTCCCAGCTAGAACGCCCACCTGGTACCCTGCGTCTCCAGGAAGGGGAAGCTGGATGAAGATGGTGTGCCCCACTGAGAGCTTCGAACACCCTACACCACTCTCTAGAATTAACCTGGCCCCAAAGGCTTAAGGGCTGACACAGATATTGCAAAGGAGAGAGTGTGCATATCTTGGGAGGGGATGGTATAATTGGAATATGAATTGCTTGTTGACAGAAAACCTAATTTCAAGACAGCTCCATTTTTTAATAGCCATGTCACTGTAAATGAAGCATTTAAACTTTTTAAGCACCTATTTCTTCAACTACAGAGTGAGAGTATTAATCCCATTTGTCCCATTTAAGCTACTCAATGCATTTAAGAATATGAACATTCTTGGTTAAGCTATGACTTAGGTACAGGGCTGATTGCCGCCCCCCCCTCTGTACCAGTTGACATATAGACAGCCTGGGCCCCTGGAGTGACCCCTACTCTGAGCTCTGGAGCACCTACCAAGCACCCGCAATTGAGAAATTAGTAATGGTTGGCCTCAAATAGTTAGGTGCTCTGATGGCCTAGTGGGTTATGCGTTGGGCTGCTAACCACCAGGTCAGCAGTTCAAAGCCACCAGCCACTCCTTTAAAGAAAGATGAGACTCTTCTCCTGTGACGCGTTAGCATCTTGGGTGGGGGGTGGTTTTCAGTTTCTAAAACCCACAGGAGCCGTCTGCACCATCCTCCAGGGTGACGACGAGTCGACCCCACAGCAGTGGAGTGTTGGTGTTTTCTTGGCCCAGCAGAGCCTCCAGTGTCCCTCTGATTGTTCAGTACCCAAACCATACTAGCTGTTGACATTCTAATGTCACTCTTCCTCATGGCTTCTAAACACCGCAGGAGGCGTAGCTTATGGTTGTCAAAACCTTGGAGGTTAGTGGAAGGTAAAAGGGGGTGGGACGGACACTTAGAATGACCAGTGGCTGTGTGCTGAGAGCCCCATTCTCTCCCTTGCTTTCTGAAGTTCCTGGGACTCCATCCCGGTCTGAGAGGTGGGTAGGGGGAGGAGGAGTGATGGTGGACTTTAATTGGTAACGCTCTAAGGCCTAAGAGACCAGGACATCCCTAGAGGCAAAGCCTCCACCCAAAGCCTAAAGAAAGGTACGTTCTACAGAAATAGCCTGTCATGGGCTATCCCAGATGGCACAACAGCACCCCTTCCATCTTCTCCTGGCAGTGTTATTCTACTACGTGGTCAGCGCCTTGGGCATAACCGCAGGAGCCCATCGCCTGTGGAGTCATCGGACTTACAAAGCCCGGCTGCCCCTGAAGGTCTTCCTGATCATTGCCAACACCATGGCTTTCCAGGTCAGAAGCATGTTTGGCTTGTTTCTTTCTGTTCTCTCTGTTGATGACCTTCCCAGGGTTGGGGGTCTTCTGCCCAGCGATGTGTTGAGTGCAACCCTAGGAGGCAGATGCTATCAGCATCGTCCTCATTTTACAGATAAGGAAGCGGAGTCACCCAGAGGTCGCGTGGCCTGTTTGGGGCATCTAGGTTGGCTGAGTCAAATGTTGAAGTGTATTGAGGCAGAAAGTTCCAGAACAGAGAGAGAATGAAGGGCGATGGGGGAAGGGGATTCTCTTAAGACAGCTAGAGTGGTAGCCCTGGACCAGGGACAGCATGCGGTGTGGGCCTTAGCTTGGAGCAAGAGATCAAAAGAAGGAAATCCAATCAGTCCCACCGCTGCACGATAGTATTTCTGCAGCACCTGAAAGGTTCCTGCAGGAGCCCTGGTAGCGTAGCGGACCACAGCGGGGCTGCTAACAGCCAGAGCGAGAGGAGGCTTTCCACTCAGGAATCCTGACACTCTCCAGGGGCGTTGCTCCTCTGTCCTGTAGGAATCCAACTCAATGGCAGTGAGTTCCTTGTTTTCTAAAGGTTCCCGATAGTGTCCTGTCCCTTTGGGGCAAAGGACAGGTTTTCTGGAGTGGGAGATAATGGCACATTCTTTAAGAGCTGGAACGGGTCTCTGAGAAACCCCAGGGGTCATTTGGAAATGTGTCAGGGTCTTGAGTTCCATGCTTGGCCTTAGTGTCCTGGGTCACAGGAGCAGTCTCTTCGTCGAGGACATCAGAACAGAACCCCTCATCTCTACACCCGAGAATCTACCCACCGAATAGCCTCCAAGAAACAGCCAGCCCGGTTCACGTGCTTCCCCCCTTTCCATACCAAGTTGATGGGGGGGGGGGGGTGCAGGAAATAATATCCCGGTTCCCTCCTTTGGAGTCCAGACTCCTGGCCAGTTGATGAGGTTGGGCTGTGAGCCATGGGGATTCTCCCAAGAGGCCTACAATTCTCTTTTCTGCCCCTCCCTTCCAGAATGATGTGTTTGAATGGGCCCGAGACCACCGTGTGCACCACAAGTTTTCTGAAACAGATGCCGATCCTCACAATTCCCGGCGTGGCTTTTTCTTCTCCCACGTGGGTTGGCTGCTTGTGCGCAAGCACCCAGCTGTCAGAGAAAAGGGCGCGCTGCTGGATTTATCTGACCTAAAAGCTGAGAAGCTGGTGATGTTCCAGAGGAGGTGAGTGAAGTGGTGATAGAGCTTTGGCAATAATGGCCTGGAGTACTTGGTCGGGGGTGGGGGTGGGGGTGTTGTATCTGTGTGTGAAGGGGCTCTCTCTCCTGGGACTTAAAAACCTATGCTGAGGCATATGCTTTATAAAACATATTTATAAGACATATGCTGGGTTTGCAGGTACAAAAAACATCATTGAAAACTCCCAACTTCTATAGGTTATAGAAACCAAGTAGCCGAAGAACTACATAGGCAGTAGAATACATTCTGTCCCAGGAGGGGCACAACGTGTGGGGAGGGAGGGGTGGGAGATCACACAGGGGAGAGCATTAGCAAAGGGTTTATAAGGGAGGGAGCCCTGGGCTAAGTTTGGTAGATGGGGAGGATTTTGATCGTTGGGGGCTGTACAGGGTCAGGCAGTTCATGTACAGAAATGAATGAGCTAAAGCATCAAGTATGTTCCAGTGACCAAGAGTCCTTCTGCTTGAAGTGCAGGGGGTGGTACTGAAATAAGACTGGAGTCGAGGCTGATGCCATTCCTGTAGAGTTTCCGAACAAACCAGAGTTCATTCCATAGGCAATTGGAAACCATGGTGCGGTATGTCTGTTTAAACAGGAGGGAGACCTAGTCAAAGATGCGCCTTAGAAAGATCACTGTGGGACGGATGGATGAAGCTGTGGAGCCCACGAAAGGCAGGAAGGAGCCTGTTAGGAGGTTAAACATTCATAGGTTCTGAGGAGCCACACTAGGGACAAAGTGGTAGGAAGGAAAAGAGGCTGGGCACTTGGGACCTGAAAGTGTAAGACTTGACTGTTGGACAGAGGGAGGACCTCCACGCCCTTAAGAGTGCCACTGGCCTGGTCCACCTGTGACAGAAGAATGGGCTGTGGCCTCCAGATGGGACAGAGACCTGCAGGCAGTCAGGGGAAACGTAGCGTGCTTCTCTGAGGGACAAGGGCAAAGGATGAGAGGGCACCAGCAGGAAATACAAGGCAGGACGCTGAGGAAGAGCACCGATGAGCAAGAGGAAGGAGCCCGAAGGCAGAATGGAGAACTGGCTTGGGAAAGAACCCCGTTTGTTAGTTTTTAATTTGGACCTCACCTATTTGACCAATGCATCATTATGCTGTGGTGGGAAGGGAAGGGGCGGAAAAAACACACAAAAACAAGCCATGGATTTAGAGCCAGAAGAGGAGCATTCCAATCCTTGCTCCACCGGTTCCTAGAGAGTCGCTTAAGCCCTCCTTGGGACTTCGTTTACAAAACGATACAATAACCTGACAGTCTCCAAAGGTTCCCCACCCTTTCCCTTCTGCTGGGTTTGCCATGCTGTACCCGTGTGGGAGGAAGAAGGTGGCCCAACCCCACGGTGTTGGAAATCCACGCAGCTCTGTAGGTCTTCTCTCCAAGGACTTTGTGTTCTCTCTCCACGCAGATACTACAAGCCCAGCATCCTCTTCATGTGCTTCATCTTCCCTACCTTCGTGCCGTGGTACTTCTGGGGTGAAACCTACCTACACAGTTTGTTCGTTGCCACTTTGATGCGCTACACCTTGGTGCTCAATGCCACCTGGCTGGTGAACAGTGCCGCTCACCTCTACGGCTATCGCCCTTATGACAAGAACATCGGGCCCCGAGAGAATCTCCTGGTTTCCCTGGGAGCTGTGGGTAAGTCAGCAAGTGGTCCGGAGCAAGGCCCGATCTAGTGGTCTGGTGATTGAGAGTATCAGGTTCAGAGTAGAGGAACCAGATGAGCCTGTTTGTTATGACTTCGGTGTCTCCGTTTTACTACTGTAAAGCTGCCCTGTAGCATCAGCTCCCAACTCCTACCCAGGCACGGTGGAAGGAAATGCTGTGTTTACCTGCGCACTCCCCCATGCAGATGGGACTTTTGTGGGCCCATTTCTGAAGCCAGTGTATCAGGAAAGTCTTCAGTCCAAAGGAAGGGAGGCGAAGAACAATGTCTTTGGTTCCAGGTTCCAAAGACCAACTCCTCCTGCGGAGTGCGCCTGCGTCTCTTTTGGAGTTTCCCACTCTCCACTCATGCCTGTGACAGGGACCGCACAAATGGAGCCAGAGGGGCATCCGGCTGGCCAGTAGGCCTTGTGCTTTTGATTTCAACGTGTGAAGACATGTAGAATAAATAATTAGGTTAGGCCAATAAATCTTTTTCTATCTCCTCAATCTATCTGGGCAAGTCAGAACCTCGGTGTTCACAGATGCCAGCATAAAGGGCATCCGGGGAACCAATGTTGGTAGCATTTACTGACCACTGCCTATGGATCGTCTCTCCTGCTTTCTCTCTACTTTGATGCTCATGCCAATCCCAGTTGCCGAGTCTAAGGGAACAGGGCTCTACCATCTTTCTCTCTCTCTCTTTTTTCCTGTTACTCTCACCAGCTTCATTTAAGTGTATTGACTAAGGCTTCATTCATTATCCTTAAGCAAGCCAACGGGCTCTTCTTCCTGATCAGTGAACAGCGCTACTGGTCATCCGGCATTCCCAGCGCAGCCACTCTGCTCCACCCATAGATGCACACCATGGCCTGCCTTTCTCTCTCCCTCTCTCTCTCTCCCTCATACACGCACACACACACACACACACACACTTTCTCTCTCTCTTTATTAAAGTCTTCAAAAAAATCTTCCTTTATTCTCAACCCTGACCAAAAAGGCATTTTTACCTTGCTCTTACCTCGGACAGGGGCCCTTGTGGCTTAGTGGTCACCTGTTGGGCTGCTAACCACAAGGTGAACAGATTGAAACCACTCGCTGCTCTGAGGGAGAAAGAAGAGGCTTTCTAGTGTCATAGACCCTTTAGAACAGGGGTCGTTCTACCCTGTTATAGACTTACTGTGAGTCGGCATGGACTCCATGGTTGTGAGTGAGATGACCTGGAGGTGAAGATTGGCCCAGTGTTGCCAGCGAGTCCCCGGTGAACTTTTCAAACTCTTCTCTCTCTGACCACCGGTTGTTGGGAGAGCTTGCCAATATCTTCCTTGGTGTCAGTTATCATTCAAGTCTCCATACCTGCTGTCCTGGTAACTGCTCTCTTCCCTTATCACCCCACCCTTTGTTCCCCTCCAGCTCTGGTTCCTGACATGCTAATCTTTTTCCCTTCTTGAGTTACTTTCCCCACAGTCACATGCTCTCCTGTCTGCCAGAGCGGACCTCCTCCCTCGAGCCTTTCTTGGGCTGTTGCTGCCCCAGTTGCAAAGCCTCATTCTTCTAGCATCTTCTGCACCCCACCCCCTTTTCTTTGTCTCGCTTATCTGCGTGTGCCTCTGTTAAACCTGTTAAGCCCTCCCGTCGTACAGAGCCTAGCTGCAAAACCACTTAGGCGCATTACTAATACTCTCTCCGTAGCCTGATGGTGGAGTGGTGACAAGTTGCGCTGCAATCCTCTAGGTCTCCAGTTTGAAACCGCCAGCCCCTCCATAGGAAACAGATGGGGCTTTCTACTCCGGTAGAGTTACAGTCTAGGGAACCTTAGAGGCAATTGGACCCTGTCTCCAGGGCCCCTCTGAGTCGGCATCGACTTGATGACAGCGAGCACTTTGGCCTGTCTCCCGCTCTGTTCACACTGGAGAGCCAAATGCCACCCAAAGCCAAGTCCACCGCCATTGAGTTGATTCTGACTCATGTGGGCCCTGTAAGACAGTGGAACTACCTCATAGGGTTTCCCAGGCTCTAAGAAGTCCTTACCAAACAGACTGCTACATCTTTTTCCCACAGAGCAGCTGGTAGGTTCGAACCACTGACCTTACGGTTAGCAGCCATGTGCTTTAACCGTTGCACCCTAGGAATGCTTCTGTCAGATGTCATAAAAGGAATATATGAGGGGGTACACACACACACCCGCAAAAAAAAACCTGGAAAAACTCCGCTGGGCAGAGCTTTCGTAGTATGCATTTTTCCTGCTAGGCGGGCATCGGGCAACTCACTCTAGTGCACCCAGTGGTGTCACCAGGGAAGGTTCTCTGGTCACGGTGAATTTTTTGGTAATGGCAGTTTCACGTGTGATGCCTGATTTAAGAGAACAGCGTGTGCCTGTGAAATTGTGCTTCCTGCTCGGAGAACATGCCCCAGAGACTGTTGTGATGTTGAATACAGCTTACAAGGACAGCGATATGGGAAAAACCTCAAGTGTACGAGTGGTTTTCTCATTTCAAAAAGGTGAAATGTCTGTTGACGAAACTTCCGTCAACTTCCTGAACAGACAGAACTAGTAGTGCATTCCATCAGGTCAGACTGTTAATCAAGCTTTCTATTTAGTGGTTCTGAAAAGATAGTGTAACAGTATGAGACAAAAAAGACCTGATTTGTGGCAAGTGGGGCACTGGTTTTGCCACTGCGACAATACACCTGCTCACGCAGCCATCTCAGTGGCCAGTTTGGGGCAAAAAACAGCCTATCTGTCTTGCCCCTCGTACCTTACCCACCTGACCTCGCTCCCTGCGACTTCTTTTTGTTTGCGCAAATGAAGAGGGACATGAAAGGACAGCAATTTGATAGAAGAAGTGAAGAGAAAAATGAGGGAGATGCTGTCAGCCATCCAAACAGATGAGTTTGAAAAGTGTTTCCAAGGATAGAGACGCAGAATTGGCAAATAAGTGTAATGGAGAGTACTTTGAAGGTGATAAGGTTGTTGTCGTTTGTTTGTTTTTAATTAAATGCATATCTTTGACCAGAAAATTCTGGGGTGTTTTTTTTTTTAGTACCCCCTTGTACACCTTGTGATGTCCTGGGGGGGCCGGGGGGTGGTCATTACTTGGCAGGCATTTCCTTGGCATGTTTGTTAATTAATATTACTACTCCACCTGAGGTACTTTCATCTTCAAAGGGCCCAACAAGCACTTCTATTGGCTATTCTTTTTTGCCAGTCTGTGATCAAGGAGGTCAGTATTATTGAATTTGGTTCAGAAAGAAGAGTCTTGCTGAGGGGGGAACTCTGTAAAAACCCTACCACAGAAATGAGCTTGAATCCAGGGCTTCTTTGATTTCCTGCACCCAGGGAGGGGGAGCTGCTCTTCCCAGCAGCTTGTATAATCCCAGAGGGCAGGGGGAAGAGTCGCATCTGACCTTCTGCATTATCTGCGTTGTGTACTCATCAGAGTCAATGTTCAAAAGATTTGAAACCACGCCGTGGGACAAGTTCAGGGGTCTTCTGACTTGGTGCTGTTGTCCCCTGTTAGGCAGTGCCCCTGGCCTTCAGAGGTGACACAAGAACAGGGGAGAGAGGTGTGCTCCTTTGCTTATCTTTGTGAGAAACAGGAAATGGCTTTTCCTGCAACACTCTCCCCTCTCCACCAGAACACATGCCTTCAGGGCTAGACCAGTCCTTAGTGAAGCACTGGAACCTTCCAATCTAAAAACCCATTCACAGCACGGGCAGCTTCCCTCTAGACCAGTGGTTCTCCACCTTCCTCATGCCACAACCCTGAATACAGGTCCTCATGTGGTGGTGGCCCCCAACCATAACATTATCTTCATTGCAACTTCATAACGTCGTTTTGCTACTGTTATGAATCATCATGTAAATATCTGATAGGCAGGATCTCTTTTCATTGTTACAAATTGAACATAATGAAAGCATAGTGATTCATCACAAAAACAGTACATCACTATATATTATGAAATACTTATTTCTAATAATATATAATAAATTATATATATAATTAAATATATATTAATTAAATAATATATAATTAAATAAAAAATAATATAATAAAAAGACAAAATAAATGAAATTTTGTCTTGAAGCATGCTGCAGCGTGGGTAACAGTCTTCATGCCGGGTACTCGTATGTGGGCGGACCCGCCTGGAGACAGATAGAGGAGCGGTGTCTCGGTTCCTAAGACCATCGGAAATACGTGTTTTCCAATGGTCTTAGGCCGACCCCTGTGAAAGGGTCGTACCACCCCCAAAGGGGTCACAACCTACAGGTTGAGAACCGCTGCTCTAGGCACTTGAGAGAAGCTCCCAGTCCCTGTCCTGCCAAGGCTCTCGGATAGCCCAGGTCTCCCAAGCACTCTCGCTCTGGATGCGAACAAATAGATCTAATTGGGTTTAGGGTTGACGGGGTTGGAGTCACTCCTTCATTCGACAGCAGGAAGCTCCGACTAGGTTGGAGGTACTGTGCCAGGGGTCCGGGTGCCAGCATCACTGACTTCTCTGTGGTTTTGTTCCAGGTGAGGGTTTCCACAACTACCACCACTCCTTTCCCTATGACTACTCCACCAGTGAGTACCGCTGGCACGTCAACTTCACCACCTTCTTCATCGACTGCATGGCTGCCCTGGGGCTGGCTTATGACCGGAAGAAAGTGTCCAAGGCCACCGTCCTGGCCAAGATTAAGAGAACTGGAGATGGAAGCTACAAGAGTGGCTGAGTTTGGGGGTCCCCTTGTGTTCCTTTTGCAAAAGCCGGCGGGGCAGAGGTTTAATGTTCTGTTTATTAACTACTGAATCATGCTAACAGGATGCTAAAGATGACACGTTAACCCATTCCAGTACAGTATTCTTTTTAAAAATGCGAAGTATTGAAAGCCAACAACTCTGCCTTGAAGATGCTTAAGCTGATCCGCTTCTCCTCTCCTCTCTCTTTGGTTTGTTCTAATACCTTCCTTCCTCGTCTCCCTCTTTGCCTTCCAGGCAAGCAGCTGGTCAATCTTTGAAATGTCCGGTTTCCAAAGCTTTGACCACCTTTCTATAGTGTAACACTAGTGGCCTTTGCCCCAGAGAACTCTCTTTCCTTGAGCTCTCAGGGTGGCTGGCTCAAGCTAGGGGGGGCGGGAAAATAAAATTTTTGACATAAGGCTTTTTCTACGCCGGCAGGTCGGGGGAGAAAAGTCGCATGTATAGTCTGGCCAATGACTAAGGATGGAGATGTGGTGGGAAGCCAGGCAAGGCGAAGCTCCTGCCATGCTCAGCCCTACAGCCACCTGCCTGCCACACAACCTGCGTCCTTTCTCTCCCGACCCTTGGGTAGGACAGACCATGGAGCTTGGCAATGCTAGAACACAGATTTTTCACACGTTTCAAAGGTTCCGTATGGTTTAGGCTGCAGATCAAGAAGCAGCATTTAGCTGGTGGTTAGATTTAGTCTCTGCTGGGAAAGGATTCCCCACCCCCATCCCACCCCCTTTAGCCTCCCAGGTTTCTCGTTTCAGCTAATGGAGTTGGATGTTTCCAAAATTGGCGAGTCCACCTACCTGGACTCATCAGAGGTCCTTCATCGTCAGAATGTTGGTCAGCACCCTCAGAGTTCTCAGATGGCTACAGCCTTGGCAGCCAGCCAGAGCGGGGCAGAGGCCGGGATGTAGGAGGTGGAGTTAGGTCAGATATACACGGTCACTTTGCTGGGAGCACTCGAAGGTTCTCTAAAAGAGGGAGGCTTGTCTACTCTCCCATCACTGCTGGACAGGAGCTGGAGGGTGTGCGGGCAGTTCCTTCCGAAGAGAGAACTTTGCAAAGGAAGACCTCGGAAAACACATGGAGAAGGCTGTGAGTCTGGGATAGTGTGTCCTGATTAGAAAGGTGGACTTCTCCCAGTGTGGGTACAACCCCCCCCCCCCCAAGCCCCTTCCTCTCTGTTAACATCTAGCCTAGAGGACAGAACAGCCTAGGGGCGGGGTGGGCCAGGCCAGAGTGAGGGGAGAGGCGGGAACCTCCTGGTTCTTGATTTCCGGCTTCTGTCTTTCTGGTCCGGTTCCCTCCCCGCTGGTCCTGCAGCCCCCTTTGTGTGAGTCCACAGGCAGTGGTGGCTGGCTGTCCCCACAGCTGCCTCTTCTGCAGGCGGCAATGCTCAGGGTCTCCCGCGAGGCACAGTGAGTAATGAGCGCACTGCTACTTTCATTTGGCCTTCCGTGCCTCTGCCTCCCACCTCTGTTCCTCTGCCCTACTGACAGCTCACACGACAGGGCTGGCAACCCAACTAGAAACATCCCTGGCTTAGGGAGGCGCTCTCTCCGGAGGCCAAGCCACGCCAAATGCTCGGGTGTGCCAGTTGAGGCAATCACGGTGTTTGCTTTCCGTCTCCTGTGTCTGGGTCAGAACCAGAGAGCATGCTGGGCAGCCCTCCTGCTCGGCAAACCGGCCAGGTCTGGGTCCTTACTCCCAGCTGACAGGGCAGTGCTTATAGACGGAGGAGGGAGCTAGTCCTTGCTGTGATAAGCTCCCTTCTTCCCTGGGACCTGGTGTATGGCGGTGCTTTTGCTGAGGCTTGGGATTGGAGACATCGTGAAACTAGCCTAACAGAAACTCTTTTGAGCAAAACTGCACCCCTTATATCACAGCCTTGGGTGGGTAAGAGCATAGAAGTTGAGACAAGTCACCCATGCTTTGCCACCCTGGGACACTCCTGTCCCTGCGCCTCAGGGGGAAAGGTTTTGGACTCCATTGAGGGTGCGGTGCCAGGACACCAAATGCTCGGCCAGCTGTTGAGCGCCAGTGGTTCCTGGGTGGCTGAGTAAATCAGAGGTGACAGGAAGGAGCCTGCACTATCGGCATCCTTTTTGGAGCTGTTCATCGGAACAGGATAGCATTGAATGGAGATCCCTGTCCTTGGACCTGCGTAGACCAAGCCCTTGGAAAACCGTTGGGCAGTTTTCATTCCGCAGGTCATCAGATGTCCGCTTTAGAACGGAAGAACGATAATCAACGTTCGCGGCCAAATTGTGTTCCCTGGATCTGATCCATCCCTCGAGCCCTGTGCGTGTTTGGGGGGTGGGGTATCATCTGGGGAAGGGCTACTTTTCAAGATTCTAAAAGCTCAATTCGAGTGACCCATTCGTGACCAAGAGTCTGCATTTCTCACTGTCCTTCCTTTCTGGGTTGTGCTGACAACTTATTTGGGTGCCTTACATCTTTTCTAATCAGTGTTGCATAAGAGCCTACCCCTCAGTTGCATCTGAGAGCCCACGGCAGTGGCTGGAGGACAAAGGAGCCTGCCTAGATGGGGAAAAAAAATTTTTTCAGGACAGCTATTAGCAGGATTTCCTTCTGCGCTTCATTGTGGAAACTTAGAGCTGTTGTATTGAGTGTCCACATTTGAGGGAGGGTGGAATTGATTTGAATGTATTTTGATTTCTAATTTTTTAGATTAAAAGATGGCTATAGCATTGAAAATTGATTCTTCCCCACCCCACCACCTCCGCCACCCCTCCTTTCCCTTGGTTTGCTAGTATCCCGAGTGTCTTCTCTGTAAGTGTAACTCTGAATGGGTCCACGTGAGAGGTTGAAGACAGCAACGTGGCAATGTAACGCTGGTGGTTCAGGCCCAGACCTCTCCTACCACTGTGCCACTGACTTGCTGTATGACCTAGGCAAGTCACTTAACTACAATGTGCCTCAGTTTTCCTTCTGTTAAAATGGGGATAATAATACTGACCTACCTCAAAGGGCAGTTTTGAGGAGTGACTAATGCTTTTTATAAAGCATTTTGGGATCTTTTAGCAGAGGAATTCTCTTAAGTCCTGAGTAGTTTTCTAGCCGCTATCTCCACCGTGAACTTGGTGTGTCCGTGTCCAGAACAGTGTCGTTGATCTCTTTGGTTCTCGCCAAGAGATTGAATGGAGTCCATTGGCTAAGTGGTGGATGACTAGCAGACAGAGCTTGAGAGTGGCATAAACTCGTCGCCATGGAAACCGGCAGGATACCCTTTCCTTGACTGGATGGGGTTTTCCCCCTTTTTATGTGGGATAGTAGTTATTTGTGACCTGAGGAGAATTTTGGAATAATTTCTATTAATATCAACTCTGAAGCTAGTTGTACTGATCTGAGATTGTGTTTGTTCATAATAAAAGTTGAGTGAATCTGGCTGCACTGTGTTGGGGAGATTTTTTTGAGGTGGGGGCGGGATGCGGGCATGTGGGTGATGGGGAGGCAGGGTTGTGATTCAAAGCCCTCGGCCTCTGCACGCTCAAGTACACAATTCATGACCTGTACCTTTAAGAGTAAAAAAAAGGTCCACGCGATGTCAGCTGACTCATACCCCAGTAACCTGCCCTTCCCAGGCTAAGGGTAACTCTAGGTTAAATTCTGGGCCTCAGCTGCAGGAAGCCTGGAGACGCCAACTTCTAAGTCAAACACATTCACACCAGCTGGCACCACCGCCCTGGGGAAATGCCCGGGCTGACGTGAGCTCATGGACCCAAGATAGCAACATCAAGCGCTGGAGAAGTGCTCTCTGGGAAAGCAATTCTTAATCTGGGACCGGGCAATCCAGTTCATTCAGTGAAACGTTGCCTCAAGGGAATAAAATGGTGCCTTGAGAATGCTGGTCCTCCACCATCGGAAAGAGGGAAATATAAAATCCAAGGAAAGGTTTCCTAGAGTAGAGGCTTTGTGGCCCCTCAGGAAAGTGGAAAAGCCTTGTTTGCTTTTGCTGCTACATCTGAGTCCTCACATAGAAAAGGGGCGGACCTCTGCAGCGGGGGTACCTGCACATCCCAGGAGGGGCCCCTCGGACCAAAAGCTGGACTTCTGAGGCCACCCAGAACCAGCTCTGCTGATGGACCTCCCCTGAGCCAAGGTCATCCTCCCCGGGGACCAACAGCAGGACCCGCTCAGAATTATGCCAGCTACCCACAAAGGAAGTTCAAAAGGAGCCCTCGAAAAGTTCATGGGTAAATGCCCATCTCTTTGAAGCCCCCTTCTATACCCCCCTGAAGCTGTGCTAGACCTGAGTAGCTGAGCTTGATGGATGGTATCTTCCTCATCAATTAACATTGGGCTTTCCACTGAGCCTCTTTCCCTCTATTGTTGAAAATGTTTAAGCCAGGGCTGGATGCCCCAATAAGCAAAGTCAGCAGGCACTGTCTTGTGCTTACTTACTAACCTGTACTAAACAGTTTCACATGGTTTTCACCACCATTGGTATATGGGCTAAGTGGATGGGAGAGAGAGGAAATGAGGAGTTTACCTACAAGGACGAGCTTTAAGAGCTGCTCCAAAACTCCCACCTCCCTGCCATCGAGTCAGTGCTGGCTCGTAGCAACACTACAGGACAGCCGAGAACTGCCCCTGTGGATTTCTGAGACGAGCTCTTTGTGGGAATAGAAAGCCTCTTTCTCCCTCAGGGCAGCTGGCAGTTTTGACCTGGCGAGGTTAACAGTCCAACATGTGACCACGGTGCCACCAGCGCTCCAATAAGAGCTGCTGGGTGGTGGTGGTGGTGGGGGGGTGATGAACTGGTTTTGACATGTTTTGTATGGGAGGGTATAAAGTAGTCAGGATTTAAGAATTCAGGCTTAAACCACTAGCACAACTCAACCAATTGGCATCATGTAGTTCACCAAGTTCATGTTCTCCACTCTAGTGAACCGAGAGTAGGGTTTGGAATAAAAAGCTCGCCAGGGGCCTTCTAAAATACAGCTCTTGGTCTCTTCTCGTCCGGAACAAAAGAATCAGGAGGTAGTCTAAGTCACAAGCCATGGCTTCATCTATCTTGAAACCGAAAGAACTAGAAGATGCCCAGCTTCCGCTATTGACCCTTCATACCTGGGTCCCAGGAGATGGTCCTGGATCGAGTGGGAGAAAAACAGGCCAAACTCTTCAAAAAAGAAGGCAGCCATGTAAGACAGGAACCCAAACAAGCGGAACACAAGGAGAATGTAAACTAACCAAGTGGTCAAATGAGAACCCAACCTTCACTGAAAAAAAATGTAACAATTAGACAGAAAGGAAAGAAAAAGTGAAGCCAATAATCAAGAGCATGGAGGCAAGATTCATGAGGCTCGATGGGTAACAATTTCCCCCTCCCTAGAAGACCAAGATGACCCCCAAAAACCCACTGCCACCTTTAGGGTAGCCTCTTCTTTCTCCCTCAGGGGGCCTGGTGGTTTTGAACTACCAACCATGTGGCTAGAAGTTCACTTACATGACTGTGCTACCCAGACCCTTCAGAAGACCAAGAGAGATCTTAAAAATGGCTGCCAGGACACTTAAGCAAAAAAAGAAAAGAGATCCAAGGCGTCTAGATTGGAAAGGAAGGTGCAAGATTACCTCCACTTGAGGACGTGGTCTTCTACACAGAGCAGTGGTCCTAACCGTCTTCAGGCCGTGGCCCGTTCATGCAGTTGCTCATGTGGTGGTGACCCCCGACCACAACATCATTTTAGTTGCCATTCATCACTGTCATTTTGCTACTATTCTGAATTGTGATATCGAAAATCCTAGCGTACACACACACACAAACTATTAATTAGAGTGAATGAGTTTTGTAAAGTTGCAGGATACAGGAATACAGATCAGTATACAACAATCAATTATACGTCTATACACTATCCACTAGAAAAAGTAAGAGAAACAGTTTATAACAGCATCAAAAACACTCCGGAATATATTTAACACAAGTGCATAAAACATACACTGAAAACTATAGACCATTGTCCACAGAAAGTAAAAACTTCATTAGATGGAAAGAAATCCTGTGTTCACGGATTGAAAGGCTTCATGTTGCGATCTTGGCAACAACTCTAAAATGATTTACAGAGTCCATGAGTTCCCGTTCACAAATCTGCCTTTCAAAAAAAACACCCTAAAAACCCACCAATGACAAACTGATCATCGAAGAACTCGGAATAGCCAGAACAATCATGGAAAAGAACCAAGTTGGAGGACTGATTTTAAATTACATCCGAGGATGAGTGCTCAAAACAACATGGCATGAAGATAGATGTGTTCTCAGGGAATCCAGGGCGGATGATCCCTTCAGGTCCAGTGGTGTGAGTGGTGATCCTGGGAGGGTGGGTTGGAAAGAGGGAACTGATTACAAGGAACTATACGTGACCTCCTCCCTGGGGGATGGACAACAGAAAAGTGGGTGAAGGGAGACGTCGGACAGGGCAAGATATGACAAATTAATAATTTATCAATTATCAAGGGCTCATGAGGGAGAGGGGAGCGGGGAGGGAGGAGAAAATATGAGGACCTGATACCGGGGGCTTAAGTGGAGAACAAATGTTTTGAGAATGATGAGGGCAATGAATGTACAAATGTGCTTTACACAATTGATGTATGTATGGATTGTGATAAGAGTTGTATGAGCCCTTAATAAAGCGATTTAAAAAAAAAAGATGCGTTTCAGTGGAATAGAGTTGAGAGGATAAAAATAAGGGCCTTATGGTCAATTGATTTTCAACAACGATGACTACACAAGTCAATGGGGGAAAGAACAGTCTTCTCAGCAAATGGTTAACTCAATCACATCCATGTGAAGTTGACCTCCTTTTACCATGTAGATCAGCTACATCTGTTAAGACTAAAAAACGTTTAGGGGAAAAAAGAAAAGCTGCAAAGCTTCCTGGTTATGTTTGAACCAACTGTTGCAGCCAACATCATAACTGAGGATGGTGCAGGACTTTTGCTCTGTTGTACATAGGTCATTGGTAGAAGGAACGAACAACAAATCACAACAAAACCATTTGTTATCTTGGTTTAGGCAGTGGTTCGTTCCTTAGATGACCCATAAAGACATGCCACAAATGAAAGGGGATGAACTTTTATGCTCCAAAGGCTGTTATCAATAAAATGAAAAGCCAACCCACTGAATGGGAACCAATACTGCAACAATCATGGATAAGAGCCAGCTAGTATCCAGAACATAAAAATAATTCCTACAACTCACTAAAAGAGACAACCTAATTGAAAAGTGGGCAAAGAATTTGAAAACCCTTCTTCAAAGAAGATATCTAAATGGCCACTCAGTACACAAAAAGATAGTTCACATCAGTAGCCGGCAGAGAAATTCAAATCAGAACCACAATGGGTTGTCGCTTTACAGCAGGAGGACTGTATCTAGAAAGACAATAACTAATGTTGAAAAGGAGGTCGAGAAATTGGAAGGGAGTGCTTTGCTGGTAGGAATGTCAATGGGTGTGGCTACTTTGGAAATCCTTTAGCAGTGTTCTTCAAACGGTAGACATGGAGTTACTACAGGTCGGTGCCGTAGAGCGGCTGCGTATAACCAGGAAACACTGCCCGGTCCTGCGCCATCCTCACACGGCTTCCTGTGCTGGAGCCCATGTAGCAGCCACGGTGTCAGTCCATCTGGGGGAAGGCCTGCCCCTTTCCTTCACTGACCCTCCACCAAGCACAGGCCCTTCTCCGGGGATTGGTCCCTGCTCATAACACGTCCAAAGTGCATCAAAGTCTCGCCCCCTTTGCCTCTAAGGAGTATCTGGCTGAACTTCTTCCAAGACAGATTTGCTCTTTTGTATGCCAGTCTAGAGTACAGCGGGGCCTATACACGTATGGCCCATAAAATAGCAGTATTAGATAGTACAGTATATATTATAATGAGAAGCCTTGGTGGTGTAATTGTTAAGCACTAGGCTGCTAATCAAAAGGTCCGAGATTTGAAGCTAGCCCAGAGAAAAAGATGGCTAACTACTCCCATGGAGAATACAGCATAGGAAACACTATGTGGCAGCTCTGTCCTATAGATCCACTAGGAGTTGGCATTGGTGCAATAGCACGCAACAGACTAAAATAGCCCAAACCAGAAACAACCCAGATCTCCATCAACAGATGGCTAGATACACAAAATGTGGTGTGTCCATACGATGAATTATTATTCCACCATTAAAAAAAGAAGAAAGCATTGATACATGCTATAACATGAACCCTGAAAGCAGTATGCTACCTAAAAGAAGCCAGACCCCAAAGAGCACACGGTGTCTGACTCATTTATATGAAATGTGCCGAATAAGCAGTCACCCAGACAGAAAGCTGATCCCTGATGATCAGGGGCGAGGGAAACAGGCAATGGTCATGGGATTTAAAGGGAAGAAGGTGATGAAAATGTTCTAAAATTGGATTGTAATCATGGTTGTCCAACTTTGTGACTATACTAAAAACCACCCAACATACACTTTTAAAAGGATGCATTTTATAGTATGTGAATCATATCTTAATACAAAATATGTGAGAGGGAAATACCCCCCATTTTAATGTTTATGGCTGACATTCAAATTCAAAAACATAATCAAAGAAAAGCACCTTCTGCTCCTATTGCTACAGTGGCATGGTCTCTCTTCTCAAACTAGGGAGCCAAGACACTGCCATATGAGAAAAGGTCACTGCGAGTCTAGGATGCTCTACCCAATGACTTAGGAAAATCCAGATACTTTGTTCTACATTGGTTAATGGAGCTTAGCCCACTGAACAGGAGCCCTGGTGGAGTAGTGGTTACGTGTTGGGCTGCTAACTGCAAGCTCAGCTATTCAAAAGCTCTAGCGGCTCTGTGGGAGAGAGAGGAGACTTTCAACACCTGTAAAGGGTCACAGTCTCAGAAGGCTGTGTTCGAGTCTGTCCTGTAGGGCAGCTATGAGTCAGCACCGACTCGATGACGGTGAATTTGGGTGAGTTGTGGTCACTGTGCCAACAGTCTCCCTTCCTTTTGATGGTAAAATCCAAATGCTGAGTCCGGAAGACTTGTAGGTGAGATGCAAATAATAACAACACTATTTCCTACAGCCAAGCCCTTTCCTGAGTGTTTTCCAGAGCATCACTCTTCCTCATGGGAAGAAGGTGCTATTATTATCCCAATTGTACTATGAGGTAACAGCTCTGAGAGAAAGTGTGAGAGAGTGAGTAATGGGGTTATGATCAGATTCCAAAACTCCTGGGTGTGGAGCAGATGACAAGGTAGATAAAACCCACTCCCTAAGTCTCTCAAATAGGTAAATGCCTGATGATATTCAATTACACTCCAAGGCAGCACCTGCTTGCATGAACCTTCTTCCTAAGTGACAACGACAGGGAGCTTGACTTAGGAAAAGTCCAACTGAGACCATGTCTTCTGTTCTAGAAGAATCCAATCTTACAATCCATCTTATCTTCAACTACACCTAAATCCCCCCCCATAGTTTCACTGAGTCTAATTCCATAGATCAGTGGTATTTAAGTTATTTATATATATATATAATCACCACAATCAATTATATAATCACCACAATCAACTCACAATCCATATGTATAATCACCACAATCAATTCTCCCACTCACATATTCATTATTTGCTCCCCGTTCCCCCTCAACCTCCCTCCCCATCCCGGAGCACCTGAATTGTAAGCTCTCCTCCCCAAGCCACAGAAACATACCTGAAAGTCTAATAGTTTCACAAACCACCACTCTCCCACATAAGGTTTTGAGCTACCTGGGAGCATCTTTGTGACATCCGGTTGCTATGGGTAGGAATCAACTGCAAGGCGGTGAGTTTGGTTTGGGGTTTAGTGAATCTTAATGAAGCCCTAGTAATGCTGTCTGGTAAGTGTTAGACTGCTAACCCTAAGGTCTCCAGTTCAAACCCACCAGCCTCTCCCTGGGAGAATGATGAGGCTGTCTGCTCCTATGCAGATGAATAACCTTGAAAATTCTACCTAGGGTCATGCAACGTCAGTATGGACTTGATGGCAGTGGAGGGGCATCTTCAAGTAAGGAGCAGGGTTGTTATTTTAAGGATGAGGGTGCACCTGCCCAGGCAGGGGTCTTTTCAATTGCCTCATCTACACGTGAAAGCTAACGATTGATAAGGAAAATCTGAGAAGAATGGGTGTGAGTTAGGGTGTCAGTGAAGAACATTGAGAGTTTCATAGGGCAACAGACAAATCTTTCTTGGAAGTACAACCAGAAGGACCCCATCGCCCACACGTTTTTTGGACAGGTTATGCAGTGACCAGTTGCTGGAAATGGCCATCATGCTATGTAAAGTAGAAGGTCAGGGTAAAGAGGAAGGCCCTCCAGGAGATGGATTGGCACAGCGGCTGGGTTTAGGGTCACAGTGGACTCAGACAGGGCAGCAATGTGAGGACTGTAGAGGGCCAGGCAGTGTTTTGCTCGGTGGTGCATCAAGTCACTATGGGAGGGGGACCCACTCTGGGGCACTTAATGACAACAAAGGCATCTTCCTCTTTTACCAATGACTCTGTGCTCTAAATATCAATGCTTGATGGAATGGCTGATGGAATGACTAAGACCACATGCCTCTTTTCCTCTTCCTTCTCTGCTATAAGCAGTGTGAAATGGCACTGGGGAGTGCAGTCCTAGTCTTGTGACCTGTAGTTAACTTTCTAGGCTACAGGCAAAGCGCTCACCCTTGTGCTTTGGGACAAATGAGATTCTATATCTGTATCTTAGAGGAGGGAGGTTTGGGGGCTGAGATTCTGTATCTCAGCGGAGGGAGATGTGGGTGGAGGAAGTGGTGGGTGGCAGAAGTGCTTTTCAAGACCCAGGTCTGCCCCTCCCCAGCCCAGTGCAGCCCAGTCCGCAACACCCAGGCCACACACAGATGGCTCCTTCACAAAGGCACAGTGTCTGCTGTGCTGACTCACGGTGGTTCTCAGCTGCCCAGGCGAGTGGCTGGCTCCAAGGTCCCAAAGGGGCCCCTCCTGCCCCGTCATTTCTCATAGGGAGCGGATCATTAGCCAGGGCCATGTCAGGCTTAAAAGTCTGAGGGACTCCAGCAATGAAAGTAAAAGCAAAGGGCAGAGGAAGACCCAGGGGGGTCGTGACTATTCCTCTTCCTGTCTTAGAGAATTCGGCATGACAGCATGAGCTCGCTCTTCTTCGCTCTTGTTTCAGACATGGACGGTTCTTAATGGAGGTAATGCACATAAGGCCAACCATTTTAAAGGGAACCAACTGGTGGCATCTCATGTTTACCCAGTGCTGTGCAGCCATCACTTCCATCTCGTACCAAAGACGCTGCAGGAAGACCCTGGACGCACCCCCAGCTCCTTTCTCCTCCAGCCCTCAGCATCTGTTTTATTTGCCAGGATAGCTTCATAAAAATAGAAGTATTTGCCTTCTTTCTCTTCATACACTCACAACCAGCCAGTCCATGCCCACTCGGCGACCCTGTAACAAACAGGGTAGAATTGCCCCTGGAGTGTCTGACTGTAACTCTCAGCCAGAGCAGAAAGCCCCGAGTCTTTTTGAACTGCTGACCTTACAGTTAGCAGACCAACACTTAACTACGGTGCCACCAAGCCTCCTTTGTTTGGCTCCTCCGAGAATGTTTTCCAGGGTCATTCATGCGGCAGTTTTGTATCAGCACTGAAATTCCGCCAGCCAGCCATTGATAAGACATTTAGGTTGTTTTTACTTTTTGTCCATTGTCAATCGTGCTATGATCATTCATCCACCAGTATCCCAGTGCCAACTTTCCATTCTTCTGGGTATATATATACACCTAGGAGTGGAACTGACGTGAGGGCACTTTGTGCTGCGATCGGCAAGGTCCAGAGTGCGAAACCATCCTGGGCTCCCCGCCATGAGACAAAATGGAGTTTGGTTCTGGGGTTTTTTTTTTTGTTTTTTTTTAAATTTATTTTTAACATTTTATTAGGGGCTCATACAACTGTTATCCCAATCCATACTCACATCAATTGTGTAAAGCGCATTTGTACATCGTTTCTCAAAACATTTTCTCTCCATTTAAACCCCCGACATTAGGTTCTGGGTTTTTATGGTCATTCTGATTAGCTCATGGAGGAGCTACGGATCTAGGTTCCACAACTGATGTGCCACTTTGGGTCCCATCCCCAACACACCAGGGCCTGCCTTCATCCTCGCGTGTACAGTCTGTTCCTTTTATGCCTTTTCTCTCCCCCTCCCGACTTCCAGGAGACCCGGTCCCCAGACTTCCCTTTCTCCGGGCTTAGAGGGTAGAAGGCGCACCTTCAGATTGCCATCGGGCCAAAAGGAGCTGCTGCGGGGACCCCTCGGGTCTTTTCCACAAATCGGACCCTGTGACAGGAACGGGCACACCCACCACAGCCACGAATGTTACCCCATACACTACCCGCGCCCAGGCCTCCACCTCCACCTGGGTGCACACAGAGAACAGAGCAGGAAAGCCCCGTAAGCGCAGGCCAAACTGAGGGCGCAAAGGAAGCCGCTCGGTGTAAAGGGGGCTGGGGGCCCTTGCTCAGATCTGCGGGGGAGCGTGTCGCTCTCAGCCCACGCTTACGAACTAGGAAGACACAAGCCTCCGCCCCACCCCCCCGTTAAAGAGCCGGCCTGTCTGGGCCTGACGCGGAGCAGACAAGAATGGAGGGGAGGGGCCTCCCTCCCCACCCGCTTCCACCGGGGTTACTGTCGGTCACCGAGCTGGGGCCCGGGAGAGCTTATTTACATTGACATCAGCCCAACAGCGCCTGACCAGGGCAGAGCCAATCAGCAGCCCCCAAGCTTGTCTGATTCTGGCTGCTCCAATCAGGAGGTGCGCTCGGTCCAGCCGCTTTCGCTTGTGAATTTCAGGGCTGCCTGGGGGGCAGGGAGCGGAGCTCCGCGCCCCGCTCTCCCGCCCTCTGGGGCGCCGGGCTCTGGAATGGGGAACTTGCTGGAATGCCGTTCTCCCGGGGCCACATCTGCGCCGTGTAGCTCGGAGGGGCTTCCTCGGCCGAGCACGGAGAGCACGTTCCTCCCAGCAGAGACGCGCTGGCTTTACTGCCGTTGAGAAATGTCAAGCGACCCTATAACCGCCCTTCACGACCGGCCCCTCCCTAACCCAGGGCTGCAAAGACGTGCTCCCAAGCACGCTGCCTTGGAGGTGGGGTGAGACTTTGCTAACCGGGACAGGCCGGTGGGCTGAGCTAGGTTTTATTTTCGTCCGCACCTCCCCTGTCAGAGATGGACGGAGGACACACACAGTCAACACAATCTACTGAAGACTGGCCAGGCCCAGGAGCGCAGACGCGGGAAGAGTGTGCCAGGAACATTCAGGGCCTGGGTGTTAAGGAGCGTGAAAGTAGTGTAAGAAGCCAAACTCGGTGCCATCTAGTTGATGCCGACTCGGGGACCCTATAGAACAGAAAACTGCCCGTGTGGGTGTCCTCCCCGACCCCTCCCTTTGATTAGATGATGTTTTAACAATTTCCAAACTAACTGCCATCGAGTTGATGCCGACTCATAGCGACCCTATAAGGGTGGCTAGAACTGCCCCTGTGAGTTTCCAAGACAGTGACTGTTTCGGGGGTAGAAAGCCTCGTGTTTCTCCTGTGGAGCAGCTTGTGGATTCGAACTGCTGACCTTACAGTTGGCAGCCTGATGGGTAACCACCACACCACCTGGGCTCAGTTTAACGATTTTCACAGACATACAAATCCCCTACCAGACATTTCAATAGTTCAATCGCATTACTAACAATGAAAACAAAACAAGAAAAGAAGTACTATTCGAATTCTGTCAGAACCCAGTCGGGATGCCGGCCTGAGAATGGCAGCCTGCTGTAAGTCGGGCGCTCCCTGTGCTATGGAGTCGTCGGATCTTTCCAAGCAGGAGAGGCCACTGGTCTCCTCTGAGCTTCAAAAAGCTAATTGTTAGCAACACAGGTAAAAGAGGAGATCCGAGGAAGACCAGATCTTGTACTGGAGACCAATCATAAGGCTAGTGTTACAATGTTGCACATGGCCTCTAAAAAAAGGTGAGTGTGGTAATGGTGGAAATGGAAAGGAAGGGCACAGCTGAAAGGCTTTTGGGAATAGGATCGATCGCACTTAATTGATTGGATGAGAGAGATGAGGGATGCAAGGAGTCTGCTGTTAGGTTCTCTCCTGAATGATGCTAGGGCAGTGACGTCACTGACTGCTATTGCAGTGGCAAAGAAAAGAGAACCAAGTTTTGAAAAGGGAAGAGTTCCACTTTGGGCCTGCAGAAGCTTGAGATACAAGAACATCTACTTGGAAATAATACCGTGGAGACCATTGGGACTGTAGATGTGGTGTTCAGGAGAGAAGTGGACATGAAAGCCAAAGAGTTTATAGTGAAGGCCCCGGGGACAGCTGATCACCTACGAAGTGATCATAGAAAAATAAGACTCTTTCAGAAGTACCAACGTTCGACATGTAGAAAGAGGACACAGCGCCGCAGACTAAAAAGTATCAGAAACACAGAAAAAGAAAACAGTACAACAGTGCAATACTTGTATAAAAGCTCTAATAGGAGTAGTAGAAGACTACTCTATTATGCCTGATTGCCATCGAGCCATGCCGACTTATGGAGACACTATAGGACAGAGTAGAATGGCCGGTGGGTTTCTGAGACTAACGCTACAGGAGTCGAAAGCCTCATTGCAGAATGGCTGCTGATTTTAAACGGTTGACCTGGCTATAAGCAGTCCAACACGTAACCCACTAGGACCAGGGCCCCTTCTGTTATGCTAGAGTTGTTGATATTGTTAGGTGCCATCCTTGGTTCTGACCTATCTCGATCTTATGCACAACAGAACGCAACACTGCCTGGTTGTTCCTATGCTTGAGCCTAGTGTTGCAACCAGGCTGTCAATACTTCTCGTTGCGGGCCTTTACCAAGCATAATGTCCTTCTCGAAGAACTAGTGTCTCTTGACAATAGGTCCAAAGTACACAAGAAGTCTTGCCATCCGTGCTTCTAAAGAGTACCCTGGCTGTATGTCATCTAAGATAAATCTGTTTGTCTATTTAGCAGTTCATGATACTTTCGATTCCCTTATCTAGCACCACAATTCAAATGCACCCATTCTTCTCCGGTCTTCTTTATCCAAGGTGCAACTTTCACATGCATATCAGGCCGGTGAAAATACCATGGCTTCAGTCAGGTGCACCTTAGTCTTCAAAGAAACATCCTTGCTTTTCAATATTCTAAAGAGGTCTTGTGCAGGAGATTTACCCAGTGCAATGTGTCTTTTGATCTCTTGACTGCTGCCCCCGTGAGTATGAATTGTGGATCCAAGCAAGACAAATCATTGACAACTTCCATCTTTTCTCCATTTATCACGATGTCACCTACTGGTCCAGTTGTGAGGATTTTGATCTTCTTTACATTGAGGTGTAATCCATACTGAAGGCTGCAATCCTTGATCTTCATCAGCAAGTGCTTCAAGTCCTCCTCGCATTCAGCAAGCAAGGTTTTTTATTATCTGCATGTCGCTTAATAAACATTCCCCCGTTCTGAGATCGCATTCATAATCTAGCTTCTCTGACGATTTGCTCTGCAAAGATATTGAATAAATATGGTGAGAAGACACAACCCTGATGCACACCTCTTCTGATTTTAAACCATGCAGTCTTCCCTTTGTTCTGTTTGCACAACTGCCTCTGGATCCATGTACAAGTTCCCCATGAGCACAATGAAGGGTTCGGGAACTTCTTAGGGTGAGGGAATGGTTTTACTGTTTGATTGTGGTGGCGGCTATACAACTGTGTACCATTTCCAAAAAGCTAAAGACAAAATGTCTTAATGTTTAAAAGGGAGGGGGAAAATACTGTTGGTGACACTTATTCTATAGGATAACAAGTGAGCACGGAGCTTAAGCCACGAGAAAGGAAGAGTGGGCCAGGACCACTGCATAGCAGAGGGACAGGGTGGGGGGTGGGGGGAACAGGGAGAAAAGCTCGAAGGAGAAGTCTCTAAAACAAACAGACGCTTCCAGAGTGGGTTCAGACAACAAAGAGAGGTCATGACACTGAATCCAGGCACCCCCAATTTAGTCGGAGCCCCACGCCAACGACTCCTTCATCAGTCCGTTCTGACATGGGCCACATCTCGTACTTGCTTTTTCATTTCTTTTTTATTAATTAGTACCTTTCTAAATCTGATCTGTATTTGTCTCTGGAAGCTGGAAACATTATATATAAACCTACAGATAGATTTTAACACATCACGTTTGGGTTGCTAACCGAACGGTCATCAGTCTAAGCCCCCCAGCTTCTCAGAGTGAGAAAGCTAAGGCGCTCTGCAAACCCTCTAGAGAGTCCCTCTGGGGTCCCTCTGGGTCAGAATGGACTGGGGGGGGGGGAGTGAGACCC
>NW_022103968.1:28504104-28505679 GCF_000313985.2 Echinops telfairi | reverse complement strand
GGCAGTAGTGCGTTGGGGAGGGTGGAGGAGCCGGTGGATCTGTAGGCTAAGGGTTGGGCTACTGCTCACTGGCGGGTCAGCATCATCTCGATGGCAGTGGGTTTGGGTTCTGTTTTTTAAATATAATATACTTTAGTAATATACTACTCACTATCAAGTGTCTTACAAACAAACAAAACAGATGGCTGCCTGTGGAAACGCAACCGGGGGGAAAAAAAACAACCTCTAACAAACTCGTTGCCCTAGAGTTGATGCCAGCTCACAGCGACCCTATAGGGCAGAGTGGAGCTGTGCCGTGCATTTCCGAGACTGCAACTGTTTAAGGAAGTAGAAAGCTGCATCTTTCTCCACTGGAGCAGAGCCACTATGCCACCAGGGCTCCTGTGGAAACTCAAGTGCATCGAACTAGGGTCCACTTGTACTTTTAAACTGCAGAGGGAACATTTATGAGAGAACCCGGTAGTTAAAATACAGTACAGGGGAGGGGAAAAAACCTACAGGGTGGGGGCTGATGAGTGGCTCGACATGTTGAATTCAGCATTGATAATATAAAATGTAAATGCTCTACTTAATCTATGAGAAAAAGAAAGGGGAAAGAATCTTAATGGCAAAGAGTATTTAAAAATAAAGTAAAGTAAAATACAAGTGGGGAAAGACCTGGCCTTGATCCCTCCGGGGGCAAAGGTGAACCCAAGGAGGAGAGAGATTTGGCTGTGGTTGGAGGAGGAGAAAGAGCTGAGCTATCAGGTGACTCTAGGCTACCAAATAGGTGGTTTACTTTTTTGGACGTCTTCAGGGGGTGAGTCATTCATTCCCTGCTGGAACCCGTGGACGCCAGGAGGAGGTCCCTGCACAGGGTGAGGCAATAGAATAGATTACCTCTTGGGCCCCACCTAGTTTTAAGACTATAATTTCCAGTACATCAAAGCCTTGCCTTTAAACAAAGGTAAGGTTACTTTCAGTGTAGGAAATGGTCGGAGGTTTTTTTTTTGGGGGGGCGGGGGGGTTTCACCTTCCACCTTGTTCTTTTTTCATTATCCACTGCAGCCCATCACTTCATTGTTTTAAGCAAATCTATTAAAACTGTTTTTATAACCTGACATAGGTGTAAAGGTCCCTTTTGTTGTGGCTGGGTGCTGCCGGTCCAGACTGACCCACAGTGACCCCTTGTGCCTTAGTATGGGCTTCTGTAGCCACCCCAGGGCTTTGCCAGGGAGCCAGGGGACGGGTTGAGCCATCAAAATGCAGCCCTCACTAGGCCTTGGGTTGAACTAGAATTGTTTTGTTGTCATCTGAATTCTCATTATATTCTGTACCTGGTATCCTATAGTATCATCGAGCACCCATGAGACTAGAAGTCAATGGGGTTCAAGGTTGGGTTGGGCAATTTATGAGATGCATGACTCGGGGTAACATCTTTAACACAGAGGTTTTCAAAAGTTTGCCTCATGGGCCCCTGAGGGTTCCCAAGCCTCTTTCTGGGAATCTGTTAGGACAACATGGTGATCATCACAGAACCCAAACCAAACCAAACTCCCTGCCGTGGAGTCCCCGCCGACGCCCAGCGCACCCCCC
>NW_022103968.1:28480667-28502439 GCF_000313985.2 Echinops telfairi | reverse complement strand
TCAGTTCCTATCTGTACCAGTGTACCTCCTCTGGTCTAGCCAGACTTGCAAGGTCGAATTCGAGTCATGGTAGTGAGAGCGGGGAGGAAACATTTAGGAACTAGAGGAAAGTTGTATTTCTCTGAGGGTAAGTTATTATGTGGACATGTTTTCATCTCATTTGAGTAAATGCCTTGGACCCCAAATGCTCTCTCAAATGGTCAGCCTATGGCTTTATTCTTTTTGTTGTTCCAACAGGTTCCATGACACCATTGGGTTTACCCAGTTCTATTAGTACATTCCTCAGTGGGTGGACATTTGTATTGTTTCCACTCTTTGGCTCTGATGAGTAAAGCCACTAGGAACATTTATGTGTAGTTTGTGTGTAAACATGTATTTCCATTTCCCTGGAAGACATACCCAGCAGGGAAATTGCTCAGTCATGTGGTGACTCTGTGAACCTTTGAGGAATTGCCCAACTGTTTTCCAGAGCAGCTGCACGTTTTAAGCATATTCCCACCACCAGGTGTGGAGGATGTCCCCGTTCTTCCACATCCTCTATTGTCAGTGTCTGTCTATGTGATTACTGCCAACCTAGTTGATGTAAAGTGGTTTCTTATGGTAATCTTTATTTGCATTGCCCTAGTGACTAACGATGTTGAGCAGTTTTTCATGGTCATTTTTCATATCTTCTCTCAGGAAATGTCTATTCTAACCTCTGCTAGTTTTTTTAAAGTTTTACTGTTGAGTCCCAACACTTTCTTTTATATTCTGGATACCAAGTCCCTTACCAGATAAACTATTTGCAAATATTTTCTCTTATGTTGTAAGTTGTCTTTTCGCTGTTTAAAAAACTTTAAAAAATAGCCTTATAGGCACATAATCCACATATCATACAACTCAATCAGATCAAGAAGAATTGTACCATCATTACCATGATCAATTTAGAAAATCTTCTTTTCTTTTTTGTCAGGGTCAAATCGCTTTTATGAATGAGTTGTGCAATCGCAATCAGTTCTAGTGCTCCCTCCCCATCCCGCATACATTGTTTGCTCCTCTAATCCCCTCACCATCCCTATCCCCCACCCCCAGCCCCTACCTCCCCTATAAACCCTGCATCACTTGTTATCTCTATGCAGCTATTTCTTTTGAACTTCATAAACTGGAAAGCCCAACAGAAACACTAAAAAACAAAATAAAACGGTAAGGATAAAATAACAATAATATAAAAACAAATAATGAGTAAGGAAGAAAAGACAACCAAAACCAGAAGAAAAAAAACGAAAAAGAAATAAAGAAAAGACCACCATCTGTATTTAAAAAGCCAGGGAAGAAATTTCTGTCATGGAACAAACAAGAAATACTCGCACCTAGAACAATTTCAGGTTCGGTCAAGAGAGGGGTCAACTGGCCAAGTATCAAATTGGATCTAGCATAATCAAGATTATAATGACCTCTGTGTTAGTAAAGCTGTGCTCCAGGGGATTTGCCAATGACTTACTCTGACTAGGTAGTCTGTCGATGGGTTTGAGGCTTCCACTGCCCTCTGCAGTCTTCTACAGATTGGGTGTTTGAAATGTAAGCTCCAATACTTTCCCCTTCGTTATATTTGAATTATGTAATCGTCATCTTTGGGTCACACAAGCTGGTGTGCTTCTTCCATGCGGACTTAGTTGATTCCTCACTTAGATGGCTGCTTGCTTCAATACAAGCCTTTAAGACCCCGGACACTATTCCAATTGATAGCCAGGCACCATCTGCTTTCTTCACTGCACTTTGCTGTCGCACCTTGTCTTCAGTGATCATTTCATGAAGATGAGTATTGAGCAGGGCCTTGTTGTCAGAACTGTTTTTGGATTGAGGCTAGAGTTCAGTGGGAGATCAGAATCCATCTGTTTGTCCCTGGGACATACACATCCCTCTGGGGTATAAAGCTATTGCACTGATAACATCATCAATTTTCCCAATGACACAGCGTTCTGGACACTGTCGGTATGAGGCATCTATGCAAGCACACTTCCGCTGTGAGTCGCAACCCACGAGTTGTGATCTCCCATTCATTTGAGCTCTGTTTACCTTCAGTGTGGGGCTTGGTGCCAAGGGGATAGAATAAACCTTTTTTATTGTGATTTGGATGAGAATTTACAAAGCAAGTTAGTTTTCACGTCAATAATCCACCCAAGTTTTGTTTTGTGACATTGCAATCTCCACACTATTCCTCTTCCTCCCCGTTTACCGTTTCCATTTGTCCTTCTTTCTGATGCTCTCTGCCTCTCAAGCTTTGTCTCTGGGCAAACAGCGCTACCCATTTGGTGTCACATGGTTGATAACTAAGGAGTGCCTACATCCCTGGTTATTGTCAATTGTCCGCTGCAAGTTGAGCCCCATAGGTGAGTTCAGTGTCAGGCTTGAAGGGTGACTAAGGGTCATCGTCTAGGGAGTTCTACCAGACTCTCTTAGACCAGTAAACTTAGTGGTTGTTTTTTCCCTCTGTTGTTGTTTTGTTCTACATTTTTATCTCACTCAGTTTAGGAACTTCAGTAGTGGTAGCTGGGCACTGTATGGTTTGTCTGGTCTCAGGGTCCATTTAGGCCTTTCGGTTCATTGTTTCCATCCTTGATCCTCCTCACATTTCCTTGCTCTGGGTAGAGAGAGACCAACAGATGCACTTCTGAGGGTCACTCACAAGCGTTACAGACCTCTGTCACTGCTCATTAATGTCAGATGTAGAACACTAGCTTTGTGGACTATGTTATACCAATTAAACCCAATGTCCTGGGAGGCTGTGGTTCTAAGCACCCAGACCCCAGTAACATTCCCTCACAGTGTTTGATTATGGCTAAGAAGTTTTCGAAAGCGTGTTTTATTGTGTTCGTGGCTCTATTTGTTGCATATGTAAATATATACTGTATGTACTCGTGTATAAGCTGAGTTTTTCCAGCACATTTTTAATGCAGTTTTTGTGGTAAAATTAGGTGCCTCGGCTGATATTCGGGTTGGCTTATACTCAAGTATATACGGTAGGTAGAAATATCTTTGTCCAACTTCCGTATATCCATGTCTCAATTGCCTTCACACACCAGTTTGGCGTCCGTACATACACATTCACTTGTAGATTATTATTATTGTTATTTCAGGCTTGTGAATGGAATAGCATTTACCATTGTTGACTTAGATTGTGTGTTCCTTCCAATGTCTCCCTCTCTTTCGATCATTTTGTGTTGATCTGTCAGTTACCTCTAGCCCCTTGAGCCCTGATGGCATAGTGGTTACCCATCGGGTTGTGATGTGCAAGATCCAAAGATCGAAACCGCCAGCCACTCCGAGGGAGGAAGACGGGACTTTCTACTCCCGTAAACAGCAACAGTCTCAGGAACTCAGAGGGGCGGCTCTAGCCCGCCTTAGAGGGTCGCTCGCGATGAGTTGGTATCAACTTGAGGGCAATGGGTTTGGTTTGTTCAAGCAATTCTTACTGTCAGCTCCTTAGACTTGCTATCAATCCTCCCAGCATGGCTCATCTACACCGTTCCCGCAGCCTGCTTCTGAACCAACTCTGCCTCCCTCCTAGGTTTTTAAAATGAAAGTATGTAAACAGAGCCTGAGACTTTGAAACGATCCTTTGTAAACTGTTATTAATTGGGAGCCCTGTCGGGAGAGATTTGAATCCTGGTTCTTGCTAGGTTTTAAAGATCCGTGCTGGCTTTGTTTAATTGAAAATAGGGTAATCATGCCTCCTCTATCATAGATAAGTGGGTCGTCTAGGTCAGAGCCAAGGACAGAGCAGAATGTTTTGTTGTGAACTAATCTTGAATGAGACTCTCTCCTCCCCTGAGCCCTGTGCAATGGAGGCCCATGTGATCTGCCACGGCCGAGCTGACCCTGTGCTCCAAACGGCTCCTTTGTTTCTGTCATGGACCAGCCTTAGAGTCCAAGCTGGAAAGGGAAAATATTCCAGGCTTTGGTAGGTAAAAGGTAATATTCCATACCCACCCACACCCCAAAAGCCACAGTTAATAATATCTCTGCCTTTTAATCCTGATGAAGACAACACAGTGAAATGGAAAGGTATATAAATATATATACATATACATATATATGTATGTATGTGTGTGTGTGTGTATATATATATATACTGTTACTCAAATGATAAAGACTTGGCAAGTATAAGTACTTGCCAAAGGCAGAAGACCCCATTCCTGCCTTTAAAGGGAGGAGGAGAACCAGGAGAAAGAAGCAGCAGCAAGTGTCCTGGACTTTGGGGATCAGTGTGGTCAATGTAGTGGTAAGGCACAGGGAAGGCATTCCCATAGAACAGACCATTCGTTACTTCGGTTACAGCTGCAGTTGTGCAAGCCCACCCCCAAAACAAACCAGTTGCTGAAGAGTGGATTCCTTTCATGGCAACCCTAGGTATTTCCGGTAGAACTCGGCTCCCAAGGGCCTTCCACGTCAGTGAGCTTTCAGAAGGAGATGGCCAGGTCTCGTCTAAGGTGCTTCTGGGGAGATGTGAACTCACGGCCTTTCAGCTAGTAGTGCAGTGCTTGATCGTTTGCCCTGCCCCGTGACTTCAATAGGAAACCTTCAAGTTGCCTAGTGAGAAATGAGGTGCACACTAACGGAGACGTCTCCGACACCTTCCTAGCAGGACCCAGGCTGAGCAGTTCCCAGAGTGGACCCATGCTTCCCTGTCCTCTCCCAGTCCCGTTATGCAGGTGTCTTTGGTGTGAGGCAGGGGAAACTTGGTGAGATCAGAAGAAAAAGGTGGTGACCATCAATTGGCAGGAATGTGTCCTAATGCGCTCTCTTCACTTGAAAAAAAATCTACAGTCGTTTCTTTGCACGTTAGTTTTAGTTTGCCACATAAGTTCTACCTGCATGAGCCAGATAACCTCACAAGACTAAGCATAGCAGCACCCCATCTACACTACCCACCCCACCCCATCTCCTTTTTCTGTGGCTCAGTGCTAATCACTTTGAACTCCTTTTAGCTGCCTCTTTTGACATTGGCCTTTGTATCTCTACATGGCATGCATATTGGTTACTGACTGGTTCCTTTTTGTTTGATAAGCTCTGTGTTGACTTCTTCCCACCAAGGAAGACGAGAATTGCATTTTTCTTTGCCATCACCGCCCCAGTGACGGTATGTGCCTGTGTCACCTCCCCCATCCTCCCCAAACAGTTGTGTTGTAATTTCGGTTAGATAAACATCCAGTGTTTGTATCACCCTATGTCAATGCTGTTCACACACAAGGCTGGTAGCATAGCTGTGACTTTTCCTCTTGCTCAACCTTTCGTTGTCTCTGAACGTAATCATTACCTTTTTTTTTTTTTTTACATTTTCTATGTACTTATCATCAATTGAACTCAATCTCTCTACCAGTTAACTACATCTCTTCTCTGTGCATTTGGTCCCACCAGGCTTTCTTTTGGCTTCATTTTCTGAAGAGGTCTCTCCTGGAGCCCTCTTTCAAGCAGACTGGTTGCTCTGGAAGCCTGCTGCAGAAGTGTGGCCCTGGGAATTCCCTGGAGCTTCCTTCCAGAGACTTGCTTTTCTTCTCTCCTGGCTTGAATCTCCTGTTGATGCACCCTACATCTTCCTCTTGGCTGGCGCACTGTCTTGTTTTAGAGGTGTTCCCATTCCATTAGCCTCAAGAAAGAGAATGTTTTTAAGACCTTGTCTTTGGCCACGGTTGTCCAGCACTTCGTGATAATGTGGCTAAGTTTGGGCCCATGGTCACAGACACTTGTGGACCCTGCTAACTTAGAGTGTCTGTCCTTCACATCTGAGTTGTTAATTGTTAATGAAGTCATTGATGATGTCCCCCTTGTCCATTGCCGTTGTTCTCGTGCTTTAGAATCTTGAGTTGATCCTCTATTGCAATCATTTTTTCTCTGGTTTTCCAGTGTTTTTGTCTTTTCCTTCATTTTCTAAGCTTCCTCAAATTCAGTTAAGAATGGAAGCACTGTTGCAGTCCAGGTCCAAATACGAGCAGAAACTACGTTGTATTATCCAGAAGGGGTCGCGGAGAAATAGGTAGAATATTTGCATAGACCCCCAACCAAACTGACTGACATCAAGTTGATGCGGACTGTTAAATCAATACCCCCGTCCCGTTTTCCTTTTACCTTTCAGGTTATTGGCAGCAGACCGGAATTCTTCAGCTGGAAACTGACAACTGAGGGGAAAGAGTATGATGTTTACACTGGGCTCTCCCCACAGATCCAGTCCAGTCAGGTGGCCAGAGACCTGTTTGGGTTCATCAGATGTGCCCTCCCATTGAAGGGAGGCTCGGTGCTTCCAATCAGCTACATTGTGTCCTTCTATTATAGATATGAACAGTCAAAACCCACCAGTTCTCTGTGGGGAAAGAGCTGCCAAAACAGAAAACAAGGGAGAAAAAAAACCCAAAAAAACTTCAACGTGGGAGAAGAAAATATGCCCCAAGTTATCATGAATATACTTAAAGGAATAAGAGAAAAAAGTGGAAACCTTGGAAGAAGATAAGATGCAATAAAAGGGAGTAGTCAGAGAACAAAAGGAACTTTTGGAAATTAAAGGAGGGTGGGTGGCATGAATGTCAAACCCACAGCAGGTTTGAGATGTAAAGTTGGGGTTCTTCTTCCCGTGAGAATCCTTCCGTGTTTTGCCTAGAATTAAGAAGCTCCTACACCAATTAAAGAAACAACAACAACAGAGTTATGACCCTGCTTCCAGTGAAACCATCTCCGCTCTTCCAGGGATACCTAGCAGATGCCACCAAATCATGCATTTTCATAGGATCTTTGATATAAATCACATTGTTCTTGGCTCTCCCTGCTAGTTTTCCAGGTTACCATTCATCCAGCTGTCACTCATTCCAGCTTCCAACATCTTATTGTGGTCTCCCCCCTTCCCTCTGTCTTGCTCTTGTGAAACAATACCTTATTAAAAAAATCGCTTTACCATAATTTTAGTAGGATTTGGGGGGAAAGTAATGCTTGTGATCAAGATGATTTGCTTACCCTTAAATGCTCTCATAGTTTCTCACAGCCTCTGTATTTCTTCATTCTGCATTCCGAGTGCCTCCTATATACTGTTGTTACATGCCACCCAGCTGGCACCCACTCACAGTGGCCGGAAGAACAGCAGAACAAAACCCTACCCGGTCCTGCCCCATCCTCATAACTGTTGCTGCGTGGGAGGCCCTCATCGCACCACGGGGTCAGTCCAGCTGGTGGAAGGTCTTCCTGTTTTTGCTGCCCCTCCATGTTAGCAAGCATGATGTCGTTCTTCTGGGACGGGTGCCTCCTGAAAACATGTCTAAAGTGTGTGAGACAAACGCTCACCATCCTCCCTGTAACGAGCACTTCGACTGTACTGTACTGTAGTTAATTTGTTCATATGGCCCTTCTAGCCCTGACTTGATGTGACTCCTAGAAGATGATTCAGTGGCACCAGGCAAATACGATGCTTGTGGCGCACCGAGGGAATTAGACGGCAGTGATAAGAATGCAGACAAAGGTGCATGGAACTCTGTGGGGGTGGGGCCTTACGAAGAAGGTGAATGAACGGAACCCTAACAAAGGGATTGGTCAGTTTCCCCACCCTGCTAGGTTTAAAAGGAGACAATCCCAGAAGCAAGAGAGGAAACTCACTACCACGAAGAAAGAAGAGTAGAACAAACACAGCCTTTGGACCCTGGGCCCCTGCACTGAGAACCTCCTAGACCAGCGGTTCTCAACCTGTGGGTCTCAACCCCTTTGGAGGTCGAACGACCCTTTCACAGGGGTCGCCCAGTTCATAACAGTAGCAAAATGACAGTGATGAAGTAGCAACGAAAATAATTTCATGGTTAGGGCATCACCACAACATGAGGAGCTGTATTCTAGGGCCGTGACATTAGGAAGGTTGAGAACCACTGTCCTAGATCCAGGAGGTGGGGGTGGGGGTGGTGGTGGGGGTGGTGGTGGGTGGTGGATGGGGAGAGAGAACAAGTTGTAACACCAGAGATGGTGCAAGAAGGTGGGGAGCAGGGCCAAAGGAAGAGCAGTAGCCAAACCTGGAGATCAGCATGAGATGAGTGGTGTGTTAGTACTAGCTGTGTTAGTGTGGGTAGACTAGAGAAACAAATCCACAGAAACTCATATGTCTAAGAGAGAGTTTTATATAAAGAGTAAGTGTACATTAAGAAAGCATCCCATCCCAGTGCTGCCCAAGCCCATAAGTCCAACATTAGCCCATATGTCCGACACTGATCTACAAAGTCCTCCTCCATCTCACAAAATGCAAGCAATGACGTTGACTGCAGGAGGAAAGCCGAATCAGTGAGCGTGTAAGCATCTCAGCGCTGGCAGGGGTCTCCACACGGCTGTCCCAGCACCCAGGGCTGCATCAGGGTAGGTCCATGCAGCTTCTCCTCAGGCATGTCTCACAGGAAGTGAGCCTTGCCAGCCGAAGCAGGGAACTGGCTAAGGCAGCTGCACTCTGGTCTGATCATCAGAAAGCAAGAGACCCGAGAACGAGAAAGGCGAGGCTCACCGAGCCATTTATTTCTCCACCCTTTAATTAACCCCACATGTGTTTATCGGCCAGGTTGGCACGATAACTCACTGACCCATAGAGCAAGGTGGCTACTGTGATCAAACTAATTTGTGGTGTGAGAGAGTTGAATACATTTGGACTAAGGTTTATTGATGCTTTGAGCACAGGTTAATGGACCTAAAGAGCTTTGTAACATTTACCCAAGCAGGGCACAGGCCAGGACTGAGCAGATCTAAGGGCTGAGGGCCAAGAGAGGAGGCCTGTCCTGAGGGGACTAAAAGGAGCCTGTCTTCAAGGGGCCAAGAGGAGCCTTGCATGGTCCAGAGGAGCTGAGATAGCTCTCCTGCTCTGACAGAGAGAGAATCTACCCACATGCTTCCTAATCCTGATGCCGAGTTATAGCCTGGTTCTTCCCTAGTAAATCCCATAATTGTGAGTCTGGCCTGTGAGTTCCATCTGGCCACTGCAATGAAGTACTGAACCCTCCAGAGAAGTACAGAATGCTGTGGGGAGGATGGCTGATTTCAGCATCGGTCTAAAGGTTGGAGAAAGGAGGTCTATCGGAAAGAGCCTTGGACTGATAGTGAGGTTAATTCTCTCCCTCACGAAGTTAGAGAAGTATTAGCAGCCTGTCATACTCAGGAGATACTTCTTTACTTGCTTCAAGTAAAGAGGACTTGAAGCACGTACTGATAGAAGATCGAAGACTAGCCAGAAGATTAAGTTCACCCGGATGTGCCTTTGAAGAAAGATTGGGAAATCTACCTCTAATTCTATGAAGCACAGTTCTGTTCTAGGCTTGATGGCAACTGGTTTTGCTGGTAAATTAAATTGCTAAAAAAAAAAAATTGATGCAATATAAATTTAGCTTTAAATCTCCAAGTCAAAGTTCCTTACATTTACCTCGTATTCCCAGATATCAAATATATTTTATTCAATTTGCCTTTTTCAGTTGTCTAACATCTGAGTACTATGTCCATGCAGTACAGTCAATTACTTGATATGGATCTTCTAGCCATTGTCTTTGTCAATTGCTGAGTGGAACTATGCAAATATGAGATATTTGTGGCCCCCCCCTCCAAAAGTATTAGATTACTTGCTGATAAAACAAGTGAGCTACATGGTACCCATGTGGTGTGGGAACATGCAAATAAGGCTAACTGGCCTATCGCAATACTCATGTTCTCGTGCCAAAATTTTGCTGAATTGAAATGAATTATGTAGGGACACTTTCTCTGATTGTCCAAGTGACTTTGGAATACAGCGAACCCTCGCCACTTCGCACTTCGACTTCCGCGGCTTCACTCTATCGCGGTTTTTGCGTAACAGCGCATGCTCTGTCATTACTGCCACTGATTGGCTCATACTGTACACGCTTCTGTCTGCATCGCTACGTATCGGAGCTACGTATCAGATGCATTTTTGCTTTTGTACAGTGTACTGTAATTGTTTGCGATTTTTAAGAAATTTTATCTAAGCCCTATGATGGTTCCTAAACGAGCTGCTTCTTCTAAGCCTTCTGACAATAAAAATAAGCGCCAGAGGAAGATGCTCACCATCCAGGAAAAGGTAAAACTTTTGGATATGATCAAAGATGGCAAGAAAATTGTGGAGGTTTCACGCCATTTCGACTTGAATAAGGAATCCTACTTCGCGGAATTTCAATTATCACGGTAGGGTCTAGAACCAATTAACCGCGATAAACGAGGGTTCACTGTATATAGGAGTCAGCTGAAAGAAGATGCTTTATTGCAAGAAAGTAAGGAGTCTGGTGTAATCGTATTTGACAGTGAAAATTATTCAGAAAAAGAATGGATGGAAAATGACATTTTACCAGCCTTGGAGGATTCTAGAAATCTTTCCGGCCTAACAGTTCAACTTGAAGATCCATGAAGTAGAAGTGAAGTAATGGATTAACTTTTTGATAACCATTTCATTGATCTAATTTTCTCAAACCAACTTATACTGGCACCAATGGGGAAAAAAAAAATCGCCTCTGCTAAAACTCCACCGTGGGTGGAAGTTACCACCAGGGATATAACGGAGTTTCTCGGTTTACTTAAATTGCTGAGACAGACTGAAAACATTAGATGGAAAGGCTACTGGTCAGCTGGTCCAGTGCTTGAAGCAGCCATTTTTCCTAAAACTGACTAGAATGAGGTTTGAGCCAACCCTTACCTGCTTTCCCCCCGTTAGGGGTCATCACAAGACAAACTTCACAAAGTCAGACGTCTTCTGCATCACTTCATTCCAAAGTGCCAGTCTCTGTATCACTCGAGGAAGCAAGGGTACCATGGAGAGGAGGTATCCGCTTCAGAATGTACTTCTGGCAAAACTGATAAAAGACGGGTTTACCAGGGTCCTGCTTTCGGAGATGAGCTACAGTTGCAACTCCAAGATTTATTTGGGTGAAAGCAAAAAAAAAAAAAATCACCCAAGACACTCTATTATCCATCTGACGGCCTTTTCTTGATTCTTGGCATCATATTTACCAAGATCACCAGCCCCACCTTGTGTCTGCTGCTATGACGTTGCTGAAGAACAAGACACGGGCCTGGGGTGCTGTGAGGGAGAACCGCGACTTACCACATGACTGAAAGAAAAATCAGAGAAGCTTCGAAGAGGAGAAGTCACGTTTTGGCAAATATTTACCATAGGATTAGCTAGAGAATGGGTAACTGATCATTCAGCTGAATGCTTCCTAGAACCGGCAATTCTTTCAGCACATCCAGAACTCGCCACCAAGATTCCCCTTTGAGGCTTTCAGGAGGACAAAAAGACCATATTAAAAAAAAAAAAAAGTACCTAGTGGGAGAAATAAATCCCACTAGGGTATAGAGTATGTTTTTCCAATGGTTAGTGCGGAGAAACCCGATATGTTTGCAAAACTTGTGTACCATTGCACATAGGTAAATGCTATACTGTATCCCATACTCCCCAAAATTATTGAAGATATGGAATAAGTTTTGTTTCAATGTGTAATGTGTAAAGAAAATATATTGAAGCTTACTTAGATGTTTTCATTTTATATTTGGTTGCCAACCCAAAGCCGGCTGCACAGAATAGTTTAGGCATCACACAGCTGGTCAGCAAAGTGTGACTGACCCCTCATTGGGGATTGAGGGACAAAGGGCAGAGGACTGGGGCCAGAGAGAGCGCTGGGGGAAGAAAGTAAGAGGAAGTCCCAGAGCTGCTTCCTGCCTTTATTCTGGCCCACCCCCTGGCTGGGGGAGGTGTGGTTGAAGGTATTGGTTGACCCCATTGACTGTGTTAAGCCCACCTGGGTGATGTGACAGGCCTGGGATTAGTTTAGGCCATCCAGGTGTACCTCCCATTTGGGGGGTTGGGAGGGTTTGGGCCTGAACTTGAGCATGCTCAGTTAGGGGGTCTTCCTAGGTGTTTAATGGTTGCCTGATTTCCTTTCAGCTTTCTCTAGGGGACCTGTGTAGGTATGGGAGGGACAACCCCGTGTCCCTGATCTAGCTACCTAACATTTCCCTACTCAAAGAGTATGGATCCAAATCCTTGGGTTAGTGGGTGACAAAATCTCTGGCTGCTTCCTGCTGACAAAAGGGACATTACATGGGGCTTTGGGGTCCACACCCTTCCTCCTCTGTTGGCAGGAGTTGTCCACTTAGGGCCCATGGTGAATGAGGCTGGGGTGATCCAGGAGCTGGTGATCCAGGGGTTGGCACACTTGGCTCAGGGTCATTGGTAACCTGACCACTAAATAAGAAGACCTTTAAATGAAACAAAACAAAATAAACCCTCTGTGATTTTTATGCTTTTATAAGTTATAAGGAAGTGAAATGACTTGCTGTCCATAGTCTGTGTAACCAGCTATGGCCTGATGTGGAGATGATGGTCCTTATGTCAGACGAGGATGAAGGAAGTTGGACGCATACCCCCCCCCACCAGATTATTTTCACAGTGTATAAATCATGAATATGCAGAACCTACACCTTTCACTCAAGCTGATAGCTTGAGAGGTTTCATCTAAGGACCTTGATCTTTGGGCCTCTTGCTCAGCACTCTAATTTGGCTAAAAGGGGGTCAGGGAAAGGTGTGATCTAAGACCCTTCTATATGAAGGACCTTAGAGGTAAGATAAAACAGAAGTCCTTTATTTTTATTTTTTGTCATCCAAGTGGGTTTTTATGAAGGATGGGAGAAGTTTCAGGTGTTACAGTCTCGAAAAAGTACACACTATTTCAGGGAAGCGTGCCAAGCCTCGCGGAAGCCATGCTGGGGCGCACCCCTGGTCATGAGCAACCTTGTGGAACAGCGCACCCTCACGGGCAGAGCCAGGGAGGGAGCCCAGGGCCCCCACATTATTTATAAGACATCCCATCTTCTTCTGAAAAGAATTTGAGGTTGCTCAGGGTCTCATGTACTAAGCAGAAGGTTGGCAGTTCAAATCCACCCTTAGGTGCCTTGGAAGAAAGGCCTGGTGATCCCTTTCCATTTCAAACCCTCTGGAGCACAGTCAAAGTCTGACACACTTGGGGTCACCATGTATCAGATTTGATGGAGATGCCTAAGTGTTATAAATGATCCACCCTTGACTATTAACCTAAGAGTTGGCAGTTGGGTCCCATCCAGTGGCACTGCATAGGGAAGTCCTGATGGTAGTGGAATCCACCTTTCTACCCCTGAGACAGCTCATTTTAAACCTAGTCTTTATTGACAGTGAAAGGCAACTTGAGGGGGTGGAGTGGGGTCATTAGTGTGTGGGGTCTGAGGTCGGGGCAGTTGCTAGCACTTACTCTTGTCAGAGTATTCATGCACCCCCTCCCCCCGGCCAACCATCAGTTATTATTCAGTATAAATCCTTGACACAATACACCAACATGATGTTGTGCCTTCAGGGTAGAAATATATCCTAGTCAAGTGGGAAATTGTAAATATGGCCTCTGGAAGACCTTCATTCTAAGCCGCTTTGTAGGAAAACATTTCTTTTTAAAAAAAATAATAAACCATTTTATTGGGGGCTCCTACAGCTCTTAAAATAATCCATACATCCATTGTATCAAGCACACTTGTACATATGCTGTCATCATCTGAGTTAGTTAATCGTGCCAACATGTGGGGCTAATTGAAAGGCAGAGGGATAAATGGGTGGTGAGCCTCGCCTTTCTCAGGTCTCTTGCTTTGTTATGGTCGCACCAGGGTGCAGCTGCCTTAGCAGTTCCCTGCTTCAGCTTGCAAGATTGACTTCCTACAAGACATCCCCAAGGAGAAGCCACATGGACCTATCCCGATGCAGCCCTGGGTGCTGGAGCAGCCATGTGGAGACCCCTGCTAGTGCTGAGATGCTTGTTCGTTCACTGACTCAGCTTTCCTCCTGCAGTCGGTATCATTGCCTCTGTTTTGTGAGGTGGAGGACTTTGTGGACTGGTGTTGGGTTAATGGGTTAATGTTGGACTGTGGGCTTGGGCAGCATTGGGTTGGGATGTTTTCGTGATGCACACTTTCTTTACATAAAACTCTCTTATACATGAGTTGCTGTGGATTTGTTTCTCTAAAGTACCTAGACTAATACATCATCATTTCCAAAACATTTTCTTTCTATTTGAGCCCTTGGTATCAGCTCCTCTTTTTTCTCCTCCTTCCCCCAACCTCATGAATCCTTGATAATTTACAAATTATTTTTATTTTCATATTTTACATTGTCTGCTGTCTCCCTTCACTCACGTTTCTGTTGTTCGTCCCCCGGATGGGGGCAGGGATTTGTACGTCTATCATTGAGATAGGTTCCCCCCTTTCTTCCCCTTATCCCCTCACATTCCCCCTACCCTCATGGTATCCATACTCTCATTATTGGTCCTGAGGGCTTTATCTGTCCTGAATTCTGTGTGTCCAGAGCTCTTATCTGTACCAGTGTACATGCTCTGATCTAACCAGATTTGTAAGATAGAGCTGGGGTCATGATAGTGGAGAGTGGGAAGCATTAAAAAACTAGAGGAATGTTGTGTGTGTCGTCAGTGCTGTACTGATCTTGGCTAGCTCATCCCTTCCTTGTGACCCTTCTGTGAGGGGATGTCCACTTGTCTACAGATGGGCTTTGGGTCTCCATTCCAAACCCCTTGTTTGCATCAAAATGGTTGTTTGTTTTTGGTCTTCTGATGCCTGATACCTGATCCTGTAGACACCTCATGATCACACGGGTTGGTGAGCATTACAGAATGCCAGGTTATTAGAACAAATTGTTCTTGCATTGAGGGAGGACTTGAGTAATGGCCCAATGTTTGTCTGGTACCTTAATTCTTAACCTCTAAATATACATACATAGACCTTGGTCTCTATCGTTATATATTAATGTATTTACATATGTACATGCCTGTGTTTGTGCCTCTATAAATGTCTTTTGCCTCCTGGGTCTTTTCTCTATTTCCTTTTACTTTCCTCCTGTCCCACCATCACGCTCATCCTTCATTCAGCTCTGTACTTCCTCTCAGCTACATTGCACTTGATTGAACCCCATCAGGCATTCTATGCCCTCCTTGCCATTGATTTTAGATCTCGTGTTCCCTTGTCCCTGGGTTTGTTGGCTCCCTTTTCCCTTTCCTCTACCTCCCCTCTTCCCTGCACCCCACCCCCACGCCGGAACTGTCAGTCCCATTGTTTTCTCCTTAGGATTGTTTATCCTGCCTATCTTATATAGATAAGCATGAAAAAAGTAGATGGTGGGGGCAGAGGGGAGAGGGGAAAAATGAGGAGCTGATATCAAGGGCTCAAGAAGAAAGAAAATGTTTTGAAAACGATGATGGCAACAAATGTACAAATGTGCTTGACACAATGGATGGATGGATGGATTGTGATAAGAGGTGTACGAGCCCCCAATAAAATGATAAAGAATGAAAGAAATGCCAATGAATAGTTCCAATGAATGTTTTCGGATTGGGTCTGACACAGTGCCAAGCCCTGCCCCCAGTTCCATGTCTATTTTCCGCATTCCTCAGGACTTTGTTGCTTTGCTCCCCTTGCTCCTCTGTTGCACCCCCTGTGTGTTGTGCCCTGGTGTGCAGGAGCCGACCGGGCACCATTCCCGCACGGTGTCTCCGGTGCTGCCCCCTGTAGCGTTGTGAGTCAGTGAGGGGGCATCGTGTCTCATGGTGAGGCTGACCCTACGGTCCTCTCTGTGCATTGGCAGCTCCGAGTGGGAATGTCGTCCTCGAAGCTTGGTGGGCCAGGGTGCTGTCCACTCTCTTTCTCTCCGTAGAAAAGCATTTCCTGCAGAAGCCAAGGTCTTCTCTCTCCAGGTGCCTCCAATCCACAGAGTACCGGGTTATCTCTTCTGTCCCAATCGACACTGGAGGAAACGATGTCAGAATCAAGACAGAGGGGGCTGCTCCGGTGCCTCCAGCCCCAGTACTCACGAAGAGGGGACCTGACTGGGGACCTGGCAGAGCAACTTTGCGACAGAAGCTTCAGGTCCTGACGGAGAGAACAGATACGATAGGCCCAGGACCTAGCATCCTAGCAGAGTATTCCTGAACGAGGTCCTCCACGCCTCTGCCTTCAGTTCCTTCATCTGTAAAATGGGGGTACTCGTGGCCCGGTGCCTGCACTTGCTGCCATCCAGTCGAGGCTGGCTCGTAGCAACCCTAAGGGACAGGGTCGACCCGCCCCTGTGCGTTTCCGAGACCTTCGCTCTTTAAGGGGGTGGGAAGCCTCGTCTTCGCCCTGCAGAGCCGCTAGTAGTTTCCAACTGCTAGCATTTCGGATCACAGGCATCTCGCAACAAGGACACCAGAGCTCCTCAAGGGCGTGAGAAGGGGAAGGGGGAGGTTAAAAAAGTGGAAAAATAGAAAATGAGCAACTGATATTAAGGGCTAAAGTAGAAGGCAAATGTTTTGAGAACGATGAGGGCGACAAAGGTACTTATGTGCTTGACACAATGGATGGATGTATGGACCATGCTAAGAATTCTACGAGCCCCCAATAAAATAAATTTTTTTAAAAAGTGGAAAAATGGACTGAAAAGACAATAAATTTTCCCACAACCTTTTTGAAGCTCCTCGTCTAGCATAGACGTCATGAGAGTTAAATGAGAGCATATGTGTCGCATGTTTAGAACACGTCAGAAAGTCTCTTCTCCGTCACTGTCACTGAGCCCATTCAGACGCAGGGTCCCCACAGGTCAGAGAAGAACTGCCTCCGGAGGTCTTCAAGGCTGTAAACCATCGTTTTCCTGCGGAGCAGCTGCTGAGTTTGAACTGCCGACCTTGCGGTTAGCAGCCCAAGGCACAAGTTACTACATCAGCAGGGCTTCTTAAGGAAAGCTTCTTAGTGGAGGTAAATGTAGGGGGACAGGGGGCGGGGCGCACCATGAAAGGCTGGAAATAAGCTATCACAAAAACAAACAAACAAGGAAGAGCAATATTGGGGAATGTGGACAAAGTTGTCGGTGACAAGATTTTATAAGAACAGACAGAGATAAGAAAGGACGATCAAAAGATGACAGAAAGGGGGGAGCGGGAAGGGAGGGAGAAAATGAGGACCTAATGCCAGGGGCTTAAGTAGAGAGGAAATGTTTTGAGAATGATGAGGGCAATGAATATACAAATGCGCTTTACACAATGATGTATGTATGGATTGTGATGAGAGTTGTATGAGCCCCTAATAAAATGATTAGGAAAACAAAAGATGACAGAAAAAACTGAAATGAACAGACAAAAAAGGCTCAAGACTTTTAAGAAGGAGCTAAGCTCTCTGTACAACAAGTTAACAGCCCATTCAGAATAGGAAGAAACGTCATGTATCGGTGCCATATGTAGAGGGAATTAAAGAAACAGAACCCCTCCTATGCAGTTAGGACGCTGCCCGATAGTGCGGCACTATGCTAAGCAGACTTCAGACACACCTTCGAGGAGATCTCTTCCTGTACTAGTTCTCTGTTAAGTGCCATACAATATCTATATTACATAGCAGAGTGTTCTAGACAAGCAGCAATAGGTGCCCAACTTCATTCAAAAAATGTGTTACTCAAAACAGAAGATATCAAGAAAACATTTCAAGTCTCATAAGAAAGCATCTTCCCCTGAAGTTTTAAAAATGGATCATGGGCAGTAGCTTCAAGAGCCTTCGATGCACTTTCCTTGATCTCCAGCCTCTAGCCTGAATTTGGTGTCCATTCTATCCGGCTATGTCTCTTCCCTCGACTGCAGTTATAGGAGTATTTCTAAGTAACACATAGTGCTGCTTGACAGTCTTTACACTTTTAGACAAAGGGTATCCTAGGTCTTTTACTGAAGTCTTGTTCCCCCCTTCCATATCAGATGCCTGATATTCACCTACGTTGATACATCTCTTTATAGTTGCTCATTGACTCTCCTTTCGATGGACATTGAGTGTGTGGAGTGTTTTGGTTTTTTTTTAACATTTTATTAGGGGCTCATACAACTGTTATCCCAATCCATACACACATCAATTGTGTAAAGCGCATTTGTACATCGTTTCTCAAAACATTTTCTCTCCATTTAAACCCCCGACATTAGGTCCTCATTTTTCCCCTCCCTCCCCACTCCCCCCTCCCGCATGAGCCCTTGATAGTTTACAAATGGGTATTTTGTCATATCTTGCCCTGTCCGACTTCTCCCTTCATCCACTTTTCGGTTGTCCGTCCCCCAGGGAGGAGGCCACACACAGTTCCATGCAATTGGTTCCCTCTTTCCTACCCACTCTCCCTCCACCCTCCCTGTTTTGCCACTCACACCACTGGTCCTATAGGGCTCATCCATCCTGGATTCCCTGTGTGGAGTGTTTTTACTATGTACATTAGTATATCTACTTTGTGTGTGTGTGTGTGTGTGTGTGTGTGTGTGTGTGTGTGGAGTTCCTCTAGAACTGGAATGGCCGGGATCTCAGAAGTGAGCATCTTCAATTTCATTAGGTGCTGACGCATTGTTCTTCAGTATGGTTGTACCAACTGACAAGCAACGAATGAGAGTTTCCACTGCTCCACTTCCTTACCGATACTTGATACTGTCAGACCTACTTTCCAACCTACTTTTGTTGTTTTAATTCCCAGTGCACTTCTTCATGAATCTTTGATTCCAGCCCAAATTGGAGAGCTCGTTGATTCCTGAGTGTGTTCTGCAATTTAGTTACCTCCTCCTTCAAGAATTTTTTTAATAGCTCCCCTAGGTCAGAAATCCCGTAAAATGTCAGGAAGGCAAGGATGAAAAAGCATGGTCCCGTCCCTGAAGGGGTTTCCAGTTTACTGGAAAGAAAGAATTTATTGGGAGAAAGACTTGCAAACAACTGACACAAGGTAATTGTTAGGATGAAAGTATTCACGGAATCCAGGAGTAGGAGAGGGGATAGTGATAGTGATGGAGAATGGGGGGGGGGGAAAGAGGGGGAACCGATTGTGATGATCAGCACATAACCCCACCCCACCCGCTCCAGGGGGAAGAACCACAGATACCCATAAGATAGCAACCAGGGGTGAGTAGTAGAATCTGACAAAGTGCAGTAAACATCCAGTGGATGGCTATTCAGTACCCACGACATCGTGCTTAGTCAAGTAGAGGGGCCATGAAAGACAGGAAGACCCTCCTCAAGACGGACGGACATGGCGTGACATCGATGGGCTCAAACATAAGAACAATTGTGAGGGTGCAGGACCAGGCCGTGTTGCGTTCTGTGGTACGTAGTAGGGTCTCTGTGGGCCGGAATCCACTCAATGGCACCTCATATCAAAACAACAATAGTGACCTTTATGAAATAAAAGCTCTTAAGAAATAGTTGGTGTTTTTCAGAGCTTCTTGTGCGTATCTACTTAACGGTAGAATCTATGACATAGATGAAATCAGAAAGCTATGCAAATGTTACCAGGTGCAAGTACTTCCCTATTAGCCTATAAACCCTCTAGGCGGAAACAAACCTGCAACCTCAGAAGGAAGGGTTAGCAGAGAGGTTGAGGAGGCACAAAGGGCATCCCTTAGATTCTTGGTTGCCAATCATATCACCCTCCTCACCGGATATATGTATATATCCGTGGGTGATGGGGTCCATTGACAAAGGACTGCAATGGGAAGTGATGACCTTTCCTTATGAAAGATAAGCTACAAATCTTTTCATAGCACAGTAAAACTCTGTGAGGGACATTCCATTTGCATCTAGTTATAGGGCCAAGATGGAGGGTCTTGAGAGGTTGGGGGCTGGGGGCCAGGAGGGGAAGATTCTCTCCATGAAGACATTTGTCACAGCAACTGCAAGATTTCTCGTGTTCTTTAAACACAGCGGAGGAAATAGAATTTTGTGTGGACTAGTTACCACGGGCGTCAGGTGGAAACAGGACTGCATTCATCGCAACCTGGCGTGCGGGATCGGTGGCTCTGTTTCCAGACTTCCAGATAAGTCTCACACTTGGCTCCGTGTGAAGAAGGGGAGTCTCTCAGAGCAACGCGTTCAATAAGGGACTTTCTTGGATTGCAAGATCTTTGGGTGGCAGGAACAGTTTTCTTTTGCCACTAGATGAAAAGCTGCCGTGGAAGAAATGCTTGCCATTTGTGCAAGAGCACAGCCGTTGAAAACCCTCTGAGACAGTCTACTCTGCACCGGGGGGTGGGGGTGCCGAGAGGCAGGGCTGAAGCGCAGCAGCATGTCTGGCAGGGGTGGGGTGCGTCTCCCCAGCCAGGTGAAGGCTCTCAGAATCCGTGGTAAAAAGCTGGTGTTGGGCAGGAGGACTGCTTCGAGGGGCCGAAGAGGAGGCCCCTCTCCTCCTTCTGCCAGGTGTACTGCTAGCCGGAGCCCTTTTTCCATCCTTCCCTTCCCGGCTCTGTCTGGGAAGAAATAGACCCTGGGCCCTTCATAGGCCTGTTCTGGGTCATCACCCTGAAGGCTTTTCCTTCAGTGATCTTTGCCGTGAGAGATCTAGATTCTTTCTCCGCAGACCGGTAATTAAATGGGCGATTTCATCAAAGGCACTGGGGTATTGGTCGAGTTTCTGTGAAAGGAAGCTATTCCTACCATTTTTACTCTTCCAAATGTTATTTTTACTGGGTGTCGTTCAGTCGATTCTAACTCGTAGCGACCCTGTGTGATAGGTTAGAATTACACCCAAATACAGCGACGTGATGTTTTCTAAAAATCTTATATTTTAATCCAGCGAGGCCACAATGGAGTCAGGCCCAGATTAGAATAAAGGGTCACATTCAACCTCAGCCAGACTGGCCTGTGCCAGGATTTCAGCCCCGACAGATGCTTCTCCGTGTCGGTTGAGCATCCTACTTCCGAACTCTCACAGCAGCTAGAATTCTAGGGCCTCAGAACCAGAAGGGACATTTGTCCGTGTGACTGCTCCTCCGGTTGGCTCTGATGTTTCCCTTTTATGTGAAGTGGGACTCTGGGGGCAACCGGAGCTTTCTGTTATCTCGTTGTAATCAGAGAAGACATGGCCCGCTGAGATTGTTGTCAGCCTGTGGGTGGGGCTGGAAAAACACTCTGTAACCAAGAGTCCTTTCTTCTCTGTAGCCTGCTTCCTAGGGCTTCTCATGAATAAAACATATGCACATGACATTTTGTACTTGCCTTTCTTTGTGCAGCTTATGGAGATAGCCACTTCCTTTGGGCCGAAAGAAGCGTTAGCCCTGTGAGCGAGAGCTTAAGAAAACGCGGTGACGAAGCTAACGAACTAGCCGGAGCGCAAAGAGGGGCCCTCCTTAAGAAGGGGATGCAGAGGGCAAAGTGCAAGCATATGGGGTCCACTTTCCAGGACCGCTGTCCATTCCTGGTCATGTTATTTCTGGGAGTAAATGTCTGTGCGCCAGGCCAGGAAGGAAGATGGGAAGAAGAGAGAGAAGGCAAAGAGGAGGGAGGGAGTCGGACAAGCTTTTAACTATGTGTGCACACACACACAGGCATGCACATGCCCATATGGAGTCCTGGTGGTGTAGTGGTTAGGCGTTGAGGCCAGCAGTTCAAAGCATCAGCTACTCCATGGGAGGAAAATGAGGCTTTTTACTCTCTTAAAGAGTTACAGCCTGGGAAACCCACAGGGCCAGTTCTCCCCTTCCTTTTGAAGGGTGTGGGGAGTTAGAATTGCCTCAATGGCAGTGAGGCAGACAAGCCCTCACACACACAGGAGGCAAGGCTTTCTACCCATCAAGAGTTAGAGTCTTGGAAACCCACAGGAGCAGGTCTACCCTGTTCTATAGGACCATGGTGATGCAGGTCTACCCTGTTCTATAGGGCCACAATGAGGCAGGTCTACCCTGTTCTATAGGGCCACGATGAGGCAGGTCTACCCTGTTCTATAGGGCCA
>NW_022103968.1:28441935-28480256 GCF_000313985.2 Echinops telfairi | reverse complement strand
CTACCCTGTTCTATAGGGCCACAATGAGGCAGGTCTACCCTGTTCTATAGGGCCACGATGAGGCAGGTCTACCCTGTTCTATAGGGCCACAATGATGCAGAACTGCCTTGATTAGTTGAGTTTGCTTTTCGGGTTCGTACACACACACACACACACACACACACACACACACACACTTTGGACAGTTGGAAAGCATGAGCCTTTGGTGAATCGAACACCAATTATCTTTGTTATTGTAGAACAAGGTGAATTAGTATGCAGATGAAGACATGCGCATGCTGAAACGGAAAGGAAGCCGGAACTCCCCAGAACAGGTCCTTGCCATCTTTAGTCAGGGACCTTTGACTTCCATAACGTGATTGCCGAAGCGTGACGATTTTTCCCAGAGGTGGATTAGGCGTGTGTCACTTGGGCTTATGAAAGGTTTACTAGCTAACGAAAATAGTGACAAAAGGCAGACATATCCAGAGGGCTTTTTAAACCACTTTCCTAATTCTTCCCTCCTCCACCCCACCTAAAATAAATGTAGAAAAGGGTTACCAGGAGGTCCCTCCTGGCAGAAGTATAAGGAGCCTTGGTGGCTCAGTGGTTGAAGTTCTGGGCTGCACTTTAGAATGAGGTTACCTAAGAAGTACCCTCTTTGAACTACTAGCAATAACCCTAGAATATATACTTACTTCAACTCATTAACTGATCCGTTTTGACCATTATCTTCTTTTATGCACATAATCTCAAGATCTAGAAAAGTGACAAGTTTAGGACAACAGACTTTTTTCCTGATCCATTTGAAAGTAAGTTGCCAACATGATACTTCATCGCCCCTGCCTTCTTTAGGGTGTGTGTCAGAAAAACCAGGGACCCCTCCTACACAGACACAGCACAGCCCTCAGACTCAAAAAATGAACATTAATGCTTTATGAGAGAGAAATCATCAGACCCCCATCCAACTCTTCCAGTCACATCCTTTTCAGCAAAAGACCCCAATCCAGGACCGGGCGTGACATGATCACTTCTGGTTAGATTCCGCCCTTCTGAAATAGCTGCCTCCTCTTCCACGATCCTAACACTTTTGAGATCACAGTTTACTTCTTTCCCTAGCACAGTGCTCAACGTGGGTTTGTCTAATATTCCTCCAGGCACCCAGGTGGTATAGTGGTTATGTGTTCAGTTACGATCCCCATAGTCCACAGTTCAAACCCACCATCCACCCCACAAGAGAAAGACTGGGCTTTCTACTCCCATAAACAGCTATAGTCTCCGAAACCCACAGAGGGTCGCTATGAGTCAGCGTTGCCTCCAAGACTGCGAGTTTTTAAAAAGATTTCCTCCTGGTTAGATTCAGGTGAGGCAGACCTCTTGGCAGGAACTTCACAAGGGCGAATGCCATGTTCTTCGCATTGCATCCAGGCTTTTGAATTCCCCCTATGAGTAGTGCTATGAATAGTGTCGATTTAATTATGGTCTTAAAGGAAAAATACCCCGACAAACTCACGGTCACTGAGTCCATTCTGAGTCGGGGTGACCGTATGGGACAGAGTCAAACTGCCCCTGTAGGTTTCTGAGCCTATACATCTTTCTAGAAGAAGAAAGCCTCATCTTTCTCCCAAAGAGCCACTGGTGGGGTCGAATTTCTCACCTTTTGCTATCACTCCCACAGTCAGTGTTGTGTTCGAACCTCTGACTTTGTGGTTAACGGCTCAATTCCTCGTCTGAGACACCCCCAGGGCTCCTTGGGCGGCACACAGCCGTGCTTAAAAACTGGCGGTTAAAGTGCCATTGGGGTTATCAGCAGCTGGGTTTGTGGTGGCTCCATTTACTGCATCAGGAGCATGGAAGAGAAGACTGTTGGGGAGATCAGTTGGGGTTGGACGGTGCCCCCTGTAAGCCCTTAAAGTGCAAATGTGAAAAAGGCAGCCGTTGGAAAGAACAGTCTCAATCTCAGTGGCGTGTTGGGCGGGACAAACGTGGGAGTCCAGAGGACGACGGAGAAGGCCATGGAAGCCAGAGCGTCTGAGCTAATCAGGTGAGGTCGTGGGTCAAGGCAGAACTCCGTTCCCTCCCTCGGTTTCCAATGGCTACTTCTTCAGTGAGAACTCACTAGGTCTTTCTTCCCAGGTGCCTCTGGGTAGTCCTAGACATCCAAGTGCTCACGAATCAGTTGTTTGGGATTGAATTGTGTCGCCTCGAACATGTGTCTGAGTCCTTATCCCTACAGATGCAATCCCAGCTGGGAATACGGGGTTTTGTTAGGGTATGTTCATGGCGCCCAATCAGTTTAAAGCGTGTTAAAACTGCTCATTTTTGAGATCTAAAAAGAGCCAACTGGGTACAGATGGGCAAGCACAAAGGAAGAGGACAGGATAGGTCCTGTGAAGATGGCCAAGGAGTAAACCAAGGCCGAGTTGACCGAGGCCTTTCTCCTGAGTTAACAGAGGCGCTTTTCTCACGGAGGGCTGGAGGGTCCCTGCCTCTGGACAACTAGCCTCTTAAGGGGTGAGAAAGTAAATTTGAGTCCTTTAAAGCCGCTCACTTGTGGTATTTATGTTATGCATCACTAAGAAACAATGACAGCAACCTGGCACATCAACCATGCGCACCCCCATTTAGAGCAGTAAGAAGAACTATCCCACGAGAAAACCCCAAGAGAGTAATAGCTAAGGGTCACGGAGAAGGGAGTAGCGGCTAACGAAGGACACTGATTGGCCAGAGAGAGAGAAAGAAGAGAAAGAGACCCAGCAGAAAATGGGGTCGTGAGGTGTCAGGACAGAACGGAAGAAGGAAGGAGGCCCCCACCTTGAGCTGTGCTTCAGAGAGCGCCTCTCATGATCATCACCGTTTCCTGCACTAGCCGGGCCAAAGACAGAAGGAAATAAGGTGGAACTAGAAAAGGGAGAGAATGGATTTAGCAAACGTCAGCAGCTCATTTCATTCATTAATTGGATTAGCCGGCTGTCATCCTTACAGGCTTTCTCCTGACAGGATGAGATGAATCATTTAAATAGAAAAATAAATAGAGAGAGGGTGAATCAAGTGTCCCAGCAGTCAAGTCGGTGATGAAGAGATAACAAGGGGGTAGGGCTGAAAGTGGGAGGGGAAGGAGAGGAGAGAACTTCCATTCTTACATCATTTTGCCTCAGGTCATCTCTAATCCTCATTTGCAAAGACGGTCACAAGATTTGATGTCAGGATTTAGTTAACCTTGGAGCTCTGCTTCTCCCCAGAGAGATCTTGTTCAAGTTTTTAGCAAGTGGATAGAGTTTTGTTGGGAGGGGGGGGGGGAGCAAATTAGGCCATTTCTCTAAGATTTTCAACCTCTCTCTGTAAGGAGGTGCCAGAGAAGAGTGAAAACTATTGAAAAAGATCAGACCTCTCTTAGCTGAGAAATGCAGACATCAACTGTCAATTCGCTGCTGCTTTTTTCCTTCCTGGTTTGAGGATTTGATTTGTGTGCACCATCATTCTCACCCCTTGTTTAGTTATAGGGATATTTTGAGGCGTAATGACAACAATGTGTTTGGAAGGTTTTTAAACCTTAACGTCAGTGATAAAGTTCAAGGTGACACCTCCTTTCTTAAACGCTCATAAACTAAACATCAGCCTAAGTGCCATTTGCCATTGGAAGTTTGCAGACTCAACCCAATTGCTAACTAGACGATGTTTGAAACACGGAGACAAAACGTACCCTTTATCCCTGATCTTGACATGTCTAAGATTATACGATCAGGGACAGTTGGCATTCAAACTACCTTTCCAAGTCTTAAGCACACGACAGCACCCCCCAACAACCCTCACCACGAGGTCGTAAACTGACCTTCGAGTAACCTTGAAGCCTACTAGCTCTGCAGGCAGGAGTTTGCAAGCCCGATCTACTTCGTGCCGGTGGACCACTTCTGCTCCTTTGCTTCAAGGTTTTCTCTTCCTGAATTAAGGAGATGGGGAAGTGTTTCTCCCTCTCTGCATTCTGCCTGCCCAGTCATTTGCACTACCCGTCTATGAAGACTTCTCCTCGTGTTCAGAAGAGATCGAAGTTAGTCTGAATAGAGACCTGAGAGTGTAGGCAGCCAACTTTGTACCCAGAGAGCAACATCTGTATGGCACGGATGTAACGCCTCCTCTAGTTTATCTAGGAGTTACCTTTGGTGTCTGTAACTCTTGGGCCCCTCCCAGTACTTCCTTTGCCCTAATTAGTGACAGTGTGCTGCTCTCCCCTGATTCGACATTGACTTTCCCTTCACCCACATGAATACTTGTGCATGTCTATGCTCTAATCTCCTCTCCCCTCCCATCCCTGGTTTCCATCAAAGAGCGTTTCCTTGTGTGTGTAACACATGCACATACCCACACAATTCAAAATGGATCAAACAGTTAAGTGAGAACCCTAAAATGAAAAGAAAGCAGAGGGGCAAGACTGTGGGACGTAGTTCCTAAGGTTACGCTATTGGATATAAGACCAAAGCAAGAACAGCAACAATAATAAAATTCAAGTATGATGAAGCGAAATGTATCAGAGCTAAAATTGTGAATTCCACCCAATCGGGGGAAGGCTGGAGAGGATAGTGGGAGCCCAAAACCCATCTGCACAGTATCTGGTCATAGTAAGCCGCCGGCAGATTTCCACTAACCAGAGGCAGAGGTCTGGGACAGCCTTACTATCACACATAGATCATTGTTATCCTGATTAGGCTGGATCAAACTTGATACTGGGTCAGTTGAGCTCCGTCCATACTCAACATGAATTTGTTCCAGGGCAAGGATCTATTGCTTAATCCATGACAAAAACTCCGGGTGGTCCTTTTACTTAATCATTGTTTGTATTTTTATCTTTATATTTCTTTTTTTCCCCCAGTCTGGTCAGCGTTCACTAAATGAATCTTTTATCTTTATATTTCTATTGTTTTATCCTTACCCCTTCATTTCATTTTTGTTTTTTTATTGTTTCTGTTGGGTTTACCAGTTTATGACGCACAGAGGAAGTATTTTCATAGAGATAATAACTGATGCGAAGCTTGGTAGGGGTGGAGGGGAGGTGGGGGAGACGGGGAGGGGAGGGGATTTGGGGAGTAAAGGCAGAAGGAGGGGGAGTGAGCATTAGAATGAAAGGTGAGGACACAGCTCATTTCAAAGGCGATTCAATCATGGGGAATAAAAGAAAATGGTTTGAAATTGATGGTGGTAATGATCGTACACGTCTTCTTGATATGCTTGAACTGTTGAATTGTGGGATATGTGGATTACGTGGCAATAGAACTGTGGAAAAATAAGAGCGTGTGCAAAACAAAACAAGAAGCCGAACAGCAAAAGCCAAATTAGATCATAGGACTTCATAAAAATTAGGTACTTTTGTTATCAAAGGCCTTTCTCAACACAGTGAAGAAATAACCTACAGATTGGGAAAACATTTGGGGGAACTATGTATCCGATAAGGGAATTGTCTTTTTCTAATGTCTAAAAAATTTCAACAATTTAACAGCAACAAGATAAGCAAATTAATCAAAAACTGGGCAGAGGATCTGAACAAACATTTCACCAGAGAGGACAGTCAGATGGCCAACAAGCACACGAAAAGATGCTTCGCACCAGTAGCCATTCAATCCGACCCGCGGTCACTGAGTCGATCCCAAACAACAGCAGAATAGGACGGACTCGGAACTTCCGCACTGGGTCTCCGAGGAGCTGTCATCCGGAAGGAGGCTAACCGCCACATCTTTCTCCCACAGGGCAGGTGGTGAGTTCAAACACTCAACCTTTTCGCTGAGCAGCCAATCTCATAAGCCCTTCATGGGCCATTCTGGTGGTCTTCGAGTTGATTTAAACCCATGTGACAGAGTTGAACTGCCTCTGCAGGGTTCCCTAGTTATTGGGGAGATGCAAATTAAAATACAGCGAGCCACCACCGCACTCATGGTAGAATGGCAATGACCCCAACAACCCACCAGGTGCTGGCTGGGTTGTGGGGATTCTGGAACCTGTCTCCATTGTTGGTGGGCACTTCAAAGGGTGCCGACGACCATGATAGAAAACAGCTAAATCATTCCTCTACATCAGTGATTCTCAACCTTCCTCGTGCCGTGACCCTTTCATACAGTTCCTCATGTTGTGGTGACCTCCAACCATAAAATGATTTTCTTTTGTTTTTGTTTTTAATCATTTTATTAGGGGCTCATACAACCCTTATCATAATCCATACATACATCAATTGTGTAAAACACATTTGTACATTCATTCTCAAAACATTTGCTCTCCACCTAAGCCCCTGGCATCAGCTCCTCATTTTTCCCCTCCCTCATGAACCCTTGATAATTTATAAATTATTATTTTGTCATATCTTGCCCTGTCCGATGTCACCCTTCACCCACTTTTATGGTGTCCATCCCCCAGGGGAGGAGGTCACATGTAGATCCTTGTAATTGGTTCCCCCTTTCCAACCCACCCTCCCTTTACACTCCCAGTACACCACTCACACCACTGGTCCTAAAGGGATCATCCGCCCTGGATTCCCTGTGTTTCCAGTTCCTATCTGTACCAGTGTACATCCTCTGGTCTAGCCAGACTTGCAAGGTAGAATTGGGATCATGATAGTGGGGTGGGGGGCGGAAGCATTTAGGAACTAGAGGAAAGTTGTATTTTTCATTGTTGCTACATCACACCCTAACTGGCTCATCTCCTCCCCGAGACCCTTCTGTAAAGGGATGTCCAATGGCCTACAAATGGGCTTTGGGTCTCCACTCCGCACTACCCCCCTCATTCACTATGATAAGATTTTTCGTTCTGATGATGCCTGATACCTGATCCCTTTGACATCTCGTGATCGCACAGGTTGGTGTGCTTCTTTCATGTGGGCTTTGTTGCTTCTCAGCTAGATGGCCGCTTGTTTACCTTCAAGCCTTTAAGACCCCAGACACTATATTTTTTGATAGCCGGGCACCATCAGCTTTCTTCACCACATTTGCTTATTCAGCCGCTTTGTCTTCAGCAGTTGTGTCAGGAAGGTGAGCATCATAGAATGCCAATTTAATAGAAGAAAGTATTCTTGCCTTGAGGGAGTACTTGAGTGGAGGCCCAATGTCCATCTGCTACCTTAATACTAAACCTACAAATATATGCACATAGATCTATTTCCCCATCCTCATATATAAATATATTTGCATATGTACATCATAAAATTATTTTCATTGCTACTTCATCACTGTCATTTTGCTACTGTTATAAATTGGGCGACTCCTGTGAAAGGGTCATTCTATCCACAGGTTGAGAACCTCTGCTCTACGTGTTGATCACAGAATGACTGTATGCCCCAGGAATCCAAATCTTAGGGACGGAATGGAGGCAGGAACAAAAATAGAAACCTGCGCACCTAGGTGAAGTGTTCACAATGGCCCAAAGATGGAGACGACCTAAGTGTCCAGCCACAAGGGAGTGGACACGCAAAATGTGCAAGACACACACCAGAGGAATCCCTGGATGGCAAATGGTTAAATGGTCTAGTACTGGCTCAAAGGTTGGTGATAGGACGCCCACCCAAGGCGCCCTGGAACACCGGTTTGGCCGTGTGCTTCCTGGGGAGCAGGTTGACTTTACCACACCTGGGGCCACCGGGGGTGGGGAATCAACTCCACCGCCACTCACAACCACAATACATGCAACACAGCATACTTGCTCAATGGAGTGACGTAAGTCAGATCCCGTCGGAGGCACACTCGAAAGAAAGGCCTGGCGGCTTGCTTTCGCCTAAAAGCCGACAGCATCCAGCTCTAACCTGACACGCATGGCATCCCCTGAGTTGGAATGGCAACTGACAGGACCAAGATCCACAACCAGGGGCAGAAGCCAACGGGGGAGGGAGGGCGGTTTGCTTCGGCGGCGTGGAGGTTGTGTTAGTGGTGGTGGAATTATTTGGAAAGGATCACAAGATTAGTTGCACAACTGAGAAGAACCCAATGTGTGCTACTGAATTGGAACGGGGGAAATTGTCACAATGCTCTCTGTTCTGTTAAGGGTAAGCACTTTCAGTACAGTAAAATAAAATAAAGGATGAATGAATCCAAATAATTCTGGAACACATGTTTTAGAAGAGCATGCCGATTACATACCTGGTTTCTTTTGAAGGGAAGTGTCATCTATAGACTGTGTGTTCTTGACCCATGCTCTGAGTCCAGTGTATACATAGAACCACAGGGGTTTAGTTACACTGTTACACTTTAAACAGGTCCTTAAGTAGAGGGCTTTGGGAAGTCTTCCATTCCTGGGCTTGTTTTTTGAAGTATTTCTCACACTGGCTGCTCGGGTGATGTCCTGATAGTGCCAGGTTTGAGAGTCAAAGGGCAAATGGGTCAATAAGCCCGAGAGAGAGTTGTCCAAGAATGGCCTGTCCTCCGTGATGCTAGAAGTCAGAAGGCTTTGCTTTTAAAGGCAGGTGTGCTTCCTTCAGTTAGCTTGTAACCTCTTAGGTAGAATTCACAGTTAAACGCTCAGCTTTGAAAAGCTGAAGGTTGACATGGTCTATTTCGTTGCTTCATTTGACAATCTGAAAAATGTTTTTGCAAGCTTATCACACAGAACCTGGGCTCTGAAAATCTGGCACGTTTTCCATATGGTGCTTGAAACTGGGAGGCACCCCCAATGGAGACAAGAGCTCAGCATGTTTGGTCATGACCATTAGTTAATATTTACCCGTTTTCTTTCCTTTTCTAATTATGTATTAAAAGTTCTGGCGACTAGGAGTCGAACCTTCATTCTGTATACTGTGGGTCTTCTTGACAATTGAGTAGAGTCGTATAGAACTGCGGGCAGTCGATGAGCTTGAAATCAAGTTACACGGTGTGCAATCAGCAGTCCAGCTCCATTCCATTTTTTTATTTCACCAACATGGTTGATGACTACAGGGGAAAAAAGATCTGGGAAAAAACCACACTCACTACCGTCGAGTCACTGTTCTGACTCATGTTGTGGTTGTTAAGTGCCATTAGGGTGGCTCCAAGCCATAGAGCCCTTATGGACATCCGAGGGAAACACTGCCTGGTCCGATGCCACCCTCAGACTTGTTATCTTTCAACCCATCGTGACACCCACTGACTGAGTCCTCCCTCTCCTCGAGGGCCTACCTCCTTTTCCTTCCCCTCCGCTTTACTCAGCACGATGGCCTTCTGTAAGGACAGCTCTTCTGTCAACCTGTTCCCAAGGAAGTGAGTGACATCCCGCTATCCCGGCTTCCGAGGCGCACTCGGGATGTAGGGCTTCCACGAGAGATCTGCTGGTTCTTCTGGCAGCCCCGGTATTTTCCACATTCTTCACTGGCACCCTAACTCAAACTCATCGAATCTCCTTCAGTCTTCCTGACCGATGTCCAACCTGCATGTGCAGATGAGGCGATGGAAAATATCCGGCTGGAGTCAAGCACACTTTAGTCCTCCAAGGAACATCCTTGCTTTTCAACACTCGAAAGAGCTCTTGGGCAGCAGATTCACCCATCGCAGCGCAGCGTTGGCTCTCTTGACTGAGCATCGACTGTCATCCAAACACGGTGAGATCCTTGGCGACTGCATGTATTTCCTCCTCCTGATTCGTAGAGCTGTAAATCTCGACAGCTTCATCTTTCTCCTGTGAAGCTGCTGGTGGGTTTGAACTGCTGACCTTTCAGCTAGCAGACCGATAGCTAACCCTTGAAGACTCCTGGGGACAGTTGGACTCTGTGCTATACAGTCACAGTGCGTCGACACCAGCTCGATGCCAGTAGGTTTGGGGACTAAGGGCAGGCACTCATGTCGGTGCAAGAAATATATCAGTGAGTAGAACAGGCTCAAGCACCTGTCCCTGTGGAGCTTGTGGGTTAATGCAGTGTACATCCATTTCACCCAGACTCCCAAATAACCGATTCTGAGAGTGGTCTCCACATGCACAGGGGCAGAGAAGCAGATGACAAAGCATTGAAATAACATCGTGCTATATTATCAAAAGGGGCACTGGATTCACAATCAAGACACATGAATTGTACGCTGCCCGAATCCTCCTTATTATTGTCCAGGTCTTAGTTTTCTCAACAATAAAGGGATGGCATTTGTCTTAGTGTATTTAGGGCTTCTATAGACAGTCCTACTGTGTGCTCTCACAGTTTAGGAGGCCAGAAGTCGGAAGTGAGGGGGCCAGCTCTAGGGGAAGGATTTCTCTCACTGTAGGCTCTGGGGGCAGGATCGTTTCCCCCTTCACCCTTTCTGGGCCTGGCATCCCTTGGAAATCTCCATGTGTCTCGGCATCAGTCTGTCCCCGGGCCTAGGAGATTTTCAGTGTAGGGACCAGTGGTCCAACGGACATAGTCTGGCTCTTTTTTCGGTGGTAACGAAGAAACCCGTCCTTTCCTGGCCCCTTCTTTCATCTTCTCTCTCCTTTTATCTCTTGAAAGAACCCTGGTGGAGCAGCCAGGTAGGTAAGCATTGGATGGCTAACAGCAAGGTCAGCAGTTCAAACCCAGCGGGAGAAAGATAAGAATATCTGCTTCCATGAGGATTTACAGTATTGGCAACCCTCTTGGTGGTTGTGAGGTGCCAACCAGTCGGTTCTGACCCTCCGTGCTCAACTGAATGAGACACTGCCCGGTCCTATGCCATCCTTACCACTGTCCTCCTGCCTAGCCCATGGTGGCAGTCACAATGTCAATCCATTTCCTTGAGGACCTTCCCCTTATTTTGGCTGCCTCTCTACAAGCACACTGTCCTTCTCCAGGGACTGGTCTCTCCTGACAACATGTCCAAAGTATGTAAGGACATACGTCTCACCAGCCTTGCCTCTAAGGAGCACTCTGGCCGTACTGCGTACAGACAGATCGGGGTATCCTTTAAGCAGTCTGTGGGGCTTTCAGTGTTCTTTGCCAGCCCTGCAATTCCAGTGCTGCAATTCTTCAGTCTTCCTTATTCATTGTCCACCTTTCACGGACAGAGGAAGCCATGACAAATACCATGGATGGTCGGTCAGGTGCACCTTAGCCCTCAAAGTAACATTTTTACTTTTCAGTACTCTAAAAGGTCTTGTGCAGCAGATTTACCTAATGCAACACATCTTCTGATCTCTTGACTGCTGCTTCCATGAGCTTTGATTGTGGATCCAAGCAAGACAAAAATCACCGACAACTTCGACCTTTTCTCCACTGATCGTGTTATTACCTGTCAGTCCAGTTGTGAGGATCTGGGTTTTCTTTCCCTTGAGTTGCCATCCACACCGAAGGCTGCAATCCTTGATCTTCGTCCGCGAGTGTTTCAAGTCCTCCTTACTTTCAGCAACTTTAGGAGGTGGCTGTAAGTCAGAATCTAGTCCGTGGGAGTCCGTTAAAAGGTGATACAGGCCATACCCCACGTAAATTCCCTTTACCAAGGTTGTGACCCGAGTAAGGGTTTGGCATCCCACCCCAAGCACCTTTCAACTGATTGGCTGATCTTAGCAGATTACCTCATAAGGATGATCGCAACATTGCATAACTATTCAACCATGTCATCACAGTCTAGTCAAAAGTGACATGTATTTTTCAGGGGGGTAGGGAGAAAGCAGGCACAACTCACTACCTGACAACATTGAATTTCAAAATCTCAAAAGTCCCTTCTGAGGATGGAATAGACTCAATACCCTTTGGTGAATTCCAGGCGTCTGCTTACATACTTAATTAAGACAAATGTATGTGCAGGAAAATGCACAGTTCCTAGGCACTTATTTATCAAACAACTGTAAAGAAATGCTCAGGAGACCACTGAAATCCCATGCCTCCCATAGCTCCCTAAAACACAGAGCGACGTGTCATGTTCAGAGTAGTGATCCCGGGGCCCTGCAGGGTGCTGAATCAGTGAGAAACAATTTCATTATGTTCATTAGGTGACTTATTAAAGTTAGAAAACGGAATGAGGCAATTTAGAGAGATTTTCCATCCGTGTTGCAAGAAAAAGACTCTTCTCATTAACCCATAGTTAATCAGAAACTCAATTAACCAGTCTGCTCTATTCCAAGATTTTGTGTAGATTTACTTATTACTCTTTACAACCATGACCAACTAATTGATCCAGATACCAACAGGCATTTCACATTTATCCCAATGGATTATTTCTCAACCAATATGGAGGGAGGGGGGGTAGGAATGGAGCCATAGAACCAATCACTTCTGAGACAGAAAAAAATCATCCTTAATTAGAAACCAATATGGACACATGATAAGAGTCAGAGTTTTGCTTTAAAATGCTTCAGGTAGATTCCTTTCTATAGCGATACCATTAGAAAGCTAATACAAAGAAGGATGGACTCTATTTACCAAGCACATGCTTGTGTCGATAAGTGTGTGGTGGGTGTGTGCCAAGGAAACACTCACAGCTCACAGCCACCCTGTAGGACAGAGTGGTGTGGGCATCTCGGGTTTCCTAGGCTGCACTCTGCCGCGAGAGGTGTCCAGGGCTTTTCTCTCCGTGCAGCAGCTGGCGGGCTCCAACCACTGCCGTTCCACTCAGCAGCTGTGCAGGCAGCCAATGGGTCCCCGGGCTCCTTTGACCAGTCTTGTTGGTTGTTGACACTTAACAAAGTGTCATCAAGCCAGCTGCAGCTCCTACCAAACCCACATCCAGCGGAGGAAGAGGGCCCGGCTCCGCGTCCTCCTCCCAAGTGTTGCCATGTGATTGGACCCATTGCTGAAGCCATCTATCAGAGGCCTTCCTGGTTTGCACTGCCCGCTCGCCACTGCCCCACGAGCTGAAGATGAGCGAGGCACCAGGCTTATTAGCAACAGGGGAAGGAGACCAACCTCGCCCGCTGCGAGTGAGGAGGACTTGAAGCACTCGCGGATGAAGGTCGGGGCCTGCAAACTTCAGGCTGAATGACAGCTCAGTGTACAGAAAACCAACAGCCGGGTCACTGGGCCAACAGCGGATGATCCTCATGGGAAGCGGGGGAAAGGGTGAAGTGGTCGGTTTTGTCTTGCCTGGCCGCGGTCAAGGGATCAGATGCTATATGGCATTGGGACAATCTGCTGCACAGACCTCTTTAGGGCTGAAGAGTAAGGATGTCCCATTGAGAACTAAGGTGCCTCTGGTACAAAGAGGACATGACCAAGCGCCCTATCCCTCCCCAGGGCTGGTCTCGCCTAATAACACATCTCAAGTGCTTGAGACGAATCAAACGATCTTTGCTTCCCAGGAACTTTCTGGCTGCATTTCTTCTGTTCTCCTGGAAATCCATGGTGGATGTTCAATATTCCTTGCCAACACCATAATTCAAGTGCATCAATCCCCCCAGTATTCCTGGCTCATTCTTTGTCTTAGACATAAAAGTGAATGCTTTCGTTTCGTCAATGAAACACAGATAAACCTCTTTCTGGTGTTCTGTTTTCAGCCAACGATGATCAGCTGGTAATGATCATCTCTGCTGCTATTATCTGTTGACATTAGCAATGATTTTTCTCAGTCCACAGCCTTCCTTAAATCTGGCTTGAGTTTCTGGTAGTTCCTCTTGATATACTGGCTTCCACCAGTTTTAAATCATCCTTAGCAAAATTTTACTTGCACTTCAGCTCGCCTTTCTTTGAATTGGCACAAGTATGGTTGACTGGTCAGCTTGTCATCCAAATTTCTTGGCGTGGTCAGTATCTGTGCAACACATCTTAGTCCTGTCTACATTCTAAATATCTAGAAGGGTTGGGATCTGCACAAGGAAACTCACCCATGAGACGAAGTCAGTGTGGTAGTTACATAATCTGGTGTCAATTTGAGGATTAAGAGTGAAGGGGTGGAGTTTATCCTGTCAATCAGATCACAGCCAATGAGGCCTCTGTGTGGGCATGGCCTTCTCCTGGGGCTTCTGGGAACACCAGTATCCCTCCTTGGAAGCAAGAGACACTCTCGGTGAGGTGTCTCTTGGCGAGAGACACTCGGCTCACTCCCTTCGAGACATCCTTGTGGAGAAGACATGTGGAGGGAGGCTGATGAAGCCAGACCTCTGGAGCCAGAGGAGCCACGTGGAGACCCCTGACAGTGCTGAGATGCTTACAATGCTACTGGATCCACAAGACTTCCCACGCACTGGCCTGTGATCTTCCTGCATTTGGCATCATTGCATGTGTTTCATGAGTCTAAAGAGGACTTTATAGATTGGTATCGGACATATGGGCTAATATCGGACTTATGAACTTGATCGGGCCTGGGCTGGGATGTTTTCTCAATATTCAATTGCTCTTGTATATAAAGCTCTTTCTTACACACATGTGAGTGTCCATGAATTTGTTTCTGCAGTCTACCCGGACTAACACAGTCAGCCTCCTCTTTTATTCTTTGCACCTAAGAAGCGAAGTACCTGGGTTGCCAGAAAACAACCAAAACCATCTCAGAAGTGTGGTCATCATGTTCCTTACAAGCAAAGATGGTGACCATTCATCTCACACCCTTTGACGATGTTCTCAGGAGACACCAGTCCCAGGGCGGGGAGGACCATGCTTAGCAATGTGGCAGCTCAGCAGAAAAGAAGGCGAATTTCCATGAGATGAACTGACACAGTGTCTACAACCATGGACTCAAAGGCAGCAGCAGCGGTCAGGATGGCGCGGCCCGGCAGTGTTTTACTGTAACACACACAGTCTCTTTGAGTTGGAGCTTCATCCGATAGCATCTGACAACAACAAGCTGCTGCTCTGGTGGCACCATGGTTAAGCAAACATACTCAGGGAAAAGGGAACCATCAGACACCATCAGACTAAGCCATGTGATCCCCTGTTTCCAGATGTCACTAGAGTTCAGAAAGCCAGACAACCAGCTGTTAACCAGGAAATCTTATGTAAATCTATAGACGGGTACAGCATGCATGCAGCACTGCCTTCTAATTTAGGGGCCAAAGTGCAGTTATTACCAAATAAAAAGAGGAAGCAACCTGGTCAATTCGTAGGTTTATGTAAACTTTAACAGACTTTCTAGCTTTATTAGCATGTCAACATGATTAAGCTAGTATAAAAGGTAACCTGAAACCCACGTGTCACTGAGTCAACAATTCAGACTCACAGTGGCCCTCCTATGAATGTCACCTTAGACCTGGGCTCCTTAGAGTTTTTAAGGGCTGATGTGGGGGAAGGAGGTTATTAGGTCTCCTGAAACACCACTGCGTGGACTCAAACCTACAATCTTTTGGTTAGCATGCTAACTATTTACATCATCCTGGGATCTTTTGAAATAGTTCCCCTCCAAACCCAAACCATGAATCAATTCTCCAGGGACCCTCCAGGGATGACAGTGAAAACAATCTAGCCAGAAAGCTTTGTCTTGTCAGTTAACAGAAGCTGGAGTATTGCCATACTGCAGGGTCAAAGGAATCAGTACTCCCTGCCTTCCTCCTCACCCTCACCTTCAACAGAATCTACCCCAACCTCCTCATAGTCCTTCTCCAGGGCAGCCATGTCCTCCCGGGCCTCAGAGAACTTTCCTTCCTCCATCCCTTCACCCACATACCAGTGGACAAAGGCACGCTTGGCTAAGGTGACCAGCTTTTAACATTGGTAAAGCGGGACACCATTGATAAAACTCATATCCTGGCGAAATAGCCACATGGCAGCTGAAAACCGTATACCCTAGCTTGTCGTGCATTCTTTCCAAAAATCGGGACTTTTTAAAAGTGCCACGGTATGGGGGGGGGGGTAATTATTAAAAATTGGAACTGTCCCGCCAAAAGCAGGACATCTGGTCACCTTATGCTTGGCATGCATCAGGTCAAACTTATGATCCAGGCGAGCCCAGGCCTCAGCTATGGCTGTGGTGTTGCTCAGCATGTACACAGCACCTTGGCCAGGTCTCCACCAGGGACCACAGTGGGAGGCTAGTAATTAATGCCAACCTTGAAGCCAGTGGGATACCAATCCACAAACTGGATGCTGCGCTTGGTCTTGATGGTGGCAATGGCAACATTGGGAACCAAGTCACATCTTTGGGAACCACGTCACCATGGTACAACAGGCAGCAAGCCATGTATTTTCCATGATGGGGGGTCACATTTCACCATCTGGTTAGCTGGCTCAAAGCAAGCATTGGTGATCTCTGCTACCGTAAGCTGTTCGTGGTAAGCTTTCTCAGCAGAGATGACAGGGGCGTATGTGACCAGAGGGAAGTGGATGCAGGAGTAGGGCACCAGGTTGGTCTGGAATTCTGTCAGATCTGCATTCAGGGCACCATCAAATCTGAGGGAAGCAGTGATGGAGGACACGATCTGGCTAATCAGGCGGTTAAGGTTGGTGTAGGTTGGGTGCTCGATATCGAGGTTCCTGCGACAGATGTCGTAGATGGCCTCATTGTCTACCATGAAGGCACAATCTGAGTGTTCCAGGGTGGTGTGGGTGGTGAGGATGGAGTTGTAGGGTTCAACTACAGCTGTGGACACCTCGGGGGCAGGGTAGATGGAGAACTCCAGCTTGGACTTCTTGCCATAATCAACTGAGAGGCGTTCCATCAGCTGGGATGTGGACCCAGAACTGGTGCCCCCACCGAAGCTGTGGAAAACCAAGAAGCCCTGGAGACCTGTGCACTGGTCAGCCAGCTTGCGGATTCTGTCCAGGACGAGGTTGAAGATCTCCTTGTCGATGGTGTAGTGCCCACGGGCATAGTTGTTAGCAGCATCCTCCTTGCCCGTGATGAGCTGCTCAGGGTGGAAGAGCTAGTGGTAGGTGCCAGTGCAAACTGCATCAATGACTGTGGGTTCCAAGTCTACAAACACTGCCCTGGGCACATGCTTGCCAGCGCCCGTCTCACTGAAGAAGGTGTTGAAGGAGTCATCCCTCCCCCAGTGGTCTTGTCACTGGGCATCTGGCCATCGGGCTGGATGCCGTGTTCCAGACAGTAGAGCTCCCAGCAGGCATTGCCAATCTGGACACCAGCCTGGCCAACGTGGATGGAGATGCACTCACGCATGCTGGCGACGAGTCAGGAGGCGAAGGGAAACGCGGTGGGAGTGGGCTGCGGGCTCCGATTACCGTCCCGGGCAAGCTGAGGGTCAAGGTAAGTAATGCCCTCAAGACTCTAACTCTTTTTTTTTTGAGAGTGAGTGAGTGTGAGTGAGTGAGTGTGAGTCAGTGAGAATGAGTGAGTGAGTGAGTGAGTGAGTGAGTCAGTGAGTCAGTGAGTGAGTGTGAGTGAGTGAGTGAGTGAGAGTGGACTCGAACTCTTTATGGGGGTAGAAAGCCTCCTCTTTTGCCCTCAGAGCAGCTGGTGGTTTTTGAACTGGTGACCTTGTGATTAGCAGTTCAACGCATCATCACGACACCAGCAAGTACAAATATCAGAAAACTCTGCGCTCGTGTGTGTGTGTGTGTGTGTGTGTGTGTGTGTGTGTGTGTGTGTGTAATATAAAACCGAGAGACTGGGAAAGAGGCAGAGAGACTAGTCAGGTGAGAAGAGATCGCAAAGGTGTCTAATCCAAACTAAAGCCACTTCACCAACATATGGGCCCAGACTGCAACAGCTGCACCAAACGGTGCCACTGGCTAGAACTCTCACCAGTGATGATTGGGCAACTCTTCCTAGTGTGATTGAATGGTATGATGTGTGATTTCTATACCAATACAACGGCTTTTTAAAAAAGGAACAGATGTACCATAAAAAGAAGGACTTTGTTTCAAAGCATATCTGGCAGCAGGGACTATCCCTGATGGATGTTCATAGTCATTCAGAGACTCGGGACTCGTCATAGTTTTAACCTGATCACGACGTCACTGAGGTTGGCTTTTAACCTCCTCAGAATGCTTTCTGCTTGCACAGTCCCGGATTTATTCTTGTTGCACAACGTGGCGGTTTTTGATTTCTGATCTGGCACGGCCTCTCACCCAATGCCTTCTCTCGGGAGCTGTTTTCCGAGCCCGTCCTTGCCCGCACAGCAAAGCTTAGGCCCCTGAAACCGTGATGGCGCGGTGCCCTCTGCAGGACATACGGGTAACTGCAGCCATCGGATCTGTTACCGGTCGGCCACTGCGAAAAGAACAAGCCTGTTTTGGAAGAAGAGCCATCCTGCGCCTTAGAAAGGACGACAGGGACCGTCCCTGGAGAAGAACATCATGGTTGGTAAAAATAAAACCCTCCACGAGATGGCTGAGCACGATGGCTGCAACGACGAGCTCAAGCAGAAGGCTCCTGGGGAGGGCGGCGCAGGCCGGGCAGTGGTCCCCCAGCCGTGCCCGGGGCGCCGACAGGTCGTCGACCCTCGCTCAGGGAGCTGTGGTCCTGGAGCGTCGTCTGGTTGTGTCCACGGCTAGGGTGTGAGGAGCGGTTCACTCCAAAGCTTTGGGAGGCAGGCCAGGTATAGATACACCTGTATGGCAGGGGGCGGGGGGTGGGGAACATGAGGCCCACGTTAAAACCCTAAGGAACTCTTCTATGGGTCCGAACCGACTCGATGGCACCTAAAGACAACAACAACAAACTCTTGAAGCTGACTAACCAGGGCTGTTTCAGGCCATGGTCACACACGAAGGAAAAACTTCTAGAAACAGCTCGAATGAAGTAGGACGGGGAAAGGGAAGTCAAGGAGAGAGATGGTTGAGATGGCGTGGGCGGAGGGGACAATGCCAGGAAGATTCAGAAACGACGTTCGCATATGTGTTACCTCTGTTTAACGGTTTAAAAATTACTGCGCTGAAAATATACACACCAAGACAGTTGCCAGCAACTTCCACACTTACAACGCAACGGCGCCGATTACATCTTTCATGTTGTGCCAACATTGTTGGGTTATCGTTTGCCCAAATGCCGTCATCATATTTTCAAAGATTACACTCAGGTGGTCTAAACGTTCAGGAAAACCAACGTCGCATGAAAATGAATAACAGAAAACCATCGAGGTTAAATCCAACAAAAACGAGTATGAAGAGAAGGAAAGGCAGCCGTGAGAGAACGCAGGTGCAGACACCAAAGGCACATCGAAGCAGGTGGCTGCCAATCGCTTCCCAACAAGCGGGCGGACACTCTCAGGTGGGAGAAGACACGCAAGGGCAGCAGGCTTCAGAAGCAGAAGAACTGGGGACAAAACTCGTGCGAGAACTAGAAACACAAACTCTTTCAGAAAGAAACATTAAATCAGGAATACCAGAGTGAATAAGGAAGGCGGATAATGGCTTAAAACAAGAAGGTGGAAAAGCAGGGTTGTTTTAGAAACTTTTCCTTGTGAGTTGGGTGGAGGTTTACTGAGCAGACAACTCACACATTTTGTTTCAATGCATTGATTGCCATCCTGCAATTGAGGGCACTTATCCTACCTATTTCAATTCCTCCTTCTATCCTAGCCCTTCCGAACTTTGTCCTGAGGTGATTACAAACAGAAAAGGAGCCAAAGTCATTGTCATGCAAGGATCACTTTTATGTGGTCTTTCTAGCCGTGGTCTTTTAGCTCCCACCAAATGAATTGGGTAGGTATAGACAAATAAGGTGCTTTGTGGCCTACCAAAGAGATTGGAGAGCTTGCTAAGAATGCAAATAAGATGCATGGCACTTGTGTGTGCGAGGGGCCATGCAAACAAAAATGTTTGGAAACTTAATTCTGGGATCGGCTAGTTTTGCCATCCACTAGGCTTGAAAGAGAGCCAATCTCAGAGCAGAGGGGGGACCTGACAACCACTAGGAAGAGGCGTGAAGTATGCGCCCTTTGGATCGGGGGTCCCTGCAATGGAAACCTCCTAGACCCAGGAGCCAGGGAGCTGCAACACAGGAGACAGTGAGAAGCAATGGCAGAGAAAGAGCACAGCAGAACTGGTACCTTCAGGCAGGAGGTTTGTTGGCAGAGTCGGGTGTCCCCAGGCAGTTATTGGCAGAGCTAAATACTTGTAATGCTTGCCCAAGCAGGCAGAGGGTGTAGGCCCGCCCCAGAGGCCTGAAGGGGAAGGAGAGGGGAGGGGCCTGTAGGTACAGCTGAGAGGAGAAGGTCCTGGTTCAGAAAACTCCACCCTGAGTCTTTTCTGATCCTAAATTGTAACCTGCTACTTCCCGAATAAACCTCATGATCCTGGGCCTTATCTATGGGTTCTGTGTGACCATTGCATTGACATCTCACACCCTGCAGAGACTAGAGAATGCCACGGGGGAGGGACAGCTTGTATCTGAATTGGCACACACACACACACACACAAAGTTGGAGGGCGGAGGTCCGTCTGTCTCACTTCTGCTCCACAGGCATCTGCCCTGGGTTGATGCCGACGGCCAAGTCAGAGGAGGCGAGATGCCTCCACTCCACTATTCCTGCAATCATCATTTATATTTATTTATTTAGCTTAAAGGAACCCATTCACTCAGGTGCTTGCTCATGGCTAGGAAGGTTACATACGTTTGTCTCCCGTGTGCTCTGTGTAAACATGGCTCTATTTAGAGTGCACATCACTATGGCTGTAGACATGGACTCTGCATGCTGGTAAGTGTGGCTCCTTTCACCTACCTCTGCCTGTTCATCTTGTCTGTCTGCCTGTGCAACCACTGGGGTGGAGGTTTGCTGTTCCTGGCAATGCGCTGTGCCATCCCACTGACCCTTGTTCTCTGTAACGCTTGCGCGCCTCTCTGTCTTCCTTTTCTTGAGGGCGACTGTGCTAATCCTTTCCTTATTGTGTGTGGCCTTTCCCTCCATCCAAATAACCATTATCTAGCCAGTGTTTTTTTCCCTCTCTTACCCTCTTACCCCTGGTAACCATCCAAGAAGTTTTTCTACGTATAAACCTGTCTTGCCTTTTATAATAGTGGACTTATACGCGACCCTTTTCATCCATGTTATAGATCTTTTATGAACACTTCGTTAGTCTTTTCCAAGACATCGTATTCTTCCCTTGTGTGCATGTACCTGTCTTGGGCTGGGTTCCCTAGAGAAGCAAAAGCATTGAACCTTCTATGTGTACGTACCCAAAAGAAAAAGCCAAGCTCTCACTGCCCCTGAGTCACACCCAACTCACAGTGACCCTATAGGACAGAGGAGAACTGCCCTGTGGGTTTCTAAGACTGTAACTCTTGATAGGAGCGGAGAGCCTCCTCTTTCTCCCGTGGAGCAACTGGTGGTTTCAAACCGTTGACCTTATGGTTAGCAGCCCAACATGTCATCTACGACACTCCCCTCCACCCCCAGGCCTCCCAAAGAAGAGAGTTAAGATATATAACATCAGGAGAGACCAGTCCCTGGAGAAGGACATCATGTTTGGTAGAAGGCCCTCGGCGAGATGGGCTGACAGTGGCTGAACCATGGTGTCCAGCAGAGGAATGATGGTGAGGACAGCGCCGGACCAGGCAGCGTGGCCTCCTGTTGCGTGGAGGGTCACTGTGGGTCAGAACCAACTGGGTGGCCCCTAACAAGAACCAGCAAGGTGGTCCATAACAGACTCGAGAGCAGCAAGGTTCTGTTTGCTTGTATTTGTGCCATCAGTTAGATTCCCAAGTTTCCTCCTGCTTCTGCCTTTTCACACAGTTAAGTCTTATTCCTAAGAATGTATGTTCTTCCATCTATGTAGGACTCTCCGTTTCTTAAAGCAGTGTTTTGTAGTTTCTTTGCATCTGATTCGGTTTGTTCCTAATCACTTTTATCTTTTTGGTAGGGATTGTAAATTGTATTGGCTTTCTGATTTCTTTCCAGAGTTCTCTGTGTTGGGGTAAAGGAGTCTGATAAGCGTCGTCCGTGTGTTGATCTCATACCTTGCCACTGGCTAAATCTTTCAGTCCCAGTAGTTTTCTGACTGAGTATCAGGATTTTCTATGTGTGGGATCATATCATCTGCAAATAAGAGTATTTTTCTCTCTTCCTTACCTATTTGAAAGCCTTTAATTTCCCTTTCTTGCCTTATTACCCTGGCTAGGACTTCCAATACAATGTTGGACGGGACTGATGATAGAGGACACCCTGGTCTGGTTCCAGTCATAACATCATCACTACTCTTAACAAGTGAATGCATGCGAAACCTTGATTGCTTACTTTGTAGCTTATGGACCATAGAATGTTAACAGCTAATGTGTTTTCATGACAGCATAGATGGGAATAGAAATTGTTACCAGCTAGATCCATGGATCACAACTTTTTCTCAAAAAGAGAGATTAGGAAATGACTCACAAAGAAGAAACAACCATTATGGGTAAAAGCCTATGAGGAGTACCCCCCAAAAAAACCGGAAAAAAGCTCCACTGGGCAGAGCTTTCTTAGCACATATTTTCCCCGCTAGGTGAGCGTCGAGCAACTTGCTCCGAGTTAGTGCACACAGTGGCATCGCCTGGAAAGATTCTCTTTGGTCACAGTGAATTTTTTCATAAAAGCAGTTTTGCTTGAACCTCATTGTTTGCGTGTGTGATGGCCAATTTAAGAGAATAGCGTGTGGCTGTGAAATTTTGTTTCCTGCTTGGGAAAGATGCCCCAGAAACTGTTGTAATGTTGAACACAGCGCTATGGAAAAAACTCAAGAGTACGAGTGGCTTTCTCATTTCAAAAAAGCTGAAGTGTCGATTGATGACAAACCTTGTTCTGGACATTCGTCAACTTCCCAAACAGATGAAAATGTTGACTCATAGTGCATTTGGAGTTCATTCCACCAGGTCAGACTGTTAATCACGCTTTCTATTTAGAAGTTCTGAAAAGATAACTTAACAGCATGGGACAAAAAAGGCCCGATTTGTGGCAGACAGGGGACTGGTTTTGCCACCACAACAATGCACCTGCTCATGCAGGCATCTAAATGCACCAGTTTTTTGGCAAAATAACCAGCATGCCTCTCTTGTCCCATGCACCTTACTCATCTAACCTCACTCCATGCGTGACTTCTTTTTGTTTCCACACATGAAGAGGGACATAAAAGGACAGTGATTTGAGGATGTAGAAGAGGTGGAGAAAAAAAACAAGGGAGGTGCTATCAGACATCCAAACAGATGAGTTTGAAAACTGTTTCCAAGAATGGAATAGCAGATTTAACAAATGTATTCAATGTAATGGAGAGTACTTTGTAGGTGATAAGATTGTTTTGTCAAAAAACTTAAATTCATATCTTTGGAAAAATGTTCATTTTTTTGGGAGGTACCCCCTCATATAAACAAACAAACGTACAAACCCTCAGCAGGGAGCAGCAACACATAGTAATTGGATGGAGACAATTTTGTATATTGGTGCTCATTAAAATAAAATTTTAAAGAGTCTATTTCTTCAAAGGCCCAGAGAAAAATAAAATCCCAGGGGGCTTCTACATGATGGCTGGCTTTTGGATGGGCGCAAGGTTTCGCTATTGAGAGACTTGGGTTTGACTGCTGGAGACAATGGACAAGTTGGCCTGCATTCGCCGACCCGGGGCATTCTTTAGACGGCATGTCTGTCTGTAGATGGCTGTTACTGAGACATAGGAATAGCGCCTCCGCGTTATCCTCTCCTTTATCCTGGTTCCTCTTGCTCTAAACCATCCTCCTTTCTGAGTTCCACTTTTTAAAAATGTTTTCTTGTGCACTGAGTGCATGTGTTTACAGAGCACATCTTTTTCTATTGATCAATTCATATACTCGTTGTTTCATGCCACTGGTTGCCATCCCCACAGTGTAACAGCCATGATCCCACTTCTTCTCCGTGTTTCCTATTTCCATTTCTCCTCCTTTCTTAATCCTTCCTGCCTTTTGAATGGTGTCCTTGGGCAAATGCTTTCCTTTGGGTCTCACAGGATGGCTTGTCCTAAGGAGGGTGTATCTCTTTAGTGCTGTTGCCCCTCTTGTAGATCTCTCTATTGTTTAACCGGAAATGGAACCACAAGGAGTTCCACTGCTTCAAATAGCATCTGAGATAGTTAAGGTTTATTGTGCCAACCTGGCCGATAAACACATGTGGGAGTAATTGAAGGGCGGAGGGATAAATGGCTCAGTGAGCCTCGCCTTTCTAGTTCTCGGGTCTCTTGCTTTGTGATGGTCGGACCAGGGTGCGGCTGCCTTCGCCAGTTCCCTGCTTCAGCTGGCAATGCTCACTTCCTGCAACACATTCCTGAGGAGAAGTCACATGGACCTACCCCGATGCAGCCCTGGGTGCTGGAGCAGCTGTGTGGAGACCCCTGCCAGTGCTGAGATGCTTACACGCTCACTGATTCAGCTTTCCTCCTGCAGCGGCATCATTGTGCTTGTTTTGTGAGATGGAGGAGGACTTTGTGGATTGGTGTTGGACATATGGGTTAATGTTGGACTTGTGGGCTTGGGCAGCACTGGGTTGGGATGCTTTCTTAATGTACACTTACCTTTTATATAAAACTCTCTCTTGTATACATGTGAGTTTCTGTGGATTTGTTTCCCTACTCTACCCAGACTGACACAGCATCCCAGTCATCCAAATTAAAAATATCAGATGAAACCATTGACTTCTTCATTCCACTTACCAGCTCGAATCAGTTCCGTCTCTAAGTTCTGTTGGCCGAGTTAGCCCCCCAAATGTCCCATATCACCAGGTCCTTCTTTTCCAGTCTCATTGTCACTCACTCTAACTTCAAACTCACGGCCTGCGGTCAACTCTGAGTTACGGTGACCCTATGGGGCAGAGTGGAGCTGCCCCTGTGGGTTTCCGAGATGATCACCGCTCTGGGGGTAGAACAGCTCCAGTTCCGCCCACAGAGACTCGTGGTCTTGCAGCTCGCAGCCCAGCTGGTGACCACTACATCACGTCACCGGGGCTCCTTTTGTCACCGACTCCCCTCCTCCCAAACCTTGTTACTTCTTGCCTGGACAATTTCACGAGGTTCAGAAGTAATCTTCCTAACTGCAGGACTGGGTCTCTCTTTGGATCCATTATTTACCAAATTAACTCTCTTACATTTTTTGGACATGTTATTTCTCTGTTCAGAAAAGTGATCACTCCATGTGTATAGGGTGCCTTTAGTCTGGTCTACAGGCCCAACATTATCTGCCCTGACTTATCGTTCTAGACTTACCTGCAATAAACGTGGCACGCTTGAGAAGACTAAGGGCCGTTGTTAATAGACAAGGGATAGGCGGTATCACCACGGAGGCCGTGCCGTAACCATGGAGGCCATGCCATAACCATGGAGGCCATGCCATAACCATGGAGGCCATGCCATTGGACTTGTGCTTTCGAGAAAGACTGCTGTTCAGATCCTCAAGCCAAGCGGACAGGCCATTGTGGGTTCACAACGCTGAAAGCAAAATGCTGGGGCTTCTTGCCTTCCTAGTTTTCTTTTGGAAGCAACAGAAATCTAGTTCTTTTGGGAAATCTGGCTGTTGTTAGGAGCCGTTGAGTCGGTTCCGGTTCAGAGCGACCCTCTGTCCAACAGAAGGAAGCCCTGCCCGGCCCTGCGGCAGCCTCGCCAGGACTCTGGTGTTTGAGCTCATTATTGCAACCACAATATTAACGCATCTTGCCCAGGGCCTTCCTCTTCCCCACTGCCCCTCGGCTTTAAGCAAGCATGAGAGCTTTCTCTCCTGACAGCATGTCCAAAGTTTGTGAGGCAGAGTCGTAGAACCAAGTGACTAGGAAAATCTTCAGGTTTATCCACTGCTGTTCATATCCATTGCTTCCAACCTTGGCCAACCCAACCATTGACTCTCAGTTGGATGACCACACGAGTCTTCTCCCTGCTGCTGGGGGAACCTCTAGAACGATGGCCCTCGACGCCCTTCAGACCTGGCTCTGAACCCATCCCCAGGAGTCACCTCCCAGACAAACAGCCCTATCAAGTGGACAATAACACCTGTGAGGACTGGAGTCCTTACAGTAATCAGCTCTGTCAGCCCCAGCATCTGCCCAACAACACAGACGAGAAGGCAGGCAGGCCCTGGAGAGAAGGGCGAGTAGAAATGGGCTGCCCAGGAGGAAGTGGGCAGAGCACTGAGGCTGCTGCTGCCTTGAGGGGATTCTAACGAATCTCACAAAACAAAATCTGCGTGCAGTGTTGAAGGTGAAGCTTCGTGCACTTTCACGCACACCACAGCAGATAAACACTAAACGGTTCCTCCTGTCTAGGCTAGCCGTCCTCAAATCACACTGCAAGCAGAACAAAACGTTTCTAAAATACAGATTATATCACGCTTCCTGCTTAGAACTGCACGGCCTCCCATTGTTCTTCAAACAAAGCTCAAACATCTAAAGATGCTACCTAATCTAGTTATTCTACGCCTCGGAGGGCATGTTTAACCAGCCACCTCGTTTACTATCGTGCCTCGGTCATAAACGTATTCGTTTCACGCTATAGCCTGCCCAATGTGTCCCTACTGTCCGACTGTTGTTGCATTTAGTCTCCCTTCCACCTGGAATGCTGTGTCCCATGCCTCTGCTAGATAGCCCTTTTCTATCCTCCAGGTCTTACTTCATCTATTATCTCCTAAGAAAGGCCATTGATGGCCACCTACATTAAAGGAAGCCCTTAGTCAACGCTATTGAGTCAATGCTGACTCATGGCGATCTGATAGGCGGGAGTAAAATTGCTTCTTGGAGTTCCAAGAATCTTTACAGGAGCAGGCAGCCTCTTCATCTTTCTCCCTTACCATGACTGGTGAGCTTTTGATTAACGGACAAGTGCGGAGCCCCCTGTGCCACCAGGGCTGCTTAAAGTAAGCCCTTGAAGGTCAACCAGAGTCATGGCCATTGAGTTGATTCTGACTCATTCTGACCCTCTCAGACAGCGTAGAATTCACCTTGTGCATTTCTGAGGCTGTGCATCTACAGGTGCCAAAGCCTCATCCTTCTCCCACAGAGCGGCTAGTAGGTTTGAACCGTTGGCCTTGTGGGTTAGCAGCCCAAATATATAACCTACTATTATGCCACAAGGGCTCCTTGCATAAGGTCTTAGTCCCGCCCTGCTTATGATCCTATTTCAGAGCGTGTATTATGTGAAATTACTTTGCCCTGTGCTCATCCTCTGGCTCCCCACCGCACCACCTTTAACATATAGAATGCATGACAGGCTTCGTTTCTCTCTTCTTCACCGCTGTCTGTAGCGCACCGTGTGTCGAACAAATGGACTATCTTCAAACCCTTTAGAAGGCGTAAGCTGTTGTCTCCTTAAAGGTCTCCAGAGAAGATTCCCGCCGCCCCCCCCCCCCCCCCCCCCCGATTCCATTGTGAAATAACTAACAGCCGTCAGAAAGTTCTTCCTCTTGCACAACTGAGGTCTTCCCTAAAGAGATTGCCGTCTTCCCTCATCCTTTATGGGATTATTAAATTGCTTTTGTGTCATAAGGGATGGGGTTTTTAAAGGGGGCTTTCTCTAATACTCGTTCTCTATCACACATTTTCTAAGCTCAGTGCTCTCTTCTGATCCCCACCATAAGCCCCATTTGTCCAGCTCAGTATGGGACGCAGACAATGCTCCTTGCCCTAAGGTTGAAGAAAACCACAACTGACAAGTCCTGGCTGCATCAGGGAGGCGCCCTGGGGGGGTGCTGGGTTCTTGCTGCGCCTCCAACAGCAGAATCCGATGTTGGGAACTGCCAGCCCCTCGGAGGGAGAAAGATGAGGGGATTTTTTGCTCCAGTGAAGAGTGACAGTCTTGGAAACCCACCAGGGACAGCTCTACCCATCCTAGAGGGTTGCTATGAGGCAGAATTAACTCGATGGCAGGGAGTTTGATTTAGAAGGAAGCCCAACCTTAGCTCTTGGTTAATCTCACTCTCGAATGGGCTTCAAATGTGTTTTCACAGGAACCTTCTGTGAAAATCCTCAAGCTTTCTCAAGAATCTGTGGGCTCAAAGGAAAAGAGATTGTGAAAGAGCAGAAGGACACAGATTCTGACATTGTCCCTCAGCACGGCTGGCCCATCTCTGTCAGCACTATTGAATGCCAACAACCCAGGGAATGCTTGACTAGGCAACAGTGGAATCCTACTGTAACGTGAAGACGAAAAATGAGCTTTGAAGGTAAAATTCCACAAAGTTGAAGTGGGGGGGGGGGAATTAAACAGAGCCGCCTGTAAATGCCACTTAACCCAGCCTCTCTGTGACTAGAAGTCAGTTGTGCTGTACGGTGTGACACCGTGCTTAATTAGAATAACAAGCTCCACCACTTACTGACTGTTTGAACCTGGGCACCTGATCTTGCATATGCAACCCGTGGTTTCCCCATCAGGGACGAGAGCAGCAATCATAACGTAACTCTCAGAGAGCTGTGAGAATTAAATGGCTTCATTCATATAAGCTACTTTGTAGTGTCACAGGAATTGCCCAATCCATTTCAGTTACTATTAGGAACGGCGTGGTCTCTAAGTGTATTTCTATAGTTCCGGTGTTTGTTCTGTAGCTCCTCCAACCGGAAACCCAAAGCACAAGTCCTTTTTGACTCTGTAAACGGCTTATCTTGGCTAAACAAAAGAAAGGACTTTTTCCTATTTGAGTCAGGATAGCTTGGGGATCGGCGAATGTTGAGACGCAGCTGCGGGGACAGCGGGAGCCATCGGTGCCCTTTGAGACTGCTAGGCTCTAATGTTTGGGGGAAAGAGCAACCGAGAGACTCAGGGCGGCAGGTTCTCATCAGTCCCTGTGTGAATTGGAGGGAAATGACGTTCACACAAGTGTGAGTCACACCGTCAGTCCTGAGATGACCCGAGGTCACGGTGGGCAAGCAAAACTACCACCTCCTGGCACGTGCCCCACACTTCCCTCACAGTCTGAAGGTGAATGGAAATCCGATTGGGCAAGAAGACGAGGAAAAGGATCAGTAGCCTCCTAGCCTAGTGAGTAAGCGTCAGACTAGAGCTTGGACGCACAGTCTGCTGAGAGAGAACAGAGCTAACGTAAAGCTGGATGATGCATTTCAACTTACTCTGTCAGAGCTAGAGCTGGTACTTGCAAAATCTCACAAAGGGTGGGCGTGGGCGGGGAAGAATGAACCCATATCAGCCTGAGAAAACAAGGAGCTGTCACTAGTCTGTGAGAAATGGTGCAAAGATGGAACGTCATCAAGATAGAGTGGCTGGAAGTGGAGGAGCCATCTGCCCATCAGAGGAGCGGGTCCCTCATCTGGTGAGTTACTGTGTGTGCTGATCTGTCTGGTTGTTACTCCCTTCCCTTCTCTGGTTCTGCAATTTCGTTTTTTTGTTTTTTTGGGTTTTTTTAATTTTTTAATTTTTTATTTTTTTTAAACATTTTATTAGGGGCTCATACAACTGTTATCCCAATCCATACACACATCAATTGTGTAAAGCGTATTTGTACATCATTTCTCAAAACATTTTCTCTCCATTTAATGCAATTTCGTTTTTAATCATGAAATCTACATCCAGTGAGCCCTCTTGGGGGCTGCGTGTTGCCCTCCATTTCTGCCTGGGGGGCTGCTTCTATGCGTGGGAAGCGGGCATTCAGGAAAAACACAGGCAGATCTTCCTCTGTTTCAGGGGAAGGGGGGGCTGGCACTCCCTAGAAGAACCTCTGAGAGATCTCTTTAGTTAGGTTCTCCCTAGTTGATCTATATGGAGCCCTGGGGGTGTAGTGGTTCTGAGGTGGTCTGCAATTCGCAGGGTGGGCAGTTCAAAACCAGCAGCAGCTCCATGGGAGAAAGACCGGGCTTTCCACTCCCATAAAGAGTTACCGTCTTGGAAGCCCACAGGAAGCCCAGAGCATTGACTCCGTGAGAGCGGAAGTGAATGCTGTCCGTGGTCGCTGTGGCGGTGGGACAGTCTCTCTTTAGGTGGCCCACCTTCTGACTTTAGTTTACCTCCTGTAGGAGTTCGTTCCTATCAACCCAGCAGCTTACACTTACCAGTTGGGGAAAGGTTATTAGTCCCCAAATGAACGCCTTGGAAGATCTGTCTTGTTGCTCTCAGAGCCTTGAAATGTTGGCTGTGGGCGGGCTTCACTCCGAAGGCCTGTTTGCTGGCACGGAGCAGCCTAGGTCAGCAGTCACTGACACCACTTGTAAGGGGGAGCAGACAGACTCAGAGTGATCCGCAGGTAGGGCTACCCTGTTGGTTTTTGAGGCCGGCCGATAGGGTGCACTGAAGGACATGATGGACGCCACTGTCGAGGCTTCTTGTGTCATTTGCATCTGGTCAGGTCCCCATGGACGTCTGCTTTGTTGATCTCAAAGACCAGGTTGGTCTTGTTGCTTTCAGAGACCAGAGCTATGGGCTGCACAGGGAGGCAGGTAGAGTGCTGGCTCTGGGACCGGAATCCACCGCTGAGCCCCTCTGTCCTGTCGCAATTCACAGCAGGCTTCCAGGTGACAATGATCAGTACACGAACCTTGCGTGAGTGGGGGCGCTGGCTGGCCGACCGACTACAGCATGTTTGCTGGCGGCTTGGAAGAAACCGAAAGTCAAAATCTGAGATCTGGAACTTTCGAATCCTGACTGGGCCAGGGAAGGAGAAGGAGCTATCGCAGAGGGAGAGGAAATGGTACGCAAGTGCTGCGGGCTCGTCCCTCAAGAGTTCTCGCATAAAGCGGCCAGGCAAAAACACCAAATATGGGCAAACCTGAGAACTTCAACACCCTCAAGCATTCCAATTCCCACATCTAGAAAAGAACGATGGCAACATGCAACAAGTACGCTCGATACCATGGATGTATGGATTGTTATAAGAGTTGTAAGAGCCCCCAATTTAAAAAATTTCAAATTCCCCAACCAAATTTTAAAAATCACAAAATAGACAAAGAACGGAAACCACGGGCCGTGGAGGTGAATGTGACAAAGGGAGTGGAAGCTCATCTGAGGCCGATCAACCGATGGGGGAACGAACATAACACAGCAACACGCCTGTAATTAAAGGACGGATGGGAAACAGACAGAGAGTGGAGAGAAACAAGGAAAACAACGCAGGGACGAAAGGAGGACCGAAGAAGCGATGTTGCGATGGAAGGGGATCGTGACAGAAATGAGAAACTCAGTCGGAGGACGTAACAGCAGATCTCATCAGGCTCAAGCAAACTAGACAACCAGAGAGTTACAGCTCCCGCTGCTGAAGAGCGAAAAGGATGGACGCTCAGGAAGACAGAGCAGAGTCTGGGGACTGTGGAACGAACAACCGCCAGAGACCTCATGCACGCCGTGGACATGCCAGGAGGAGAAGAAAGAGCACGGGTTACAGAGAGAAGCTTTGTAGAAATAATGACAGAAACTGTCCCCAGTCTAACAAAGGGCACAACTTTACAAATCCAAGAAGCTCAAAGAACTCCCAGCAGGATTCACCTAAAGAGAATTTGCCAAGACACATCCTCGTTAGCGTTCCGAGAATTAAAGAACTCTGAAAGCAGTCTGCGAGGTGCAAACAGTCCCATACAAATGATCCCTGATAAGATCAAGTGCTGAGTTTTCCTCAGAAACTTTGGAGATCAGAAGACCATGGAAGGATATCTTTATAATGCTAAAACAAACTATCTAGTAAGAATATCCCTTGAGAATAAGAGTGAGAAAAAAATTTAATCCCCAGTAAAGCAAAACTAGAGTTCATGTCCACCGGACTGCCCCCCCACACACACAAAAATGTACTAATTCTGTACATGGAGTTCTGTAAATGGAAAGAAGAAGACACCACTAGAAAGTAATTCAGTTATGCACAAAAAGAAAGATCCCTAACGAGGGGAAATTACGGACAAGTATAGGAACTAGTAATAAGGTACTGTGTTAGTCCAGGTAGACTAGAGAAACAAATTCATAGACACTCACATGTGTATAAAAAATGGTTTATATGCAAGAGAAATTGAATATTGAGGAAATATCCCAGTCCAGTCTAAGCTCTTAAGTCCTATATTAGCCCATATGTCCAGTACCAGTCTATAAATCCCTCTTCAGACTCACGCAAGACATGCAATGATGCCGAATGCAGGAAGATCACAGGCCAGTGGGTGGGAAGTCTTGTGGATCCAGTGGTGGTGGAAGCATCTCGGGGCTGGCAGGGGTCCCTACATGACTCCTCCTACTTAGGTCACTAGCTTAGTTCCATGTGTCTTCTCCACAGGAATGTCTTGCAGGGAGTGAGCAGAGAGAGTGTGTCTCCCGCCTCCAAGGAGGGAAATACAAGAGTTCCCAGAATCCTTAGGAGAAGGCCAGGCCCACACAGGCCTCATAGGCTACATCCTGACTGACAGGCTAGACTCGACCCCTTCACTCTGAATCCTCAAATTGACACCAGATTATGTAACTTCCACAAAGGCCAAATCATTAGAATTTACGTAAAGCAAGCCAGAGGACAGAAAAGGATACATCATTCTCTAACTGTGTGGAGCTAGCAAACCTTGAAAAGGGCTGTATGAAAAAGAGAAATCATCTTTAGTGCTGTCCTCTTTAGTGCATGCTTCTGGGAGGGGTTCCACAGAGCTGGACTGGGCCCACCCCACAGATCTTTCTGTTAGTCCTGCTTCACGCCGATCTGTTGCCCTCAAGGCTTGGTGCCCCAGGTTGAGGTCTGGTTCCTTTCTCATTTCCCGTGGGGACATGAACAATACCCTCCCTGAGCGTGGGTTAGTGCCCTGTTTCCCCACTATCCACGTCCTCCTTTTTTTCCCCTTTTGGGGAGCAAAGCACTGAAATACCCAGGGAATCCTGAAAATAGACCTTGAAATTGGTGGGCATGACACTTCACCAGATCCAATGGGAAAACATTCAGAAGGCTCAGCAGACAGACCTGAAACTATTTATAGGCTTCCCCCCCTTTGCTTTTCCTTTTTCTCATGGCTATCCATATGGGATAGGCAGGGTAACCAATCCCAGGAGAAAACAAGGAGGCCAGTGGCTCCAGGGGTCTGTAGGAGAGGAGGAGGTGGGAGAGAGGGAGGGGGGACCCAACAAACAGGGACGAGGGAACAACAAGAGATCTAAAATCGATGACAAGGAGGGTGGAAAATACCTTGGTGGGGTTTGATCAAATGCAATGCAGCCGAGAGAAAGTACTGAGAGTCGAATGAAGGTCGAACATGATGGTGGGACAGGAGGAAAATAAAACGAAATAGAGGAAAGAACTAGGAGGCAAAAGACATTTATAGAGTTGTAAATATAGGCATACACATATGTAAATATATTAATATATAATGATAGGGATATAGGTCTATGTACATATATTTAAATGTTAAGTATTAAAGTAGCAGACGGGCATTGGGTCTCTACTCAAGTACTTCCTCAATGCACGAACACTTTTTCTAATAACCTGGCATTCTGTGATGCTCACCTTCCTGACACGATCGCTGAAGGCAAAATGGGTGCATAAGCTAATGTGCTGAAGAAGGCTGATGGTGCCCAGCTATCAAAAGATATAGCATCTGGGGTCTTAAAGGCTTGAAGATAAACAAGCGGCCACCTAGCTGAAAAACAACAATGCCCACATGGAAGAAGCACACCAGCCTGTGTGATCATGAGGTGTCAAAGGGATCAGGTGTCAGACATCAGAGGACCCAAAACAAACAAATATACCGAGACAAATGATGGGGGTCAGAGTGGAGACCCAAAGCCCATCTGTAGACAGTTGGACACCCCCTTACAGAATGGTCACAAGGAAGGGACGAGCCAGCCAGGGGGTAGTACAGCACCTTATACTGAATATACAACATTCTTCTAGTTCTTTAACACTTCCTCCCCTCCCCACTATCATGACCCCAGTTCTACCTTACAAATCCGGTGAGACCAGAGCATGTACACTGTACAGATAAGAGCCCTCCACGCATAGAATCCAGAACAGATAACCCCCAAGGAACAGTTATGGGAGTATCGATACCATGAGGGTAGAGGGAAGGTAGAGGGAGAAGGGGGTGAAATGGGAACTGACTATAATGATCGATGTATAAGCCTCGCCCTCCCAGGGTTGATGAACAACAGAAACATGGGTGAAGGGAGACAGCAGATGGTGTAAGAGATGAAAATAGTAATAATTTATCATTTATCAGGGATCCACAACAGTGGGAAGATGGGGGAGGGAGAGTAAAAAGAGCTGATACCAAGGGCTCATGAAAACGATGGCAACATATGTACAAATGTGTTTGACACAATTAATGTATGGATTATTATAAGAGCTGTAAGAGCCCCCAATAAAATGATTTATTAATAAAAAAAGAAAGAAAAAGGAAAATTATAGGTCAGATGCACTCAATGAAGATGGATGCAAAAACCTGATAGAATGTTAGAAAGCCAAACCTAATAATGTACAAAAACAACAGCACATTATGTCCAAATTGGGTTTATTCTGGAAATGCAAGCTTAGCTTAACACTATAAAGATCAATATAATTCACAGTATTTATATATTGAAGGAAGCTAATATGTTCATTCACTGGATACATAAAATGCATTGATACAATTAAAGATCAATCCATCATTTTTTTAAAAACTAGCAACAAATGTTAACTTGCTTTAGCTGATAAAACTTTCCTGTAATAGTTACCCATTGCTACATATCAAAATATCTCAAAACCTAATAACTGAACACAATAATAAATATTTTGTTCTCATATAAATGTCAGAAATCTGGAAGCAGCTTAGCTGGGTGGATTTTTCATGAGGTTTGGTGAAATACAGACTTCTATTGCAGTCACCTGAAGACTTTACTAGAACTGGAGAATCCCCTTCATTCAGAGCGGCCTGCAGGAAGAAGGGCTCCTGGCCACATTGAGGCCCCGTCCATAGGATTGGTTGAGGGTCCTTCAACAGGACAGCTGGCTTCCCCCAGAGTAAGTGACCCAAGAAAGAGAGGAAGCTGTAATGTCTTGTACAATGTAGCTTTGGAAGTCACCGGTCAGTCCCACAATATCCCATTGGTTACGCAGATTATCCCTATTCGTGAGTGAATGGCATTAAGTCCGGGTCATTTGGAAACATCGTAAGGACTGAGTATCACAGAACTCTATTGAACATCTTATTTCATAGAGAAACATTAAAATGATTCCCTTCAATTTCATTAAAAAGGCAACCTTTCTATTATTACCACTTCTATTCATTCACCTTTGAATTAGAGTCTGAGCTGACACGACAAATGAAGCAAACGAAGCCACTGGAAGAAAGACTATTTTCAGATCCTGTATGTTAATATAAAACAAAGAAACATTCCATAAAACAATAACATTAAAGGGAGCAATGGTTCCTGATCCAAAGACAGTACATAGCAATCAAATGGCCTCAATAGCGAATTCTACCAAACATTCAGAGAAGAGTGGACACTAATTTTACTCAAACTATTCCAAAGTATAGATAAGGATGGAATAGTCTGGAATTTATTTTTTGGAGCCAGCATAATCCTGATACCAAAAACAGGCCATAGGATTACAAAAAAAGAAAATCATAAACTAATAACTCTCGTGACCATAGATGCAAACATTTCAATAAAATCCTAACCAATAGAACCTCCATATCAAAAAATAATGCATCATAGCCAGCGGCATTCATAACAGGTTTTCAAAGATGCTTCAACATTAGGAAAACACTCAACATTATGCACCGCATAAATAAAACAAAGGGAACGAGCCACGTGATCCTATTGATTAGCACAGAAAAGACATCTGACAAAGTCCAATACTCATTCCTGATTTTTTTAAAAAAAATCAACAAATAGGAATAAGAAGAAAAATCCTCAACATAATTAAGGGATTATATACAACCAATGTCTAACAGTACTCTCAATGGATAGAAACTGGAAGTATTCCCCTTGCGAACAGGACCCATCCAAGAATGTCCTCTATCATCATTCCTAGTTAATACTTTGCTGGAAGTCTTAGCCAGAGCTTTAAGCCGAGGAAAAAGAAATTAAAGGCATCTGAAGAGACAAAGAAGAGATACAACTCTAGTTGCAGAGGGTATGATCTTAAATATAGAAAGTCCCAAGGCTCAGTAAGAAGATTGCTGGTACTGATCGAAACACTCAGAAAAGCCGTTGACAATAGCTACCCAACAGATTAACTCCTTCGGAGTCTAACTAACCAGAGTCTATCTATACAAAGAACACTACAAAACACTACTACAAGAAACCAAAAGAGACATATGTGGAAGAGGACCCCATGCTCATGAATAGGATGGCTTAACATGGTGAAAATGTCAATAAAGTTTTTACAGACATACCACAATCTCAATCACATTCCAACATAATTATTTAAAGAGATGGGAAAGCAATCACCAACTTTATATGGAAAGCAAAGCTACCCCAGATAAGCAAAGACTACTAAGGAAGAAGGAAGTAGAAGGCTTTCCACTTCCTGATCTCAAAACATGCAACACAGCCACTGAGATAGTTAAAGTTTCTTGTGCCAACCTGCCTGATAAACACATGTGGGGTTCATTCAAGGGCAGAGGGATAAATGGCTCGGTGAGCCTCGGCTTTCTAGTTCTCAGGTCTCTTGCTTTCTGATGGCTGGACCAGGGTGCAGCTGCCTTAGCGGTTCCCTGCTTCAGCTGGCAAGGCTCGCTTCCTGCAAGACATCCAATGGAACGAGATCAACTCTTTGACAAATGTTGGAATGTGATTGAGATTGTGGTATGTCTGTAAAAACTTTATCGACATTTTCTCCATGTTAAGCCAACCTATTCATGAGCATGGGGTCCTCTTCCACGTATGTATGTCTCACTTGGTTTCTTGTAGTAGTGTTTTGTAGTTTTCTTTGTATAGATAGACTCGCACCCTATTAAAAAACAAAACAAAATTCAAGATGGATCAAGGATATAAATGTAAGACCTGTATGGATTGCGATAACAGTTGTATGAGCCCCTAATAAAATGTTAAAAGTAAATAAATAAATAAATAAATAGATGTAAGACCTAGAACTCTAAAGATCACCAATGGGAAATAGGGAGAAACAGGAGTCCTAATACATGTCACAATACACTATCAAATATAACTAAAGACACAAAATCAGCAGAAGACAAACTAGATGGCTGGGACATCTTAAAAAACCAGATGCTTCTGTGCATGAAAATATTTCGCTGAAACAAGTAAAAGAGAACTCACCAACTAGGAAAACATAGGTTGACAATGACATATCCGACAAGGGACTAATCTGTAAACTTTATAGAAAACGTCAACAGCTTAACTAATTTTAAATGGGCAGAGGACATGAACAGACACGTCATCAATGAAAATATTCATGTGGCCAACAAACATATGAAGAAATACAAGCATTAACCATTGGAGAGATGCAAATCAAGACAGCAATGAGCAAATCATCTCACCCCAGTATTCATAGTGAAGTTAAAAACAAAACCAGAAAACAGCAAATGCCTGTGAGAGGGCGGAGAGGCTGGAACTCGAACCACTGTGTGAAACAGTGCTTCTCAAAAAATGGATACCATGTGGCCCAGCACTCCCTTTACTTGACAGATACCCTCGGGAAATGAAAGGAGCCACAGGAGTAGACCTATGCACCCCGTGTCTATACCAGCACTCTCCACGAGAGCGCGTGATGGGAACCACCGCAAGGTCCCAAGGTAGGAGCGTGGATAAATAAACTCAATATACACACATGCAACGAGTTCTATGTAGCGTTACAGAATAATGATGCAATGACGACACAGCTCATGATAATGGGTGGATTTGCTGATGAAGGTTGTCCATCACAAACGGACAGCTATTTTTGAGATCACAGTTATGAAAACAAATAAACAAGGGATGTTTGACTTTGCTTTACAAAGCATCTTTATTTTTAAGTGATTGTTGCCATTAAATGAATAACAAGTAACAGCTCTTGTGTGCTAATAGCTAGTCATTTCTATAACCTAAACACAGCCCAAACCAGAGGAGTACAGGTAACCCCTGGCTTTTCGAAAGTTTGAGTTCTCCACTTTGCATTTTTTTTGTCTTTTCTTTTTCATTTTATTGGGGGCTCAGACAACTCATCACAATCCATACATCCATCCATTGTGCATTTTTGAAGGCCTCCATCGGTGCCGGCTCTCGCTCATGGAAAGAAACCCACAGGATGGTTGCTAGTAGGAGAAATGGCGAACAGTAAAGCTAGCTTTCCACGCTGTGCAGCGTGCACTCCAAACAGCCCAGCGACCTCCCGAGCTCCTTGCTAGGAGGTCCCTCAGCATTGGAAAGTGCCATCAATCAAAAGAGATGCTGCATTGCCTCCTAAGGCTGCTGGGACAAATCATCAACATGCGTTTACTCTCTTACAGTCTGGGAGGCTAGAATTAGGTCATGTGTTTCTCTGAGCTGATACCAAGCCATGGGCTGGACTGTGCACTCTCTCCAGAGACCCCAAGGCAGAATCCCTTGTCTTGTCTTTTCCATTCTCTGGAGCTGCACCCCTTGGCTCCCAGGCCCTCCCTCCTCTTCACCCCCAGTGAGGAATAGAGCAGCCTCACTCTCCCTCTGCTTCTGCCACAGATCACCTCTGCCTTCTGTTCGTGTCCTGTCTCTCTCTCTCTCTCTCTCTCTCTCTCTCTCTCTCTCTCTCTCTCTCGCTTCCTTCTTACAAGAACACTTGTGATTACATTTAGGACCATCCAGATAA
>NW_022103968.1:28434976-28439141 GCF_000313985.2 Echinops telfairi | reverse complement strand
GTAAGATTTTTTGTTCTGATGATGCCTTATACCTGATCCCTTCGACACCTCGTGGTTGCATAGGCTGGTGTGCTTCTTCCAAATGGTTATCCTTATAGGACAGAATAGAACTACCCTATGGGTTCCCTAGACTGTAGAAAGACTCATTGTTCTTACGTGGAGCAGCTGGTGGTTTTGAACTGTTGACCTTGTGGTTGGTAGCCCCATGGTATAACCCACTATGCCATCAGGGCTCCTGTCTCTAGCCACTCATGTAGGTTTTCTAGATTCTCTACGAGAAGCTCAACTTGAAAGAGATACTATTTTCCTGTCTTTTTCTTTCCCATCCAAATTCCCACAGAGTAGGAAGCCTGATTGGCCCCACTGGGGTCACAGTACCCAAACCAGGTGCCACAGATTTAGTGTCCACGCAGTTATAATGTGGGCAGAGGACAGGGAGGCTGCCAGAGGCCATCACCAGGGTGGGAGGTCCCACGGAAAAGGTCACCCTGAGCTGGGTAGACACTCCAACAGGGGTCTATTGAAGCTAGTATTTGTAACAATTCAATGGACATTCTGGTCCTCCGTACTAAGAACCATTATCTGGTTACTTTCTTACAATAAATCCTTAAATGGTAATTACTGGGTCGAAGTGTATTAATATGCTTAATATTTAAAACTCATGTTATCAAATCGCTCTCAAAAAAGTTGGATTAATTCATATTCCTAACACCAGTATACGGTATTACCACTAGACAAAATTCAATACTTTTATTGATATTGGGTCTCGCTTCTTAAGCCTATTTGATAACTTAAAGTTTTGTCTCTTTTATTTATTTTTTTATAGTTAGTAAGGCTCTTTTATTTATTTCTTCTACAGTTAGTAAAGCTAAACCTTTTTAATTTTCCATTTTGAAAAGTCTACCCATATGAATTTTCTATGAATGGACTATTTAAAATTTTCTATATTAAAGAGATGTACCTTTTAATGTCTGGCAGAAAAATATTCCTAGTTTCTATTATTCACTTTTGTTTGTAGAGTTTTTTTCTGGTTAAACTTGAAAAATGCTTTGATCTAAATATTAATGGTCCTCAGATCAACTTTGGTAAAAATAATTTGAAAACACCCTGGAGAACCATGGATCGACTATTAACAAATGGATCACGAATACTTCGGTGAGTACAAAGTGCCAAGCTCATATCCAAGCCACCTTAGCGCAGGCCTTCACTTAGCACAGCACAGGTGGGCCGCCTGCATCCGTCCTCATTTTGCTGGGGATCCTCCTGTGTACCTGCCACCCACCCCCGGCCACCATGCATTCCTCATTCTCCACGCGTCCCCTGTCGCTTTGTCCCCGTCACTGGTTTGTAAGGCCTTTAGCTATTCCCTCTGCAGAGTCCCTGGCTGGTGCTCAGCTGCTTAACCAACCTTGAGCTCTGTCCAGAGGTGCCTCGGAAGAAAGATCTGGCCATCTGCTTTTGAAAAGTCAGCCCTGGAAAACCTGATGGGTCATAAGTCTACTCTGACACACAGGGTTGCCAGGAGTCAGAATCCGATGGCTAGCCCCCCACGGCGGTAGTGGGGGTGATGGCCCTGGACCAGACTTTTGAGGAGCACCTGTGCTGTGACGGTGACCCTTCCGGCCAGAAGAGACAGCAGTCAGAGAAGTGTGAGGCAGAGACCCAGTTGCCTATTGACACTCCCGTTTCTTTACTCAAATGTAAGTGTGGAGACCTAGAGGTCTCTCTCGTGTGACTATGGAAATCTTACCTATTCCCTGAAGGCCAGATTTTACCTTCTTCAGAAACTCCTCTCAAAAGAAGCCTGACTCACAGTTAGTTTGTAGCAATGTAATATTTATTAAATTGTATTCTTACATCATCCTCTGTGCTTGTCGGTTGCATTGAGAGTCAGGTCCAACTCATGGTCCCCCCATTTTGTGCAGAGTGGAACTGTGAAGTAGAGTGCTGGGTGGTGTTTCTGGGTGGGTTTTACCTGCCAATATGTGGACCCATAGCTGAGTGCGTACTAAGGGGCAAAAAACATCTTAAGGGAAGAAATCCTGTTTCACTTTTTAAATTTTTCTGCCATGCCTAGTTGAAAATGTTGTCGGTGGTTAACACAGAATTGTATGATAGGAAAATTTGGGCTTCTGGAAGTTTCCTAACTGAGACTACAGGAGAGGGTTGGGTTGTATCGCCTTAGTCTCAAATCAGAGGACAAAGGTTTCCCCAGTAAGTGGTATACTGTATTTTTTTCCTGAGGAGAGCTATCCTGAATGCACATTCACTCTCCCAATACTACAAAGGGCAACCAGGAAAGCACAGTCCCTTCTAAATCCTTCTTGGGGACCAGGCTGTGTGTGTGTGTGTGTGTGTGTGTGTGTGTGTGTGTGTGTGTGTGTGTGTGTGTGTGTGTGTGTGTGTAAGTGGGGTGGGGGGACGCTGGTGGTGGCAGGAGGGCAACGTCAAGAGGGCGGAAAGAGAGACTCCATGCAGTGAGTAGGTGGAGGGATTTGCTATCTCTTTTCCTCCCCTCCCCTTGCCTTCTTTGTCCTCTTTCTCCACGTTCCCCTCTTTGTCCCCTTGTTCCTCTTCCCCTTCTGCATTTGTCTGGGAGGATCCTGGAGTGTTCTTTTGATCGGCTCAAACTTTCTCTGGCACTTGAGTTCTGATTGGCTGAAGGGCTTAGAGGGGGGAAAACTTTAATTAAGTAGATAATCTCTTCTTTGGAAGTTGGCAGCTCCATTTCACCTCCCCTTAACTCTGTTTGGGATCGCTTACCCACCAAGGAAGTTGGGGCTTGAGGAGAATTCCATCCCACTATCCCTGAGGAGAATACTTCCCCATCTGACTTGCCTGCCTCCTACAGTGTTCGGATTGTCTCTCTCTGTTCCTCCCAAGGATTGTTTCTTATGGAGTCTTCTGTGTGCATCTTTCTTCTCACCTGTCTCTTCCAACTCAGCCACACCTGGTAAGTAACCTGAAGCCCTATGTGCCGCTGGAAGGAGGAGAAATGTATGTACTGTGCTGGAGTTCTCACCTTCTTTCCTGGAAATATCAGAGCTTTGGGATAACCTCTGTCCAGTCAGGCTCTTCCTAATTCGTATGTCTGGCTGCCGTACATTTTAAGAGCCCTACCAGTAAGAGAAGAGATTCAAAGGTTTTCTGGGTTTAGAAATTGGGATCCCAACAAGTAATCCAAAAGGTTTGGGGGGATATGGAAAGTAGCTCTTTTGACCACGTCTTGGTGTCAGCGTTTGTGGAAGAAGAGGATGGGTTTGAAGCAAGTTCTCCTGGGGGTTGAATCTAATCATTAAGGTGAACGCTGGAAGCAGATTGTTACCAAGATTTGATTGTGTACCCCGTGTCTGAACTTTTATCTGAATATCCTGTCACTGCTGGATCAGCATCACTCGGTCAATGACCTTGTATTTGCTAGGTTACATTTTGAGTTGAGCTACAGATTTGATACGGGGTTATCAAGCATGTTCAAAACCAAATATTTTAGAAATCAAGACCTCCCTGCAAACTTATTTGATTATTTCATTTACAAATAGCTCTAGACAGCTCAGAAAAATCATACCCAGGGAAGTGCTTTGTAAATGACCACTAAGGCCCACACGAGGGACAATCTTCTCCTCGTTCACCTTTAGCTCTTGGGAAACACTTGCCTAGCTCCATACGTAAAAGAGCATGCAAGTGTTTACAAGGAAGGACACCCCAATAGTCTGACAGACCTGGGAGATGCATGCCGTCTGCAGCTTTGCGCTCAACTCACACAGAAGCTCAATCTCGCTCTTTTCACTAGTTCTCCCGTTGACCATGCATTTAAACCAGATCAGAATCGATTCCTACATAAACTCTCAAGACAGGAGAATTTCCTTGTTGCCATCAATCTCCTGTGCTAGTCGCGAGTATATTCTTATCAGAAGTGAGTACAGCCATGTTTTTGTTTTTTAGAGAGAGTTGATAAGATGCGTGTCAAGTTATAGCAACAATCTGCAATGGGTGCAACCATTTATAAAGACTTTGGGAGATCCCCTTGCAGAGGGGTCTCGGGGAGGAGATGAGCCAGTCAGGGTGCGATGTAACAATGATGAGAAATACAATCTTCCTCTAGTTCCTAAAGGTTTCCTCCCCGCTCCCACTACCATGACTCGAATTCTATCTTGCAAGACTGGCT
>NW_022103968.1:28430986-28434620 GCF_000313985.2 Echinops telfairi | reverse complement strand
GATGTACAAATGCGCTTTACACAATTGATGTGTGTATGGATTGGGCTAACAGTTGTGTGAGCCCCTAATAAAATGTTAAAAAAGAAAAAAAAAAAGAAAAAAAGACTTTGGATTCTAAACAGTAGGACCAAATCATTGGCCGATTTTAATTGACATTTTAATTAAACATATCAATGGTAACACACACCCACTCACCCCTCTCCTCTCCCCTCTCCATGAGAACAACACGACAAAGGGGAGAGGAGACTCTTTCAGCGCGTTTCCACTGAGGCCCGTGGCATCTGCAGCTGATTCAGTATCAGCAAAAGAGAAACACGAGACCCCTCTCCCCGGCCACCAGGGCAGAGCGAAGAATGGTTCTCTAAAAAAGACCTTTACTGTGGGTTCCCTTCCCTGCTGGAGAGGGGTCATGTTCATTTCATTCTGATACTGGCCCAGCCGCACTGAAAGATGGCTGGGTTGCTTGTCTGTCCAAATCCAAGTGTCTGGATTCAAAAGGGAAAAAGGAAAAAAGAGATGTGAAAGAAAGTTCTCATTGAAAGGCAGCGTTTCACAAACCCTGTTTCTCTCCCTGCCTGACTTTTGAGGAGAAAATGTAAAACTCCCCTGTATAATGCAAGTGGGGTTTAATTGTCCACCCACCCCCACCTCCCCCACCACCGCTGTGCCCCATAAGCCCCAAGTGGAATGAAGCATTTATGCATGGTCAGGAGCTGGGCTTGAGCCTTGGGGGGTGGGGGGGTGGGGGGAGGGAAGGGATCCTCAACTTTAGTATCAAATCTCGGTTGTTCTTATCATCAAACTATCAGGGATTTACATCAGCTCTTCCCCTCCTTTGTGTGATGCAGAGAAATTTGACCAACGACAGCCTTTGAGATGTTTCTCTCAATACTTCACCGTCAACCTTTATCTAAGGACCCCAAAGTGCTTAACAATTTCTGCCTGGCTCCTCGATTGTAGGTCTGCTTGAAATGACCAACCTAACAGGGTCTGTCAACAGAAATTCCTTTGCTGGAAAGATGAGAGAGTGACGGCATTCGCCTACACTGTGCAGTTTTAATAGGGAAATCGGTAGCCAGCTCGTGGGGCGAGAGAAAGCACTGCCCCTGTTTCTTCGTGTGGGGGCATTTCTGAGGGGGAGAAACACCCGCCTGCCACAGCAAGGATGCTTAAGTAAAAGAAAAAAGCGAGCATTTCCTTTGAATTCGTTTTTCTGCATTCTAATGGCTCCCGGAAAAGAATGAGAAATGTGCTACCAGCAGGCAAGGGATGATCCTTACCAGCGGCCAGAGATGAGCCAATCTGATATTCCATAGCTCTTCACCGAGAGGGAAAACCAAAAATCAAACCAGTCGCTTCAAGCTGATTCCGATTCATGGAAACCCATGGAGACAGGGCGGATAAGGGTCCCCGAGCATTTGCAAAGCTGTGACCTTTGGGGAACCAGGTCGTCAGGGCACATCTGGATGGGTTTGAACCACCAGCACTTAACTGCCGTGCCACCTAAGAGCCCTGTAAAGTAAACAGACCTAGAACACTTGTTACCTTACTTAACTCTTGACTTCATTTTACTCCAAAAGAAGTCTCCTAACAACACTGGCTCTTGCCCTGTTCTGTCCATTTCTCCCTCCATCTTTGATCAGCTCACCCACGGAAGCAGAAAAGGTGTCCTAGGGTCCAGAGGCACTCTGACTTAGCGCTGGTTCTTCAACAGAGACCACTCATCCCTCGCCTCCTTGCCAAAGTCCCGAAGCAGGGGCTGTGCAGGCTCTGCTCCTCCCCCCTGCAACCACACGAGCGTTTATTTGAAATCTTCAGGTTCTAAGCTCTCAGTCATTGCCTTCAAGCTGATTTTGACTCATAGGATCCTATGAGCCGTTTTTGCTTTGTATCATTTTCTTGGGAGCTCTTACAGCTATTACCACAGTCCATAATTCCATGAGATCGAGCATAATCCTACCATTGCTACCAGGTAGCTTTTGGAAAAAAACACCCCTTGGTTCTTTACATGTCTGTTTTTAGAGTTACCTTTCCATGGTTCTTGAAAGAATGCCTGCTGGACCCCCTGGGGAGGGAAGGGCTCCATTACTGGAAGGAGAACTTGGGAGCCATGTCTTCATCTAGCACTATCTTTAGGCAAAACCACGGCTTCCCCCAGAGATGTGCTACGACCTCTCAAATGTGTGTTATGAGTCAGAAAATGCCAACCCACTTAAACAGTATTGAAGTCAGGGTCGGTTGGTTTGGTTTGGTTTTCCGCACTCAGACATAAAAAAAGAAGAGTGCTGGTCAAGTGGGGGTCCACTACACCTTGCCACGTTAGCAAGAGATCATGCTACTGGCCGAGGCTGGGAATCCCTGATGTTCAACAAAAGATGAGGTCCTTTGGAATCTGGAAAGCCAAGATAAAAGATCCACATGCCCCATTCACAGCTTTGGTTCATCCAGTGGTCTATTAAAAAAGAAAAAAAAGCTTGGCATTTGTAAAGGGATTCTGGGACAAGCAGCTCCACCTGGGAGCTCTTCCGAGCTGAGACCTGGCCTGGGAAGTCCCCTTCCAGGCTTTGGTCAGTGCTTTCCGCCCTGAGCCCTGGGTGCTGCCTTTCAGAGCCTCGATTTCTCCTGTGTGGATGATTACAGTGAAACTAGGGGAGTGGGGCTCAGTGGGGCCGCTGTGTCCTTGTGGGTCTCCTAAGTGTTTGGTCATTGACAAGGCACAGTCTCACCGTGTTTCCGTGGCTCTCCGTCAGTGGGAAGTATGTGAGTTGCCCTTGGGCCTTTACCAGGTTTGGCTGCTTGTGCTGTATTGTGATTCCGCACACCGGCTCTGAGGTTCTGGGAAGAGAAACTTCCTTACAGCTTTTTTTTTCTTTTATCTGCTAGTTAAGATTTTCTTTCCCCCACCAACCCATTTTATTGGGAGCGAATATAGATATCATATCGTTCCGTAGTTTGATCACATCAAGCAGTATTGTACAATTGCCACCACGATTTTTCCAAACATCCTCTTCCTTCTTGAACTCCTTGACATTGGCTCCCCTTTACCCATCCCCCTTACAGCTTTTCTGATGAAACTGATTTATTTAAGTGATTTATATGTGCTGAGAGTGATGCTCAAAGGTGTGTGAGAGAGTATGTGTGTGTGTGTGTGTGTGTGTGTGTGTGTGTGTGTGTGTGTGTAAAAAGGATCTCCTCTCTGGGATAGTAGAGGGAGGTGAGTGGGGTATCAAAAGGACCAGAAGAAAAGGAGTTTTCATCCATGGAGAGAGGTGAAATCCTAGTCTTTTCTTCTATATTCAGATAGGATCATTGGTCCAATCTTGCTCGGTATTGGGCAATGCTCTTCTGTCTTAGGGCTATTAATGAACAAAATTTCCCTTCTGGCTTCCCTTAACTCTATTCTATTTCCATCAGAAAGGCAGAGGAAAATGTGGCTTAGAAAGTGAGGTCAAAAAAAAGAAAGAAAGAAAGAACGTGAGGCCAGTACCATTTTTTCCTTAGGATAAACCCTTATATATCAGAAAGCATATTTTATTGTTATTAGATAAGAGACCAGGCTGGGTTAACAGGTGGGGAAACTCTGGATTTGGTTCATATAAATAACATCCCCCCCACCCACCCCCAACCCCAACCC
>NW_022103968.1:28429379-28430886 GCF_000313985.2 Echinops telfairi | reverse complement strand
CCCCGCGCCCCCCCCACCCCCAATGAAACATGCCTTACACCCTGAGGGCCTCGCACCAGACACTACCGTCCACTTTGGGCAGACTCGGCACTCCTGTTATAAACCAAGCTTTTATGGCTTATTTTTATTAAGACTTATAAGGACATATGACTTATTCTCCATCGTTATTGTCCAGCCCTGCTATTGATCATATCATTTTCCCTGTCGGACTCCTAGGTCAGGGCTTTCCCCAGGCTGAGATATGTATCCTAGCTTCAGACCTAAAGGGGATCGTTTCAAGTCACCATTCTCTGACCAGTCCAAATTCACTTTTTAACAACAGGTTGTTTTTCCCAACTTCAGGATCCTCCTGTGGCAGCCGCGATGAGGTTATGCCCCAGTAAGACTCTCTCTGTACGCCGTTAGTTTGCTTTCTATGCAACCAATAGATGAAATGCTTATACTTCCTGGCTAAGGAGACCTCATCCCCCTCGTTCAAAACTGAGGTTCTGTTTTGCCATCAGAGAGCTCCGTCCTTCTCTGTGACACAGGCTTGCAGCTTCACTTTGAAGGCTCCACCCCACCCCAACAGCTAGGATCACCAGTGCCACCCCAGGAGACTGTCCGGATTATCCTGGCAGGCATTTTTCATCTTAATCCAACGTGTCTAGTGGAAGCCCGATTGTATAGAGATGATTGCTTACAAAGCTGTCTGGTTGTTTTAAGCCTTTTATAATAGGGACACTTCCGCTGTTTGACGGAGAGCAGAGCACCTACTTAGCCAAGGGATCAGCAAGCCTCATCAGCCACCTTCAACAGTCCCCAGCCCCTGGCTAATCTCATTTCATCTACGTGTCCTGTTGCATGTCCAGCTGCACGGATTTCTCTTAGTCGAAGTCCTCCAGACACTGCCACAGCTCAGAAAGTTCCCCACCTGCAAGATCTAGCGACACTAATAAAGATGAATCTTGGGGAACCTCATACATACAGACCCACCCTTTGTGAGCAGGGGCAGGGATCGAGAACACACAATAGTCAAAAGAAAGAATCCATTCAAATAAGTGCACGTTTGAGGTTTTTTTCCGGCTTGAGTTGTGACTGGCTAATAAAGTGAACAGGAATTGATGGTTGGGTCAGGCTGAGGCAAGGAAAATGTTAGCATCCCTATTGATTTAGTGCCATTAGGGACTGAACATCGTACTGACGGGCGAAAGCCTGTCAAGAAGCCAGTGCCATTCTGCCCATTTCGTTCTTTGATGGGATACGTATTGACAATGGCTATGTACACCGATCTTCTTGACCCTGGACTAACCCAGGACAGCACTCACTGATGCAACTGAGAACAGGAACGGCCTCTGGAAAGTAAAGATCAGAAAATGTGACCCCAAAACGGGTCCTCCGTCCCAGGTTTCTGCCATCCCGGACTTCCTGGGAACAGTAGCTAGCTTAAGCTGGTCCTTAGCAGCCTTCACTTAGAGATCAAGGAAAGGAGAGTGAGGAAGGCGAATTCCTAGTGAAAGAGTCCTCA
>NW_022103968.1:28412989-28427899 GCF_000313985.2 Echinops telfairi | reverse complement strand
GTGATTTGTGCGTTGTGAAGGAGTGAGAGAGTAGCAAGGACGCTCCAAAGGAGCTGTCTTTGAGCTCTCCCCCACAAAAGGTGTCTCTTGACTTTTGTGGGGGAACAGACCTGGCAGAAGCTCACTTTCCCAGGGCACATTGCTTCCCCGAGTCCCTCCTAGTGCCAGCTCCACGCACCTCTGTTCATCTAGAACCCTCCCGAACCTTGCTACTTCCTTTGCCCTGGAAGGTCCCAGATAGGGATGTCATCCACGCGGAGCCACTACTTCTCCCTCCCGGCCATCCCCCCAAGGTACAGTAACCAGGCTGCAGCTCCTGAAGCGGACATCTGGAGTCTCATGACCCAACGGATTTTTTTTTCTAATTCCACTTGTATAATTCAGTGGCCTCGATGATACTCTTCACGCTGTCCAGCCACTGTTTCTATCCTTTGACAAATGATTCTGCCACCACTGACATAAACTCAATGCCCCTCTACATCGACTCTTTCCCCTTCACCTTGGGGACCCATTGGTCAAGTTTGGTTTCTTTTCGTGGTTGGGTTCCTATCTAATCTTTCAAGTTGTTATTCTCAGTTTGATCCAAAATAAATAGATCTTGAAAAGCTTAATACTCAAGGCAGGCATTTGGGGAAAAAAGAAAACCAACCTTTTTGGTATAAGATTTAAGGATTATCTCAGGAAAATAGTTTCAGGGATTCATTCAGGCTCCGTGAGTCCAGAAAGTCTATAGTCGGTGGGAATTTGAAATGCAGTTGTTCATGAGTCTCCTTTTCATCGGGTTCCTCCATAGACTCTTCTATCAGCATGCTCAGTCACGGTAGCCATGCGCCATCCGGGTCTTCTGGTCTGGTGACCACAGAGACAGTTGTCCGTGGAGGCGATCGGCCACACATCCCCCATCCTTCTCCTGGATCTGATGGGCCTTCCTCTGTTGCTCCGATGGCAGGCATTGCACAATGGGCTCTTCCACGGAAACCAGGACCAGGCAGAGTCCAAAGCGCGTTTCACAGACGACAGGTGACTGAGTGAAAGGTTCAGGAGAACTTGCCCATGGCCCTCGAAGATGTCTCAGGAACATGAAGAGGAGCAAAACAAAGGAAGAGATGGGGGGGGGCAGTTGGGGGCGGGAACCACGTTTGCTTCTTTTTACTAATCTCGTCTGGTTATGGCTGGAATGATGCACAGTTCAAATCTGAGTTCTCCTTGGGCCAGTCAGTGATACTGCTGCCATTCTTCGAGCTGCGCGACCCAATCTCCACCTCCTTGTTCAAATCGTTCTTGCCCCCCCACCCCAACACTCACCCCCAGTAAGGAACCTTCCCTGCCTCCTGAGCCACCGACCCCAACCACAGAGCTGTTGTTGTCAGTTCGATTCCAGGATAGATCATTCTGGAAAAGAGAACCATGTTCAAAGCAGGCATTTTACCAGTTAAGCTGAATTATTGCTTGAATGAAGAAGACTTCAAGGGATAATTTGGGTTTAAGGCTTAAGGGAAGCCTCCGCTTTTTAGAAATGATGTGTGGGGAGGAAGAAGGAGAACCCTGACTCCAGGCTCTCAGGCACCCCTGGCAAACTAGTGGGGTTGACCAGAAGAAGCTTGATGCCTAAACCTGGGCTAGGTCTCTCCTCCTAAGAGCAGAGGAAGTCCAGCGTGCAAACAGCCTGTAATAAGATCCTAGTCCTACCAAAGGAGAGCCAGACAGAATCTGAACTGATGTGGTGCTTAGCATGGCTCGTGCCGTGCCCGGCTGTGCCTTGGGCTGTCCATAGATCTGACTCAGACACGTGTTCTCGCCCTGGCTGCGCACATGCTCGCTGTACAAGGCTGTGTACGCTGGCACCGATCCCCTCCTTGCTAGCCTGGTTTAAAGACCCATTGCTGTTGCGTTAAGCGCCACTCTAAGCGTCCCACCAGGACAGGGTAAAGTACCACACAGAGCTCTCCAGGTGGTCACCTTGCTGGGAGCTGTCACACCCTGAGCCACCAGGAAGCCTTGGGGTTGGAGGACCACCCCAAAGAAGGACAGCTGGATGATGGGAAATAACTGGAGAGTAGCTTAACCCCTTCTGAGGCCTAACCAAACAGAAGACCGGGCCGTGTAATTTTCTGTGAAATGCCTGAGATAATAAGCATCATCAGATGGCATCGGGCGAAGAGGTGCTTTGAAAATTAGGCTGTACAAATCTATGCATAATACATGTTAGGTTTTTTAAAAAATGGACATAAATCAACACAACGGAGAGCTGGAAACCTGATGGCCCCACAGATCCTGTGCTGATGTGCTGAGCCCGACACCTGGGATGGAATCAGACTGTAGGACAGCCTTGTCGGGGTTGTGTTCCTGAGTTGGTATCAGTGTAGGGGTATCTAAATTCACTCACTTTGGAGACATAAACAGAGCAGAACCAGCACAGAGAAGCCATGGGGGTGTACCCCACCCCTCCATGGGGGAGCTTGTCAAGGCCTGGTGAGTAGAAGGGAAAGAGCTCTTCCCCCAAGAAACGGCCTCTTCCCTTGGACCCAGTGCTCTGCCCCCTGACTCGCAACCCCCTTATGCGGTGGGGAAATGCGTTTCTCTTCTTTAAAACCAGGGCCGTGGCTGTTTCAGCAGCACTAAGAAACTAAGAGACTTTTGATGAGCTAAAAGAGAGGGTGTGGCATTTGTATGTGGCTTAATCCAAAGCTCCTCCTCTCCAGGTCCAGCTTCCTGAGGGGTGTGGGGGGCAGGGGGACAACTCTTTTTTTTTCTTAATCAGTCATCAGGTTGACGATGGCGATTCAGCAGGTAACCCCGCCTCTGTGAGAAATGGCATCATGCTGGAAGCGGTGGGCACTGGAGAAGCGAGAGTGCCGCGGTTCAAAGAGGTTTAGATTCTCGCTGTATGGTGCCAAATGCCAAATGCTGCCAAGGAAGCAAGATGGTCCTCAGAGCACAGAAGCGGTGAGACAAGGACAGGAAGTCCTCCATGGGATTCTCCTTTAGAGGCTACTCCCAGCCTCCAGGGTACGAACGACCCATGTCTCTGTGGGCGGCAACAGTCCCAGGGATAATGGGTCATACAGAGCACACAGCAGGGCCTTAGACACACACTACAAGAACAGAAACAACACAGGCATGAGGAGATAGGAACTGGGTCGGGAGAGAAGCCAGTCCTGTCCGAGCCAGGCATGGCTGGTGCCCATGACCTCCACAGATCTGTGGGCGAGATTCTCACCAAAGCCATCCTTTTCTGGTATCTGGGAACTGAGGCTGAGGTCAAGCTTCAAGTACAGTCTGCTTAAGGAATCCTCCCGCACTTCTGGCTAGATCTTCGTCCCTGCGCATTTGCTTTTGAGCCAACAGAAACGCCCAGTTCCCAAAGTGATTCAGAGCCATCCTGAGTCAGACGGCGCCGGATCAGCAGAAGCATCAGCACTCGTTCTCCAGAGGGCTGTTAGAGGGGCGGAAGAGGTTCAGGAGAGGTGCCAATATGGCCACGGGGGTCAAGGCTAAGGCACATTGCTCCTGGATGGGCAGAAGCCAGAGTCCCAAAAGGCTGAGCCCAGGTAGGTGTCAACACCAGTGGAAATCTTGAAACGTTCTGGGTGGTCCTTTTCTATGCAAGGATGCCACCCTTTGAAAAGGCTCCCAGCTAAGTCCAGTCAGTGTGCCTGGGCATGATAATTAGTCGATCCAGGGGTCTATCGAAATAAAGGACAATAGAGTCTCCTGGGGGTCATTGGCTCTCAAGGAAGAGAACTGAGAAGACCCAGCAATGAAGGTTGTCACCTGAATTTATTAGCTGCCTGGTGTCCAGTGAGGGCATTGGAGGGTTAGCGGAAGGCGGTGCTATAAGTACAAACGGACAGAACGATTTTACTTAAACTCTATCAAATCCTTGTATACAAATAGCTTTGATATCCAAGGGGCAGCATCAGACTCTCAGGAGGGTGAAAAGACATTTGTCCTCGCTTTTGGGGAGCCCACTGTGAGTAGCTCCAGAGGGGGTGTCCTTAGAATAGAGGGAATTGTGACAAAACAGACTATGGCTGCAAGAGCTTCCCGAGTAGCTGAAAGCAAGGCAAACCTCAGGACAGCCGCGAGCAAGGCTCGGCGCCGGGGGTGTGTCCTTCTCCTGTGCATGGGGCTCTATGAGTCGGAATCGACCGCACGGTACTGATCACCCACGTGCCTGGCATTCATGGTTCCTGATGGGCCTGGAGGAAGATCGGAACCACGGGAGAAGAAAAATGCAGCAGAAATGAATGATACTATCGATAGAATGACCATATGCCCCATGAGGATTATTTATAAGATTCCCCATCAAAATCATACTGATATCTCTAAAGTGGATCAGGGGCATATATAAGCTGCAGCTATACAAATGGATTTTGAGTTCAAAGTTCATTATAAACCCTAATCTAAGAACAACTCGTTCTTAATACACAGCCCTCCTTGAGCCTTGCCCTCACGAGGGGATCACTGGGTGCTATCGCACAGTGTGGGGAAGAAATTAGGTGGTGTCTAGCTCCCAGAAAGAATAGTGTCTGTGATTTTATAGATTTTCCTTAAAGTAAGAAACTATCTAAGTGAGTTGTCAGCTAAGTCCACGTGGACGAAGCACACCAGCCTGTGTGTGTGTCATAAAATTCGAATACAGAAGAGGGAATGGTATCAGAGTTTAAATTGTGAACACCCAATTTGCAGAAGGCTATCAATGAGGGTGAAAACCTGAAATCCATCCGCAGAGGCCCCACACGGATTAAGCCTCCTGAGAATCTCCTCTACCACTGGCCAGGGACATGACTAGCCTTCAGAACCCAGTACACTGGAAAGTGGATTAATGAAGGCGTCCTTAGGCTACATTCAACACTTCATCATGTTTCTCCTCTTTGATCCACTTTAAATTTGTCCTAGTTCTTTTTATTGTATGCTTTCTTTTGGACTGAGGTCTTTAAGTGTTTTATTTTGTCTTTCTTGGGAGACCTTTTGGGGGGTGTATGTTTTTCTTGACATGAAATCTAAGCTAGGTAAATCTAGAGAAACAGTAACTTGATTAATAGTGTCTTAGGGTTATGGCAGGGCGGCTGGGGGAGATGGAGAAGTAATAATAATGAGTGTAAGAATGAAAAAATGTCCTAAGGTTGACTGTGGTGATGATGGTGAAACTCTCTTTAATATGTTTAAACCATTGAATGGTATGATATGTGCATTATATATCAATAAAAGTTCATGTTTTTAAAAACTTGGCAGCGACCGTGTAGTAGCCACCTAGGCGGACTTGTGGGTGTGTGTAAGCCCCACGGAGACTTCCCAGGAGTACTTATGGAGAACTCTTCAAGGGTCCGGAGTCCTGGTTAGCCGGTGAGTCAGAGCAAGGAAAACAGGAGTTGCAAAGCATGACAATTGAGGAGCACAAGGGGGTTGCAAAAAGTTCATGGAAAATGGAATTAAAAGATAGTGAGATTTCCCCAAGAATTTTTTTGAACTCCACCCCCCTCCCCATATAGGCTCTAGACTCAGACTGCCTCAGTTCAAAAGCTGGTTGGGCCATTTAACTAGCTGTGACTCCAGATAATCACTCTCTTGAGATCACTGTATCTGTAAGGTGGTGAGATAATTATCTGAGCTAAAAACATGGCAAGCCCCTAGTAGTTTATGTGCGTGAACGGAAGTAGCACAGTACTTCATGGAGTTGTTATGTTTGTGTTTCTAATTAGGAAAAATACAGGCAAAGCATTTAGAAGAGTCCCTGGCATACACAATACGTGTTATCTGTTATTGTGTGAGGATTGCATGTTATACGGTATCAGTAGATCCGTGTAAACTAGGCGACTAACAAAGGGAGAAGAAACAGTGATAGAATCTTTATTTGGCAGTGTTAAAGCAAAACTAACTATAGTTATTTATGTAAACTGCTCACCACTTATGCCTAATTACAACGAAGCACAATAACAATTATGCATAGCATCAAACGTGTCAGATTGACGTTGCTAAAAGGTTTGGTTATCACACTCCCTCTGTGTGCATATGCTCCGCACTCGTCGGTGCTCTCGTCCACGGGCATTTGCACACGTAACGTGGTCATCTGCTCGCAGTGCGGGGGAATTAGCAGGAGCACTGGCTTGGCTGGCAGTTCTTCTCCTTCCAGCCTGCCCCTCAGAGCTGTTTTTCATTAAGTCCTGCTCTCAAATTTCATGTCACACCTCAAGATCCTCCCTTTTCCCCAGACTGCCCTCATTCCATACATTTTATAGAGTGTCTCGGAGGTTCAAGGGACCAGACTAGGAGCTGGAGGGGGACACAAAAATAATTGAGACTGTTCCTATTTATCCTCCAGTCTAAGGGAAAGTTAGCTATGCGGGGTGGGGAGGGGCGGTGAAGGGCAGAATCTCAGGTTCAAAGAAGGAATGAATACCTTTGTTTGTGGCTTCTGAACTAGATAGTCAAGGATAATTAAGATTTTTAACAACAGTTTTATTTTTATCTAATTCGCCTATCATTAGACTCATCCTTAAAGGGTACAATTCAATGGCTTTTCGTATAACCACAGGCACGTGCAACCATCCTCACAATCAATTTCAGAGCCCTTTCATAGAAGCACCAAAATGAAGCTTCCAGCCCATTAGTAGTCCCGCTCCACTTCTCAGCCCGTTTCTACTTTTGATTTCTGTGGACTTGCCTATTTTGAACATTTTATATAGATGGAATCAATCCAGGATGTGATCTTTGGGGTCTGGCTTATAGAATAATGTTCCCAAGGTTTATCCATGTTGTAACATGTATTAGTACTTCATTCCTATTTAATGGCTGAAGAATTTACCATTTATGAATATATCACCTTTTGCTTATCCATTCATCAGTTGGTACACAGTAGGTTGTCTCCACATGTTGGCTAATGTGAATAATGCCTCTACGGACACTTTTATATGAATTTTGCATGGACTATGTCCAAAAAGTTTTCAGTTCCTGAGACTGGAATTGCTTGGTCATATGGCTACGCTGTATCTAATCTTTTGAGGGAAGGAATAAACCATTTTCTAAAGTAGTTGCATCATTTTACAATGTGTTAGGATCTCTAGAGCAACAAAGCCAGGACATTCATGATTTTATATATCTATCCCTATGGATATGGATAGATAGATACAGCACGAAGGAATGTAACAGCTAATTAGTCCACACAGTGAGGGCTCAGTTCAACTCACAAGAGCTGCGCAATCCAAGGTCAAGGAAGCAGACAGCTGAGTCTTCTGTAGAGCAATGCAGGCAGTCTCTGCCCAGGGGCAGCAAACAGCAGGGCAGGTCACCAACAGTCAGCCAGATGACAGGATCCAACAGTCCCAAGCTCAAGCAATGTATACACCAGCGGTGTGATTAAGCAGGCTCAAAGGAACCGCATGCTCTAGCGACATGGTCCATGGTCCCCACAGGTGTGTAGCTCGCAAGTTGAGGCAGAGAACTAGCTAAGGCAGCTGCACACTGGTCCAATCACCAGAGAGCAAGAGAGAGAGAGAGAGAGAGAGAGGCGGGGCTCACCAAGCCATTTATCTCTTTGCCCTTCAGTCAAACTGCGACTGTATTAATCCCCCATGTTCTTTTTGGCCAGGTTGGCACCGTAAACCTATCACAACAATTTTGCCAAAAATTACGAGGATTCCAATTTCTCTGCATCCTCACCAACACTCACCATGGTCTTCCCCTGCCCTCAGCATCCGGTCAGTGTTAAGTGGTGCGTCGTGCTTTCCATCTGAAGATTCCTGATGATGAATAATACTTAGCATCTCTTCATGTGCTGCTTGGCCATCTTGTATATCTTATATATCTGTTTGGACCCATTGTCTATTCTTTAATTGGGTTATCTGCCCTTTTATTATTGAGTTGCAAGTTCTCCTTATAGTTCCTGGATTCAAGTCTCTTATTGGATATGATTTGCCAGTAATTCTCCAGTTCTGTGACTCGTCTTCTCGCTTTCTTGGTGGTGTTCTGGGAAGCACAGCTGTTTTGGATGTTGCTGATGTCCAATTTCGTTTTGCTTTCCGTTGCTTCTGCTTTCAGTGTCCTCGCTCAGAGCCCACTGACAAGGCGATCACACAGATTTACACACATTTTCTTCTCAACGTTTTCTCACTGCAGCGCTTTCATTTCAAATAACCCAGGTGAGCAAAGATAATAGCTTAGACTGGGGTCACTGCACAGTGTTGAGAAGTAGTCTGATTCTGAATTTATTCTGACAGATAAGATATAGGACGAGCGAAAGCGAAAGCGAGGCATCAAAGATGACTCTGAGTTTCTCTGTTGGAGCACCTGGGAAGGAGAACTGTGTTTTAACTAGATGGGGAAGAATGGTGGAGAAGCAGGAGCGTTCCCTTTGGAAGGAGGAGCTGAGAATAATGAGTTTGGGAAAGAAGAAATGTTCTAAAATGGATGATTGTACATCTCATCGTAATATGACTGAACAATTGAATTGTATGCTAGGCGAATTCTATGCCAATAAACCGGTTCTGTAAAGCAGTTCTGTTTTGGACATCCTGAGTTGGCCAGGCCGATTTGTAGTGAGTTCAAGCCCGTGTTAGTGCTGGTTAAAAAAAAAAAGACATGCGCATGAGATAGCTGGGCTGCACAACAAGCTATTTGTGGGGGCTGATGCCTTAAGAGGTTTGCATGCAGTGCCCCATAGCAGGACACTCTCCAAAGGCAAGTCACACTGTAGCTCTCCATCAGGGGAGGGGGCCAAGGTGTTCCTAAAAGGAAAAGGGGACGCATGAGGGGATGTCTACTTGTCTAGTTAATGTCCCTCAGGGGCAAGATCGGGAGTCGCTCTCTGAGTCAGAGACCTCTGGGGACAGCAGCAGCTTAGAGTCTTTATAAATAGAGGATTGATCTTTTCTGTGGCAGTAGTCAGGGCAGTGTCAGGGGCACACAAACCAGGGTGGGGGGCTCGAAATGATAAAAATCTGCTTGGGCTATATTAAACTTGGCAGCAGTGGGCTTCTGAGCTAGCAGGCTTCCGTCTGTTGTAAAAAAAATACCGGGAGGGAAGGGGGTTAGAAAGGAGCAATCGATCACAAGGATCTACATATAACCTCCTCTCTGGGGAATGGACAACAGAAGGGTGGGTGAAGGGAGACGCCGGGCAGTGTAAGATAAGATATAATAATAATTTATAAAGTATTAAGGGTTCATGAGGGAGGGGGGAGCGGGGAGGGAGTGGGAGGGAAAAATGGAAAATGAGGAACTAATTCCAGGAACCCAAGAGGAAAGTGAATTTTGAGAATGATGAGAGCAACAAATGTATAAGTGTGCTTTACACAATTGATGTATGTATGGATTGTGATGAATTGTATGAGCCCCAATAAAATGATTTTTAAAAATTAAAAAAAAATAACATCCTGGGCCAATACACAGAGTCCATATTTAGCTCATTTCAGTAGCACTATTCAACACGGAGGGTGCAGGACTGGGCAGTGTTTCCTCTGTCCTCCGTAGGATTTCTGAGTCGGCACATAGCAATCATAAACCTGAAGTAGAGATGTCAAGAAGGTAGCTGCCTATGCAGGTCTGGAGTTCAATAAAAGGTCTAAGAATAGGTGGGAGGGTCCAGGAAGGGCCCATCTTTGACTAGCACTCAATCTAGGCCGTATCACCAGCAACCTTCTGGGAACGGGAAGACTGTTCCCCCATCGAGGGGTCTGCTGACTGTGCCTTACTCTGTGGAGTTGTTCCCTCTGTTAGATTTTTCTCTCCCACGGTTTCACTTTCTTTTAATCACATGACTGTCCCTAGAAGGCATACATCCAAACTCTTAAATCCACACACCCCCTTCTTTTTATTTTTTGCACCTTTTCAACATCACCACCTTACCAAGCGAGTCATTCTGCCTCATAGTAACCCTACAGGATGGAGTAGAACTGCCTCTTTTAGTTTCTGAGGCTGTAAATCTTTCTGGGAGCCATGTCTAATCTTTCTTCCAGGGAGTAACTAGTGGGTTGTGACTGCAGCCCAACACGTAACCCACTACAACACCAAGGTCCCCATATAAAACCAAACCACACTCACTGCCTTTGAGTCAATTCTGACCCATAGCAGCCCTATAGGACAGGGTAGAACCACCCCTGTGGGCTTCTAAGACTGTCACTCTTTACGCAAGTAGAAAGCCTGTTCCTTCTCCCGCAGAGGGGCTGGTGGTTAGTAGCCCAATGCGTAACCCACTCATATTCCTTCTGTAATCCATATGACAGTGACCCCGAAAGCATATTCATCAGGGACAGCTCCGCCTCCTTTAGTGTTTACTACAAGGACACATACTCTTTTCTTCATAAGAGCTACTTGGGATCTAAGGAAAACATGTGGGTATGTTTCAAACACATCTGCCAAGAATTTGGAGGGTAACGACACAACTTACTCCATGGGTCTGTTGTCCGGCTGTAACTCTAGTCTTAGCCTGCGGGAAGCTCTCAGTTGCTGAGGTGCATTCCGTGGTCTGCATGTACCACGGTTTGTCTAATCACGCATCCCTGGAGAGGCCTGTGGCTGGGGTCGGATTTGGGTTACTATAAAGAATGCTGATAGGAGCTGCATACGTAAATGCACCTTCTTCAGTTAGAGCACGTCTGAAATTCTCTGGGATCAATGCCCAAGGGTACCATTTCTGGGTTAGTATGGCAAGCCCACGTGTAGTTCTCAAAGAAACTGTCAAATGATTTTCCAAAGTCAGATGATTTATTTGGGGAATTTAATTCTGTCCCTGTAGAAATCGTCTATCGTTTACCAATCCTTACAATTCATTGAGTGGCACCAACAGTGAAGCACTTGACTACTTAGCCATACGATTGATGGTCCAAGCTCACCCAGGGGCATCTGAGTAGACAGAGCTGACCATCAGCTTCTGAAAGATCCCCGCCTGGGAAACCTTATGGAGCAGTTCTGCCCTGCACTCGTGGTTGGTGGGGGTGCTGTGAGGTGCCATCAAGTTGGTTTCGACCTACAGTGACCCTATGCACAACAGAATGAAACTCTGTGCCGTCTTCACAATCATCCCCACACCTGAGCCCTCTGATTGTTGCAGCCACTGTGTCAAGCCATCTCGTTGAAGGCCTTTCTCTTTTCCACTGCTCCTCCACTTTACCGGGCAGGATGGCCTTCGCCAGGGACTGGTCTCTCCTGACAACATGGCCAAAGTATGTAAGACCAAGTCTTGCCATCCTTGCCTCTAAGGAGCTCTCTGGCCATGCTTCTTCCCAGACAGATTGGTCTTTCATTTCAGTAGTCCATGGTGCTTTCAATACTCTTCTCTGCGCCACAATTCAAACGCATCCATTCTCCTTCAGTCGTCCTTATTCAGTGTCCAACTTTCACATGCACCTAAGGCAATGGAAAGTACCATGGCTTGAGTCAGGCACACGTAAGTCCTCCAAATACTCTAAAGAGGTCTTGTGCAGCAGATTTGCCGAATGCAACACATCTCTTGATCTCCTGACTGCTGCTTCCAGGAGCACTCATGGGGTTGCTATGAATTGGACTCCATCAGATGGATGCTAACACCACCACCTCTCCTTGACAGGGAACCAGCGATCCTGGAGGTGTGTATGTAAAGTCAGGTCAGCCCGATTCAAAACTCGCTTCAATCACTGATCAGCTAGATGACCTTGGTCAATATGACTTGTTCGGTATTTGTAAATTAGACATCATAGAGCCCTAGACAATTAAGACTTAACTAGAACAGCATGTGAATGAAGAGCTGCAGATGTCTGGGACACAGTAGTGAATTAATGTTAGCTCTTGACTCACCCAGGGCCAAATAATGACCAAATCTTCCTCCCAATTTGTATGATATTCAAAATTGTAACTGACTTTAAGGTTCTAAAGAAATCATACTACTAGCTCTTTTCCACATCTTTTTTTTAAACTAAATAAATCACCTTTAGTAGACTAGTTGTGCATAATCGTTCCTTTGCAAAATCATTGTTCATTTCTACCTATCAGTTAAATTTGCCTCAAGTAATGCTTACAATGATTAGAAACAGAAATGCCTTCATGTCTCTTCCTTTACATGCCATTTTGTCTCTTTTCTAGGTCAGTGAACAATTTCCTGATGACTGGTCCAAAGGTAATGATAATGATAGTAATCCTTTGATTCCTTTGGATTTCACTAATTTTAGTTTGTTGACTGAAGCTTACATATTTTTCATTGTATCCAGTCTTTATTGTGCTAGCACATATTGCATATAGTATTACCGATTTACACATAAAAAAACATGGCACCAAAAGGGTTAGGGATACACCTCAAGCCATTGAGGGTCAAAGCCAAGACAAGTACTAAGGAGGACAGAATCTGACATTTATGGCTGGAACTTTCAGAGCCAGAAGTCAACAGCCTTTCACGGGTGTCAGGCTGCAAAGCCACACATCCTTCTCAGTGCAGTTAGCTTCCCATCTTTAAACCGACCTCTAAGGTCCTTTCTAGGTCCAAAAAGATGCTACTCTAAGATAGCAGTGGGATGGGAATGGCGGGAATCCCATGGGCTGGGTGATGTCGGTTCATTTTGGAGAGGTAATACAGTGTTAGGGCTCGAGAGTCTGATCACATGGCTCTTCTCGGTCCGGACTTGTGCCATTTGCTTGCTGTGGGAACTTAGATCGATTGCTTCACTTCAGCTAGTGCTCATCGCATTTGTTATGAGACAGTACATGTTGGTCATGTTAAATGAGAAAGGCTATGGAAGCGGTCTACTCTGTCGTTGTTCGGGGGCAGAGCGGGGCAGAGCGGGGCTTTCGAACACATGGTGCCTCCCAAGTTCAGCTGCTGTCCTCTGATCTCTGATACCCCTACTGCTCCAGGCTTACTTGATCTACTCTAGCAGTGTGGCAGCTGGTGCCCAGAGTGGTATTGAAGAATGCAAATACCAGTTTGCATGGGACCGCTGGAACTGCCCCGAGAGAGCCCTGCAGCTGTCCAGCCATGGTGGGCTTCGAAGTGGTAAGGAAAGCCTCAGCCACAGCTCCCTGGACCCCCCTGGCCACAGGTTAGAGCCCCGCTCTCCAGGGACGACCGCTGCTGCCTTGATGCCCGGATTGCTCGCCTGGTCTCTTCTCTCAGGGCCACTTTCTCTTGGGTGTCATCTCTCTTCTTTCTCCAGCTCCTTGCTCCTGCCTATTTTTGCCCTTTTCTTCTTCTTTGCTCCCCAACACCTTCCATGGTTAACCAATGGGCCTTGCCTCACTCCTAAACCTAAACCATCCTTAGCTCTCCGTTGGCTAAGATGCTTCCTTATCATATACATAAGAGTAGGAGATGGGTGAGGCCAGTATTCCCTGTGCTCCTGGCCCCTTCTCCCAATCTTCAGCAGCCTCCCAAGGGAGGTACTGGGCTACCAGGACACGTGGCCACCGAGTTCCTATGAGAAGATAAGGTGTGGTTCTGTTCAGGACTGAGGCGTCTGTGTCCCAGCAGGCCAAGGGGACTGGCTGCTTTACAGTCCGACCCTCACATTCATCTCTGTCCCCACTTCTTCCTCAGCCTTTTTCCCACCTCCACCTTTTACAGCTATGAGCATCCACAAGAATCCACCCCCTTGGTCATAAGTCGTGGGACTGGGCAGGGTGGGCGGGCACAGGAGTTGGGCAGGTCGCAGAGCTGGCAGAAATCCAGGAAGAAGGTAAGTCGGGTCCTCGCACAGGTGGGGAAAACAGGGTTGGAGCTGAGGAAAGAGTGTAACACCAGGATTCAACGACAGTAACATAGCAGCAGGTCCTGGGGCTGTCCTGGCAACCTGTCCCTCTAATGGTCCCCAATTTTGGGTTCCTGCCAGCTAATCGGGAGACAGCATTCGTCCACGCCATCAGTTCGGCCGGCGTCATGTACACCCTGACTCGAAACTGCAGCCTGGGGGACTTTGACAACTGCGGCTGTGACGACTCCCGCAACGGACAACTGGGTGAGGAGCGGTGTCGGTGGGTGGCTTGGTGGCGTCATAGTCTTCTGCCGATTGATCAGAGCAGCCTGTGGAAAATGGGTGGGCCCGTTTGGACTCCATCCCTTCACTGCAAACCCTGCGCCGCGTAGCTTCGAGAGCCCATGTTCTCCCTGAGCGAGCAGTTTCCTTCGTTGCACCAAATAAGCACTGGCCGCTCCCTGCGGATCCCAACCTCCCCGGACTCTGACGAGGTTTTCCTTCCATGTCGCTGACGCTGGTCTCCTGTCCCCTCTCGGCCGCCACTTGTCCCTGTGCCCTTCTGGTTCGATTCCCAAATTCCAAGTCAGTTATTTCACTCGCAACCTTCTCTCCCCTCCGTGTCCGTGCGTCTTCACTCACCTTTTCGGTGCCATTCTGTCCCCTCCGGCCCTCAATCACCTACCAGGCACGTGCACAATGCCCAGCGGTGGCAGGCACCATCCGCGGTGGGGGCGCAGTCATGGAACCCACCCGGCAACCACTTACGTCATGGAGCTATGAGCAAGGGATTGGCTGAGCCTAAGAGGGGGGAGGGGCAGCGCAAAGGCAGCAAACCGAACCAAACCACGTTCCGGGCTCAGACTAATCCAGATCCAGCCCCCACCCTCCCCATCTAGGGTTCAAACGAATCCAGATCACCCAGTCCTAACGTGCCCCCCCCCCCAACCCGGATGCCCCACGCCCATTAGAAAGCAGTCGTCCAGGGGGTGACTTTTGCGCCCCTGCTCTTTTCCAGGGGGCCAAGGCTGGCTGTGGGGAGGCTGCAGTGACAATGTAGGCTTCGGAGAGGCCATTTCCAAGCAATTCGTCGACGCCCTGGAGACGGGACAGGATGCCCGGGCCGCCATGAACCTGCACAACAACGAAGCGGGCCGCAAGGTGAGCCCCGCGGGCTGGGGGCCCAGGCGGCCCACTCCAGCCCCAGATCCCCAGTTCCTGGACTGGCGGGGGTGAGGAGTGGGGAGGGACGAGG
>NW_022103968.1:28391225-28412889 GCF_000313985.2 Echinops telfairi | reverse complement strand
TGCAGCCCGCTCACCGCCGGCTCGCCCGCAGGCCGTGAAGGGTACCATGAAGCGCACGTGCAAGTGCCACGGCGTGTCCGGCAGCTGCACCACGCAGACCTGCTGGCTGCAGCTGCCCGAGTTCCGCGAGGTGGGCGCGCACCTGAAGGAGAAGTACCACGCCGCCCTCAAGGTGGACCTGCTGCAGGGCGTGGGCAACAGCGCGGCGGGCCGCGGCGCCATAGCCGACACCTTCCGCGCCATCTCCACGCGGGAGCTGGTGCACCTGGAGGACTCCCCGGACTACTGCCTGGAGAACAAGACGCTCGGGCTGCTGGGCACCGCGGGCCGCGAGTGCCTGCGGCGCGGCCGGGCCCTGGGCCGCTGGGAGCGCCGCAGCTGCCGCCGCCTCTGCGGGGACTGCGGGCTGGCGGTGGAGGAGCGCCGCGCCGAGACCGTGTCCAGCTGCAACTGCAAGTTCCACTGGTGCTGCGCCGTGCGCTGCGAGCAATGCCGCCGGCGCGTCACCAAGTACTTTTGTAGCCGCGCGGAGCGGCCGCGCGGGGGCGCTGCGCGCCCGGCCGGGAGAAAGCCCTAGGGGGGCCCCTCTCTCCACGCCGCCTTTACCCCCGAGTTTGTCCTGGGCTGCTTTTAGGGATCCCAGTATTAGCGGAGCTTAGGGAATGGGGACCCGCACTCCCACGCCCTAGGATCCTTGGCGGGAGAGCTCTGCTCCGCAGTCTCTCTCGGGAGCTCACCACTTGGTACCTGTTAGCCTGCCGCTCTCGCCTCTGGGTTCTGAGCCCGCGTTAGGTCTGGGCCGGCTGAGATTGGGAGCTATTAATCTTCCTCGGACTAGTTTAGATAGGCTTACCTTCCTTCTCCCCTTCCTAGCAGCTGGAACACCACCTGCCCTGGCCGAGCAAGCCTGAAGAATTGGATAGACATAGATAAGCAGGGCCCAAGTTCGGCCAGGGCTCTTTTTCTTTCTACTCCCCTTTCCTGCTGCCAGGCCCCTACCACAACTGTACCTTCCTTCTGTGGAGCCCTTTGCTGGGCTTTTGATTCCCTGGAGTCTGCCAGACTCCCCAAGAATTCTCGAATGTTCTCCCAGCTTCCTTTATTTCTCCCTGAAGAGCCTAGTGACCCAGGAAAAAGCATGTCCTTTTGAGAGCTGGCTCCTAGACGCAGGGTGGGAGATAGAGGGAGTGGGGCTCCTAGAGTACTGACTTGATGAACCCAAGGGGGTATCTTGTGGTGCCCTCTACCACCCATGTACTCCAGACCACGACCCAAGAGCTCTTCTAGCAATGCCTTAGAGGCCAATTGCCAGGCATCTTTGACTCTCCATCTCCCTGCCCCTACCCTATTTCTTCATAATAGCCAACTTTATTTCTCCTGTCCTAAAGAATCCTTGCTCCTCAGAGCCACAGCTGCCCTAAATAAAGCCAATTTCTCACTCAAGACCCTGGGCTGAACCGCTAAAAGAGGGTCAAGGGAGAAATAGGGACCCTTCCTTTCCACTAACCTGGTCCTCAAACAGATAGGATTCCGGACATTGGGTACCTTCTTTTCCATTAAGTGAAGTTCCCGCACGGAAACTGTCGCTGAAAGGCAGTTCAGCACGTTCAGCTTGAATGTACTGCAGTCATTGTGGCATGCCTGCTTTCCCAGGCACTGAGAGATTGAGGGTGGGATCTTTGGAACCTCTCTTCCCTCCCACCTTGGTAGGGTACCATCCTGCCTACAGCCTCCCTTCTCTGGTCTAGGGAGTTCCCCTGTCCTCAGGCTGAATCTGCTACCAGTGATGCGTACACGTCAATCTTCCACAAGTCATCCACTCACACGTGTAGCCAAGAGCTGGCTGTGTGCTGCACTTGCATCTTCCTGTTTCATTTTGTTGTGTTGTTCCTCCGCGAACAGCAGTGCAGCAGAGTCGGGCTTATAGAAGGAAGTCTCTGACTGATGCTCTGCAGACCAGGGCATTTCCTGCCGGCCCCCTCTCCCTCTGTTACTCCTGGGTCTGGAATTGGAGTAGGACAACCCCATCCCACCTTATCCAGAGTAGAGGCAGTGCAGAGGAGGACTGAGACTCCAAAGGCCAGACCAGGAAGAGTGGAAGGGCTCCCAAATCCCAAATCCCAAACTGAGCCAGCAGCCAGACCCTGCCCCTCTTGGGATCCTGTGAACACAGACTGGGAGGTTCTCTTTGCTTCCTCACGGGGGACAACCTTCCCCTCAGAGTCTCCTAGTCCTCTGTTTTCAGCCCACCCAGCGAAAGTCTCTTTGCTCCTTCCTTCAGCTTTTATCTGGACCTCCTGCATCCCCCAACTCACCCTCCACCCAATCAAGCAGTGGCATACCGACCTCCCTGTCCCACTGGGCAGAATTTCTTGGTAAGATGCGGGAGGAAGGTCTGGCATGGAAGTTCAGTGTGGTCAAGCAAAGCTACATTCTCCAGAAGGCCTGTGGGCATCAGAGGAAGGGAACCATTGGGCTTCCTAAGCATGCCATTCCACCAGGAAGTCCTTAAACTGGTTGTTTTGCACCCCAACATGGTTATGACTGGTGCCGATCCATTCCCGTTCCAGAAAGCAACGATGATTGAGCGACATTAGGTCTGAGTTAGACATGTTTTGATCTCTCTTGTGTTATCTAGAGGAGCCCTGGTGGCGGATGGTTAACGCTGGGCTGCTAGCCACAAGGTCAGCAGTTTGAAACGTCCAGCTGCTCTGCTGGAAGAGGGGAGGCTCTTGACTGCCATGAAGTGTTAGAGTCTCTGAAAGCCCCAGGGGCAGTTCGACCCTGCCCTGCAGGGTCACCCCTGAGTCAGCATTGACTCGATGGCGGTGAGTCGGGTTTTGGGTTATCTATTTCTTCACGTGCTCATTCAACAAACACCGAGGTGGGCACAGTGGCGAGTGGCACACAGACACAGCACCTGCCCTGACAAAAACCAGGCTGGGGGCCATATTCCACTGCCAGGGCTCTGCCCCGCCCCCGCCCCCGCCCCCGCCCCCACTCAGACAACCTGAGGTCCACTGATCCCGCCCTGGGTTTGACAGGCTTTCAACCGGTGTGCGGAAGAGGGGGGCCTTGGCCCATCACCCAGTAAGCCCCCATGGGACTTCCCCACAGGGGGCACAAGAGGCTCCCCCCTCCCTCAAGCATGATGTGGGGGCAGGACCCCACCCCCACGCCCGCCCTCTGTGCTCCCTCGGAGCCCATCTGGCTGGCCTAGAGGACACGGGGCCACGCAGATAGGTGCTGAGAAGCGATAAGGGCACCGTCCCCTTCCCGTGCCTGGCCTGTGCGCTGGCACGCGGGCCGGCCTTTCTGGCCCTGAACAGAATCCCGGCCCCAACCGCGACTGGCCTTCGCAGCAGGCGAGGGCACCGACGGGCCCGGGAGGCCTCCTCCGGCCGGCCGCGCTGGTGGGCGGGGAGGGCGGGCCGGGCACTCGCCTATTGTGGGTCTGGATTGGATGCTTCCACTCATTCATTTCCTTTTAATTAACCCGCATTCCTGGAGGAGAAATATTTATGTTCGCTCCCAGAGAGGCCGTCCTCAGACTGCAGGGAAGGGGGAGAGAGGCTGCGGGCGCACAACGGCCTCTCTAAAGAGCTCGGGGAGAGAAACTAAGGGAACAAAATGCCATTAAAATAGCCGCCTACCCCCACCGGAGTCCATGAAAACTTCATTTCACATGCTAATCCCCGGCTCCGCCCCCTGGTCTTCTCACAACACCTTTTCCGAGAGCGGTTGGGAAAAGTCTCCGCAGTCAGCACGCAGCTCCCCGCGGCTCAGACTTCGCCTTGTGTTAGTTCAGGGCCCCAAGCGGGGCTCTCGCTCCAGCAGCGGCTTTTTTTCTGAAACCCCCCCCCCCCCTTTTAATTTAAACAAAGACCTCGGAGTTCATCAACCTCCCACTGAAATTCACAGCTGCTGAACAAACTAATCCCCTCGCCCGGCCTTTCTTCCCTTCAATGGGTTCTTGGCTTCAAAGCCACTTTGGGAAAAGACTTTGTGGAGGCTCACACTGCTTCATCAATTGAAGTTAGTGCAGGTATTATCTGAAGAGCAAGTGGCTTTACAAACAAATACTGCCCAACCATCCCTCCCTCCCTCCCAAACAGACACTCGAGCCCGCAGACATGGTGGGATCGACAACAGGATTAGGGCTCGTACTCCCGGTACCCCCTGGCTTCACACGCGGCCCCTTTGTGCAGTGGCCTTCAGCTCTGAGTGGAGTAAGGAGAAGCCTGCAAGGAGGGACAGGGACACACACACACACACACACCACCACCACCACCACCACCACCACCACCACTCCAGAGTGGTCGCAAATGCAAGGACAGAGCTGCAGCCTAATTCACTTGGACTGGTACCCTTCTCCATTCTTCACCTCTCAACTCCCATCTCGCAGAAAAATGCTCCCTCCAACCCCGACCCCCTCCCCTGAGTGATTCGGGGCAGGGACAGGACCACAGAGGACTCGAAAGAAAGGCAAGTGGAACATGGGGTTCAGAGGAGACCAGGAGATGCCCACCGAGGGAGACAGAACTCAGTAGGCCAAATCAAAGCCACTTTATTGCACGAGTCCCTTGGTGCATCCACTGTGGGGTTCTGCCATGAAAAGAAGCCCCAAGACTCGAGGGAGTGGAAAGCCAGCCAGCCGGGCCCAACCCTCGAGGAAGGTTCCGGAAGAGTTTTTTGTTCTATGGTTCCTTTGTCAGAATCAGGTTTGCCACTGGACGGTCTGGGGCCTTAGGTCAGGGCCCAACCTGGTGGGTCCAGGGGCCGTTCCTCCTAGGCTGTGAGCCTTCTGCTCCCATCTCATAGTTTAAGGCAGTGCCCAGCAAAAGAACCCCCCCCCCACCTTATGCCCTCCACTTGACCTAGCCCATCCCCTCCACTTGACCTAGCCCATCCCCTCCACTTGACCTAGCCCATCCTCCATGCTGGAAGAAATCACAACAGCTCGCTCTCTCTGTTATGCTCATGTTGATGACTTCATGTTCCTCGCTCTATGACTTGTTCAAAGAAGTCAATCCTCCTGAAGCTACCCAGGGACCTGGCCCTGGACACAGGAAGTCAGAGAGAGGGTAAGATCAGGTTCCAAACCCACAGAAGGGTTCAAACAAAGGACCCCCAACATGGGTACACAGAGGTAGACTTGGAAGGAACGATCCCATTCACCCTCTTGGACTCCCCCTGGGGAAGTCCTGTCAGAGTGTGGTATTAGAGAAGGGAAGAAGGGGCCCTAGACCCTGTCTCTGGGCAAAGTCAGGCTTGGACAGACCCTAGAAGGCCCAGGCGTAAAGGGGCCCCAGGCCGGCACTCAGCTGGTTGGAAGCCAGCCCTACTGCATCACAAACCTGGTAGCAAGGGAAGAGGGTTGGAGAAAGCAAACAGAGCCTGTTCTCAACATCCTCTTTGCTTGGGGGAGAAGTTAGCTAACAGCGGAGGGGCTTCCTGGCAAGAGAGGCTGCGCAATGGTGAGGACAGGCATAAAGCTGGACACCTCGCCGAAGCGGCTGCAGCCCACCACTTGGGCATGCACCCTGCTCAACGCTTCCCAAGTCCGCACACCGAGCCACCTCACAAAGCCCAGCCATGACCTGAGGCGAGAGCTGTAGAGAGAAGGACACGGGTGTTATGATGTTCATGCCAGCCCTTCCCCAGGCAGCATGGAAGGGTCAGTCATGAGGGGACTCAAGTTCTGGCACTCAGGCCAGGCAAGCTGTCTTTGGGGGAGAACCCAGGACAGGAGGCCTGTGGGAAGAGAAGACACTGGGCCCCTCTGGTCACAGGTGATGGAAAGGCAGGAGGCAGAGGTACACTTACCGGCCCCTCCCAGAGCTTCTCATACAGACATTCTAGATGTTGGGCTGCCTCGGCCAACTTCCGTTTTGTCTTCTGCAGAAAGGGATTCTGACCCCAATCCCAGCCCCTAACCTTTCACAGGACATGGAGAGTCACAGGAAATTCCAGCTAGGAGGGTGTGAAGTAGCCTTCTCCCTTGCTCAGGCGGAAAAGCGAGGTGCAAAGAGGATCAGAGCCTTGCTCCAGCTAGGAGAGTTTGTGAATGGATGTCAGACCTCCTGACTCCTGCCTGCCACCTCCCAGGACTGCTACCACCTTCCTAAGAGTTAAAACTTGATCCTTTGGGTCTGATCTCCAGGGAGCTGGACTTCAAGCCAGATTCCAGCCCCCTCCCTAGGATGGACATCTCAGGCACATAGGGATGGAGGATAAGACACAGACAGGGCAGGAGGAAGTGAGAAGACTCACCCAAGGAGCTGGCCCACACTCAGGGGGTCCTGGAACCAGGGAGGGAGGGGGTGAGAAGGGTGTTCTGGGTAAGCTGAGGCTTACGGAGTCCCTGTCGGCCAGGGCGCACAATGCAGAAGGCTGTCAAGGCTGGTCTTCAAAGACCAATGCTCTGGGGGAAGTGCTTTCCTGTCCATGTTCTCCACTGGCAGCTGCTGCAGAAGGAGCGGAGAGACAGGGCAGACAGGCCCGCCATCCTCCTGGCATCCCAAAGGACTGGTCTTCAGTGACTTCAAGAGTCACGCTGCTCTTCCTAGGAAGAGAGGTCCCCACCCCGTCTCGGCAATAAAGACACCCCGTCCCCAATCCCCGTCTCCTTCTGCTCAGACCACGTCTAACTCCAGAAACAAGGACTATCTTCCCTGTCCCTGCTTTCCTGTACCCAAAGAAGTTTGGGAGGTTTTCCAGGGAGGGGGGCCCCACTGTGCCTGTCACCTGCTTTCTGAGCTCTCCTGGAGCCCCCAGGGGAGCACCACCCACACCAGGGGCTGCGGACTGTGAGGAAAGGCCCCCTCCAGGTTCAGGGGTGAGGCTCATGACTGGAGCAGTCATCGGTGCAGGGGGTGTAAAGACCGTGGGCAGCTGGAGGGAGAGAAAGAAAGGACCATGAGCCTCTGCTCAAGAGACTCCCGAGGTCTTCGTTGTGGGTGGGGACAGAAGTTTTTGAGGGAAAAGAGGGACAGAATCATGAGAGAGAAGTGGGAAGCGGGGGGGACTGGCGGACGGACGGACGGAGGTAAGAGAAAAAGGAAGAAGAGGCTCCACTGCCAGTGATCCCTGGGGGCATGGCTGGCTTTAACCTCAAGGTTAGTCGCTGGAGTCTCAGGAGAAGGATGAGTCTCTCTAGTCTCCCACCGTTGGTCCCAGTAACCCTGCCGTCTAGGGCCACTAGGAGGCAGAATGGACTCAGTGGCAGTGAGTGTTGAGGGAGCCACGGAGTTGAGTCTGACTCATAGCAACCCTGGATCAGGATGTCAAGACAGCAGATACTTACAAAGCAGCCAGCCTCATCTTTCTCCCACAGAGGGTCTCATGGATTTGAACCACCAACCTTATGGTTGGCAGCCAAGAGGAAAGAGGAGGAGGGGAAAGTACGAAAGAAAAGAGTGGATGCTATGGAAGGGGGAGGACTGGGCTGAATTCTGCACAGAACTAGGATGCAGGTCACTGGTACTTGCATGAGTCAGCTGGGGTGGGGGTGGGGGTAGATGCACTCACCTTTTCCCTCTGTAGATGTTCCCAGGGGGCTGTCCCATCTCTCCAGGAATGTTGGGACCCTGTGTAGTAGCAAAGATAGAGGTCGTTGTGGGCATGTCGGGAAGACTGGAGGTTTGGGACACAGAGGTCATCACCATGTTTCCGGTTGGGAGTCCCTTATCCCTCGCTCTCCCGACCAGCCACACTTTACTTCCTCCGTCCCACGGAGACTCAGGAGGAGCAGAGACTCCCCGGGGGTAGGGAAGGAGAGGAAAGCTGCTGAAGGAAGGCTAACCTGAGTTAGGCATCGAGATGCCAGCCGTGGGGAGGGCACCAGGGCACGGATGGATGGTATGCCACAAGGCAGTTGGCAGGAGGGGCTGGAGGTCCCACGCTCATATGGCTGGGACTGGGCAGTCTCCCAGGGAACAATCGGGGAGTCTCAGGCTGCATGAAGTCTGGGGGTGCCATGGGCGGAGGGGGGGCCCAGAAGAGGCCACACTCCTGGGAGTCCAACAGATGAGGAGCATTGAGTCCTTTGTCCCCCTAAGAGCTGTGGCTGAGACACAGCTGAAGTAGAGCACAAACAGGTCATGTGCCACTCCGTGTCAAGCTGGGAGAGACCCAGAGCACATCAAGAATGAATAGGGCAGCGGTCATAAAGTAATTTCATATTAATAATCTCTGGTTCTTACATGTGAATAGAGATCCACCATTTACAAAATACTTGGAATTCTACTCTGAGTTCACCCTCAAAACACTCCTCGGGGGTGGCAATGGCCAACTGTCCCTCTCACGTTACAGAAGAAACAGAGGGCTGAGCACATTGTCCACGGGACAGCAGTGAGAGTGCTGGGCATTGAGACTCCAATTTCCAGGTTCCTCTCACTGAAGCCCTGGTGATGTCGTGGGTTATGCACTGGGCTGCTAACCGTAAGGTCAGCAGTTTAAACTCACCAGCCGCCCCTAGGGAGCAGGATAAAGCTTTCTGCTCTCTCCCATATTGATTGATGGCCTCAGAAATGGACAGGCGCCAATGTGTTCTGTCAGACAGACTCAACTAGGAGTTGCTATTGCTTACTGGAATGACCCGATGCTTCCCAGACCCCACGGGGCACCCCTCGGGCCACGCCAATGGCTTTCCTGAGAGCCCTGTGCCCTGTCCAGAGAGTTCTTCACTCCTCGTGCACTCACCAGGCTGGGCTGCCTGCAGCCCAGGTGCCCTGTAGTCACTTCTATTCTGGGCCTGGGAAGCCCGATAAAGGCTAGGCTGGGGCGTAGCAAAGGCCTGGTGGTGACTGAGGAGTGAAAAATCTTGGCCTTGCAGATGAGGTTGGGACCTGTGATGATAACAAAGGGTCAGTTCTTAGGAAAAGAAAAGCATTTGTTGACATTATTATAAAAGAATTCTTGAAAACAAAACCGGACAGAATTAAACAAAAGCTGGTTCTTGGAAGTGGTTCTCAACCTTCCTCACGCCACAACCCTTTAACACAGTTCTTCATGTTGCGGTGACCCCCAACTATACAATTATTTTCATTGCTAAGTCATCACTGTCATTTTGCTACTGTTATGAATCAGGCAACCCCTGTGAAAGGGTCATTCAGCCCCCAAAAGGGTCACGACCCATGGGTTGAGAACGCTGTTAGAGGATAGAAATCAATAGAACTTATAAACGTCTCGAAAACAAAAGCAAAAGCACCCAAAACACTCCTTGCTGTTGAGTTGACTCCAACGCCCTGCAGTCAGCAAACTGCTGTAGCGTAAACTAGAACTGCCCCCCAGCGTTTCCCAGACTGTCATCTTTAAAGAAGCAGATTTCCAATCTTCTTCCTACCCAGTGGCTGTGGCATCGAACCACCAACCTTTCGGTTAGCAATTGATTGCTTAACCACTAGGACCTCCCAGAAAACACAAATCGTCAAGTAACAAGAGTGAAGTAAACGGTATTCAAAACAAATCCAGAGGCCATTAAAATGACAAGAAGGAAATACTGCCAACAACTGTAAACTCATAAGTTCAGTAACTTTAGAGAACTGGATGACTCTTCAAAGACTACATACTAAAACTCAGCCAAGATGAAAAAGAGAACAGAATAGTCCTGTAACTCGTATAGAAATTGAATTTGTAATTAAACCCCATCCCCCAAAATAAATAAATCTTCATGCCCAGGTGACTTCCCTGGAGGATGCTTCTAAGCATTCGCAGAATTAACAACAGTTTTAAACAATCTCTTCCAGAAAATAGAATATGAAGGAATGCTTTCTGTGATAGATAATCTATGTGTCAGCGTGGCTAGCCTAGGTTATCCAGTTGTCTGGCCAAATACTAGCTGCTTTTTACCAAGTACTTATAAGAGACTTAATCATCTGCCTTCAGTAAAGGAGACTGCCTTCCAGAGTGTAGGTGGCTCTGGTCCAATCCGTTGAAGAGCTTAAGGACACACGGGAGCTTCTCCTTGGGTGTACTCTGCCTCCAGACGATAAGTAGACAGCTTATCAGAACTCCTCTCTACTATCCCGCCACCTGACCTATAAATGCTGGGCCATAAGACTGAGGGCATCTCCAGTCTGCTGTCTGCCCTACAGATTTGGGACTTGCCAACCCTCACAACCAATGAACTGATTCCGGAAAAGCTATCGATCGACCTGTTTCTTTCTCTGAGTGTGTGCATATTTTACAAATTCAAATCCTCTAGAGAACCCAGATTAAGAAATTGCTTGACTCATTTTATGAGGTTGGTATTATCCTGATACCAGAGCCAAACAGCACAAAATACTGCTACAGACCAGCATCTCTCATGAATTTAGATTTCAAAGTTCTCAACGTCTTAGCAGCGTATGCATTCTGAAGCATGCCCTCAACGTCCCCTTATCCCTAACCCTTCACCCCCCCTCTGGCAGTGGACTGCTTTCTGGGATGTAATCTCATGGCACCTCGGCATACCTCAATCACAGCATATCTGAATCCTATGCTTCATTTTTTTTACATGTCAATCTTTCCACTAGACCAGTGGTTCTCCACCTTCCTCATGCCGCGACCCTTTCATACAGTTCCTCATGGGGTGGTGACCCCCAACCATAAAATTATTTTCATTGCTACTTCATCACTGTAATTTAGCTAGTTATGAATCAGGCGACCCCTGTGAAAGTGTCATTTGACCCCCAAAGGGGTCACAACCCACAGGTTGAGAACCGCTGCACTAGACCAAAGGTTCCCAAACTTATTTGCCCCTTTTCAGATAATATTATCTAAAATGATCCACCCCTGGATCAGTATCCAGGAGGGCAGTATCGCCCACTTGGAGAAACACTAGACAATGAGCTATCTAAGGGCAAGGATCTGTTCCAAGAGTCTAATTGTTGTTCACTAAAGTGCTTAGAAAAAAACAACTGAATATATGCTCTAGAAGGTCAGGGATGTTCATCCCTTTTTCCACTAAACTATCCCAGTACTTAGGACCCTGCCTGATAGATGGTAGGCATTTATAATTACTTTTAAATGCCGAACAAGTAACTAAACAAGTTACCTTCTGAGGGGCCTGAAATCCCAATCTGGAAGATGATGTCTCCTTAGAGTGGGGGGTGGCCCCCACAATAACCCGGGGGAAAGGAAAAGGGGGAGACGGTTGACCCAAGACATCAGAACCCTGGGCACGAAAAAGCCGGTCTCTCAGCTGCCAAACTGGTGCCTGCAAGCATTGCCATGAGGAAACCTGTGTTAAGTCCTAATGAAACAGGCAGAATATCCTTTTAGAAACCTGGTCCCACAGAGCAGTCAAAGCGCACGGGAGCCCCTTAGATGACTCAAAGTGCCCTGCACTCACACACCTCCCTCTTTGATGTTCTGTCTGGAGTGTTCTACATCAGCTAGAGCCTCCTTCTCTTTGAAGGTCCAGCTCAACTCTCTTAACCACTGGGAAGCCTTCTCTGGTTCTTAAAGGCAAAACCGGTCCCTTCCCTGCAGTCCCACAGCACTCGGTAGATGCATCTATTTGGACAATTCTAGTCCCTGACATTGGATTGTGCCCTGCTCGTGAGCTACTGTTGAGGTTGTTTATCTTGGGAGCTGCAGCGTTTCACATGAGGCCTAGCATGGAGCGGGTGCTGGCCAGGGGGAGAGGGCTGAATGAAATGGTTGGTCTCTCCACAGGGTACCACTTACCTGAACACGGTCAGTGGCCAGGCTGCTCTGCGATGCCAAGAGACTGGCATACTGAGTGACACTGCGAGCCATGGCAGGGCCTGGGCTCCCCCTACCAGGGCCCAGGAGCAGCACCAAGCCCCTGTGGAGGACCAGCGCCTTTTCCATCAGCTCCTGTAGGGGCTGAAGGCAGTCAGCCCTCTGCCTAGGACCCCTGCTTTCGCAGCCCTAGTGGTTGTGCACAGAGCAGCAGTTTGAAGTCACCTGATGCTCTGTGGAGGAAGATGGGGCTTTCTGCTCTCCTCAGCAGTGACAGTGTTGGAAACTCACAGAGGGCAGTTCGACCCTGTCCTACAGGTCAGGTGAGTCGGCATCAGATCTTCCGCAGTGAGTTTGGGTCGTTTCCTCTCCAAGACCCTTGAGCTCTTTTCCTGGTAAAACCCTAAGCCCAGGAGGCCCCACGCTGGCATGCGCGTTGATGAACCACAGGGAGGGGTTTTCTCTACGGAGATTCTCTCTCTGAGTCACGTTTCTGACGTGACGAGGTGCTCACCTTCTTCTGCGGCTCCTAAGAGCGTTAGGCCTTTCATCCTGGAGCCTTGTTCTAGGGTTGCCTCAGGAGTCACAGAACACAGAACAGCCTCTGTTCGCTGGATGTGAACAACCCTACTCCTGCACCAAGCGGGGCACCGGCCTGGACCCTCAAGCAGAGTTCTTCGAACTGCCTGTAGTGCCCAGTGAGGCCCCGCCCCAGAGCTGGTTTCCTGTGGCCTGTGGGCCAAGTGTGAGCCAACTCTTGCCGCATCTGCAGGACCATTTGCCTCTCCACTGACTTCCTCGATCTGCTACCTGAAAGCCTGATCAAAGTCAAATGCCAACTCTGCTTCTCGGCAACGCTGCTGGGACCGCTAAATTGCACCTGGACTGGAAGGAAGTCTAGATGAACCCCAAATAACCGAGGGGACACTTGGCTGCAATGACTCCTGGACATGGACAGACAGGTCCCCGGCAGGGAATCTGGATGCTGTGTTTATGGAGTTGTTATGAGCCATTGGCTCTGGCAGCAGCTAACAGCCACTGTCCGACAAACATCTCGCCTCCTTGCCCCTGAGCCATCTCCTGGGAAGCCGAAGAACTCCTGAATGGCTCTGTGGACTTCTGTGTGCACTGCTGCAAGGAGGCCTACAGAAGGGACCTGATGTGACCCCGAGGAGCTATGGTTCCTGTCCCATATCCTTCCGAAGAAACAGGCCAAGGGTCGTCTCTGAGAAGCCTCCTTGGGTACAGTTGCCGGGGTACGGCAGACAGTCATCTCACCTACTTGGTGTCTGATACTGCAGGCCGAGCCTGCCTGTAGCCCTCCCTAATCTGGGTGAGCTAGCCTGGCCCCCTGTTGACCATGCCCTGAACCCTGAATTCTGCTGCCGCTCTTCCCCCAGGCCATTTTGTCTAGGGCACAAGAGCATCTGCAGAGTTTTGGATTCGCAGCCAGATGGAGCGACAGCTCTGAGCGGCCAGCCCCCCAACACGCCCCCCACCCTCCTGCCAAGCCTCCTACCTGCAGGACCTGCCAGAGCCGCTCTTCAGCGGACAGCCCCATCTGCTCGATCTTGCGCTGACAATAATTCAGGAGATTTCCTGACCTCAGGGCCGCCTGCAGCTCGGCAGACCGCGTCAGGAATTCAGATTCCGTGGTCACTTGACTGATGAAGACAAGGTGGGGACCAGGCTGTGGCACCTACTGGGCAGGGGCACTGGGGAGGTCAAAGGAAACCAGCTCCCCCCCAAACTGGTAAGGAAAAACCAAAAAAGGGCGACAGTCATCCCTTTGAGCCAAGTGAGAATCCCAGGAAGGCAACCTATTCGTCAACCCCAAGATAGAAAGGCAATAGTAAGAGCCTCCTCGGGGTGGGACAGGGGCAGGAGTTGAGTAGTGACTGCGCAGCTGGCCCTAAACCACGTCTGCATGCTTAGCACCATCAGCTCCAACGTCACCACACGACTCTTCTCCTCGCCTGTCTTGGGACCACCATTCTCCTAGTCATCCGGGGCGTCGGCACGTTTTTATACACCACTATAAAGGGCAAGGAGCCCTGGTGGGGTAATGGTTCTGCAGTCGGCTGCTCACAAGGTTGGCAGTTCAAAACTGCCGGCCACTGTACAGGAGAGGCAGAGGCTTTCTACTCCCACAAAGAGTTAGTCATGGAAACCCACGGAGGCAGGACTACCCTGTCCTAGAGGGGTGCTAGGAACCCGAATTGACTCAGTGGCAGCGAGCGTGCAGCCAAGCAGCAACAGTCTTAGCCTTTCTCCCTGTTCCGTGTCTCTCATGCAGGCCCCTCCATTTCATGCGCAGCGCTGGTATGCCAAGGTGCCTCCACTAGGTTGCTGGCGTCCCCTCCTCTAATCCAAACTCTCGCCCTCCACCCGACTCAGGCTTGTCCCAGGCCCCAGGAGGGACCTGAGCTCCTCTGCCACCAGAGCACCAAGTCCTCCCAGAGCAGCACCCAGCTGCCCTCCCCGCAGCCCTGGCCCTGCTCTCCTCGGTGGTCTCGCCACATCCCCCAATACTCCGCTCGCTCTGACTTCTGGGCCTTCGCTCACCGCAGTCCCCCACCGGGCAGCCTGCCTGTCAAAGGAGGCACGCTAGAAAAGCCCCGAGAACAAAAGCAGAGCCAAAGTGCCTTTGCTCCAGCAGGTCGCCACCTGGGCTGCTCAATAAAAAGCACCTGAGAGTTCTTCTGACAGGAGTAGCCGGGGTTCCTAGGCTGGAGCCCAGACGAGGAAATCAGGCTGTCCGCGGGGCGCAAGCAGGCAGGCGTATTTTTCTGGTTCCTAAGGCGGGCGGACAGGCCGGGGCTGCTCTACTCCTGAGCCACTTGTTCCTTCCCCTGCCAAGCGCCGCCTTCCTCGCAAACTTTCCTCGCGGATTCAGACTTCTCTGGACTCGGCAGCACTCAGGCGCAGTGAAGTATCATCGGTCATGGCCCTTCTAGCCCTCGTCTTTGTAATTCCCCCAGATGACGGGGTTGTAAGGAGCACGAAACTCTACGGAGAGGATTTGTCAGTTTACCACCCTGCAAGGTTTAAAATGACCTTTCTTGGAACCAGGGATGGGGGAGTCTCACCTCCATGGAGAAAGAAGAGCCCAGGGTAAAGCCTGTCTTGGGGACCCTGTGAGCCCTGTACAGGGAACCTCCTCGATCCACGAAGCTGTGACACCGCAGCTGTGACACCAGAGAGGTGGCAGGAGCAGCAGCAACTGCCCAGCCAAGGGCAACTTTCGTAACGCTGGCCTGAGGAGGGCAAAGGCCAAGGGGCTGCATGACTGAACAACTGTACCCTGAACATTTCTGATCCTGAATTGTAACCTGTTAACTTTCCTCATAAACCCCATTAGAGTGGGGACTGTCTGAGCTCTGTGTGGCCATTGTAACACACCCCTGAACCCAGCAGAATAGAGAGACCTGGCCAGGGGTGTGTGGGGAGGGGGGGTTGGTATCAGAATTGGTAAATGAGGTTAGAGGGTGACGCACGTCTGACCTTGAGCTGCTGTAGGTTGGATTCCCTTCCCTCTTCTCTAGTCTGAGGAAGCCAAGCACTGCCCTTGCGACGACATTTTTTATAAGCACAGAATCTACACCACAGACCCATAACCATCTTAACTTTGTACGATCCTTTAGAATTTTACACGTGGATTCTCATGTGCAGTGCAGGCCGATTCACTAGCAGAAGCTGAGCAGGTATGACTTTCTTTCTTTTACTCGGAAGCTGAGTGGTTAGGTAGCTTGTCCAAGATTTCCCAGATAATAAGTAACAAGGCTATGATAAGAGTTCAGGTCCCGTACCCTTTGCTTCAAAATTCTTGACCTCCCTGTTTGTTTAAGCGTCACAGCCTCTTGAGTATTAGTCTCTGAAAACAAAGCCACTGCTGCCGAGTGGAATTCTGTCTTGAGGACAGAGTAGAATAGCCCAGAGGCTTCCCGAGGCTGTTCATCTTTCCAGAAGCAGACCACCACATCTTTCTTCCGGGGAGCAGCCAGCAGGGTCAAGCTCTGATCTTTGGGTGAACTTGTGAGTGCTTTGCCCACTGTGCCACCAGGGGCCCTGTGTTAGCCTAACCCAACTCTAACGACTGCCGAGTCAATTCTAACTCCTAGGGACCCTTTAGGGCACAGAACTGCCCTTTGGGGTTTCTGAGCCTTTACGTTGTGACGCGAGCAGACAGCTCTTATTTTTCTCCCATGGGGTGGCGGGTGGGTTTGAACCTTGACCTTTTGGTTAGCCACTCACTGCACAGCCCACGACCCCCCAGGGCTCCTTGTGCTAGACTTGCTTTCTTAATGTCTAATAAAGCTGTGAAAACAAAACTCTCTACTTTCATTCATTTTCAATTCAAACCTCATACTGAAAGCATCCTGTTCAGCAATTCAGAGCCTTGCTCCTCCAAGTGTGGTCCTCAGAGCAGCAGCCAGGCTCACTGGGGAACTGGTTGGAACGCAGAATCTTGAGCACTAAGAGACTCTGTGTGTTCCACGGCCAATCCAGAGGCTGCCGGTCCACCCAGAGGTGTCTTGGAAGAAACATGTGATTTCTAAAATAAAAACGACCCCCAAAACCAAACTCACTGCCATCAAGCTCATTGCAATCCTGCAGGGCAGAGGGGCACTGCCTTGTGGGCTCGGTAAAGACTGTCCATCTTTACGGGAGTGGAAAACCTCGTCTTTCTCCCACCGGGCGGCTGGTGGCTTCAAACGGCTGACCTTCCAGTGAGCAGCCCAGCACATGTCACCACCGACAACCCTGTGGCACGCAGTTCTACGCTGGCACACACAAGGGGGAGTCAGCTTTGCAGCCACTCAACCTAATGACTTCCCAACTGGAATGAGCCAGAATCTGAATTGTAATAAGACACCAAGAGATCTGCATGCAGACTGAAGTTGGTGAAGCCTGGCTTAGGGGATTGGAAAATGAGCACGCCGTGCCCCTGGTCCTGAAGTCCTGGGTGGTTCGGTACGGTGTCTCAGAGTGAGCGAGGAGTGGATACGTGCGTGTATCTTTCATCCAGGTGGTACATACCACTGTAGGACTGGAAAACTGGGGGTCACAGAAATGAGGTTCATCTGCCTAGGACCAAAGAAGGGCCCTGTGGAGGAAGTGGGGTGTTAGGGGGGGCTTGAACGGCTGCAGCAGGCTTCAATGGGCACAGGAGAGGAACCCGAGGGAAGGGCCCAGGCAGAGGCAGGAGAGCGAGGGATGACTCACGAGACAGAGGAGTCACGTGGAGTGCAACGAACACGTGGGAAGGAGGTGGTGGCTCAAACGAGATGACGAAGCGGGACACTGAACGAATGAGCTCAGGTCCAAGGCTGTGGGGACCCGAAGAGTGTGACCAGGGGAGGGACCATGAGGGAGTCTGCATTTCTTCTTTCCTGCTCTGGTCCCTCCCTCCCAGGCAGGTAAGGGTTTGAGGAAGGTGAGGTGAATCCCGGGCTATTCTCCATGACCACGAGAGCTAAAGCGGGCACCTTGTGCAGACTGACTGACGCAGCAAGCAGGGTGCAGGAGGGATGGAGGAGGAGAGAGGAGGCAAGAGTAAGTACTTCTGTATGGAGACATAAGGAGGACCTGAGGTCACAGAGGAAAACTCCCTGGAGAACTTTGCTCCGTGGTGAGCACATGTGGGCTTCACAAGCGCTCATCCACAACCCAGAAAACACACACACACACACACACCACTTACAGTGAATGAAACTCCTGCTGGCCTTCCAATCCATTTGGGGGGCTTTTTTCAGGGACGGCATCACTGTCGATTGTGCCACCTGCTCTGGCCCCTGCAGTGGTGGGAGAGGCTGGCTTTTGCTGAAGGAAGAGGAGATCTGTCACTAGCTGAAGCCAACGCTCGGCTGTGAACTCTGCCTGCAAATTCCTTTTTGGAGGAACCCTTGAGATACGGCCTGGCCCTGGCCTAGGAAAGCCAGACTCCCATATTTGGGCAGATAGGGCTGGGCCTGGGAATGAGATGGGCACTCCTATGCTGCAGGGAAGCTCTGCAGAGCCTCCTGCGTCCAAGGTCAATCCTGCGGCCAAGGTCAACAGCGGAGTGTGACACTAAAAAGGTCCAGGGGAGAGAGGGAGGCAAAACAATTCATACTCCTGAAATCAGGGTCCAGCATGGAGGTCTGGGGGCCCTTGGAGGCCTACACTACAGGGAACATCCAAGAACCAAAGTCAAGGTGGAAGGCCTTCTTTGTAGTGGCATGAACCCACATCCTCCAGGACTGTAGGCACTGGAGCAAAGCGCAGTCCTTCTAAACTCAGTCTGGTCTCCCAGTCCCCAACAACCTTCATCTCTTCCCAGGCCGCATGTCCCTCTCTCTCCGGACAACAGAGTCCCTTCCAGCATTCCCCACCAAGCCCTCCAAACCTTGTCAGCCTGTCTCATCTGCTGGACTTCCCAGCTTCTACCCATCACAGAGGATAAAGTGATCCAGCCATCAAAGGAGGCGGCTGAGAACACCGGAGGGACCCGAGGGCACCACTGCACACCAAAGCACCCACTGCCCTGGAGTGGAAGTTAAATACAACCTAATAAGAAGGAATGGAACCATTAGGGAACATGCAGTCTGGGAAATCCCAAAGATCCAGCTGAAGCCAGAAACCAGATGTCTCCCTTCACCCACTTTTCTGTTGTCAATCTCCCATGGAGGAGGCTATATGTAGATCTTTGTAACTGGTTCCCCCTTTCTATCCCATCAGGGTACAGTGTAGCAACAATGAAACATACAACTTTCCTCTAGCTCCTAAATGCTTCCTCCCCACCCCCCCACTATCATGATCCCAATTCTACCTTACAAATCTGGCTAGACCAGAGGATGTGCCCTGGTACAGATAGGAACTGGATACACAGGGAATCCAGGACCGATGATCCCTTCAGGACCAGTGTTGAGAGTGGCGATACCAGGAGTGTGGAGGGAAGTTTTTCTTCATAAGGGGGAGATTCGGAGGAAGACACATATTCCTTATCACAAGGAAATGAGCATTATCCTTGTGATAAGAAATGTGCTAAGGAATATGATAAGGATGTGATGATGTGCTAGGTGATAAAGAAGTTGGAATTGTTCTGGGTGAAATTGTTCTCGGTTTGCAATAAGAACAGAAGAAAACAGGATGACCCCAAGCTTGTGTAAAGGTCAGCTTAACTGCAAAAAAAAAAAAAAAGTTCCGCTTCTGTCCCCTGCAGCTTTTTAGAAAAACCACATGCTGGTGCAAGCGAAAAGATAATGCAAAGTATTGCATTCTTTCTGTGTGATCCAATAAGCTATGCCTCTAAAAGCTTGTCCCCAGCCTCAGCTCAGGGTCTACACCTGGCACTAGACAGAGTCTCGTGTGGTCTCTCAGCACTGAATCTGGGTTTGGACACAATAAACCTCTGAAACTATACTCGGTCTCTGCTTGCTTTGTTTATTCAACGACCTGCTTACAACAATCCTCAGACCAGAGCCAGGCTCCAATATATCTCCTGCCCCCAGCCCTGCTCCCAGCCCTTGAAGTCAGGGAGAATCCGTCTCAGGCTGCTCATCACGGTCTGGGTGACTGTTCACTGGGGTGGCTTGGAAGTCAGGGAGGAGGGTTGGCAGCTAAATCCAGGCATTCCTGGCCTCAAACCCGGTCAGTATGTCCCACAGGGATGGGAAAGGGCCTTGAAAAGCTACGTGCTGTGGCTCCTCAGCACCGTCAGGGGTGAAGAGGCAACGCGCAAGTCCCACAGCTAGGTCACTGGAAGATGATCATCCTCTAGCACAGCACCAGCTGGGTGGTTATGTCTGGGTGCCAGGCCAGGCCTGAGCAGTGCATCTGGGAACAAAACAGACCCCAATAGGCGATGTCACCAACTTCCTTGGTGCTGCACCTTTCCTGACCAGGGAGATGGGACCTTCTGTGCGACTGGGCACAGCACAGCATCAGGGCCCAGCGATGGCCATGTTGACGACGGGATCGCTGGAGCCTTACATCACCTTTGTTTCACCCCCCTCAGCTTCCACTCTCCACAGGACACCTGAGCGATTTCCTTCAGTGCACAGCCGCTGAGAGCAGAACCCAGGGCAGGGAAAAGTCGCTCCCTCGGCGAGGCCTGAACAGCCTGCGTTCTGGCCTCTGTGATCGCTGACTGTGACGATCGGCTCGTTCTTCCTGAGGTCCCACACAACTGCCTTGCCACTGGGATGAGCAGAAGACAATGTGCTGGACTTGCCGGTTCCAAGAGCATGGGAGTTGGGGAGAACAACTTGTCTGGGCTGTGGGGCATCCCTGTCCCACTGCTCCCAACCAAGCACAGAAAACCCAGGGGCAGCCGTGGGCTACGCAAATGAGCAGAGTCCCAGGGAGTGCGGGCCTCAGGCTCCAAGGAGGAGCCCTTAGGCTACTGAGGTCGAGGTTGAGGGACTCCAAGGCATTTGGGGTTTTACCCTGACCGGCACCCAGCTGCTACTGAGAGGATACAATGAAGATGAGAAAAGAGCCCTCCTGTGTCTGACAAAGAGAGGGGGTGGGAATAAGAAGGAAAGGCATGTGTGTGGTAGGGGGCAGAAACACCCAGGACCCTCCTGAGAGAGCGAGATTTAAAGAGGAAACCCTGCTACTTTTGGGGTACACGGGGCTATCAAATGCAGTCAGCTTCCCTCCCGACAGGGAATGCCAGTGAGCAAAGAGATGGGCCCAGTTGCCGACTGACGGGCATACGCAGAGACAGAACGCACACCTGACCCCCATCCGCAGGCTAGCTACTGCAGAGAAGGAACGATCTCAGTGTCCCACTCTTGTTCCCTCTCTGCTGAGTCTAGGGCCCGCCCCACCCCTACTCTGACAAAGAGCATGCCTACTCTCCCCTAACATCTTGGACCTTTTCCATTTTCCTCCCGGAAGCCCCAGGAGAGTTATTGAGGGCACACCAAGCCCCCTTCCCACCCTCTTCCCCAAGCCTGCCTCTGCTCTGGCCAGTGGAGCTCTATTGCCCTTCAGTGGTGCCGCGTGGAACTGCCTGCGCTCGGCCTGGGCCCGGAACCGGAGACCAATCCGGGCAATGGGCTTGACGGCTCTCAGCAGCAGCTCAGGGAGGCTCACCTGTGACTTGGGTCCTGCGGCCATTAGCACACTCCGGTTATTCAAATCTCAAATGAAGATTTCAGAATCACTGGCCCCTGAGGCCAGGAGGTTGGCCTGGATGAAGAACAGGCCTTTGGAGACAACCCCGCCAAGAAGAGACAAAAGCAGGGAAGAAAGGAGGCCCATGTTGGGGGCGCTCCCAAGCCCGCCCCGTGACCTCCCGGGGCAGGTGCAGAGCGGCAGAGCAGCGAATGCTTCCCTCCAGACGTGTCACTCCACAGTGCGGCCAAGTCCGACCGAAGGCTGTCCTTGGAAAGGGTTAAAGTTGAGGGCTCGGACAACTCACATCACCTGAGGGCACGGAGCCTCGCTGACGCTGCTGTACCCAGGAGTAACGCAATGTTCCCACACCTGGGAACAGTGGGCAAAGTAACCGAGTAGCCCGGGGGACAGGACCGGGCCCTGGCTGCCCAGTGGTTAGACCAGAGCCAGCCCGTTAGAAGTGAAGAGCTGAGCACCCATTCCAACCAGGTCAGCAGAGTGGACACAAGGACAGCTAGAGCTGCTGCCAGATCGGCCATGTTGTCTAAGGTCGCCCCCATTTCAAATGAACACGGCAGAAGCATGGGCTCTCTGCCCTGGCTCCAAAGGCTGCCACGCCGCCCGGGGACTAGAGCGAGCATGGGCAGAGGGCAAGTCAACGGAGTCAGCGGAGAAGCCCACATCGGCACGCAGGACACAGAGAGAGGGAGGTCGGCGAAGGGAAAGACACACCGAATGGCAGCAGGGGGCGCGGTGGCACATTGTGGGCACAGCCTATGACCTCCAGAGCAGAGTAAGAGGTACTGGAAGTCGCCGAAGGGTTAGAGCAGATGGCACTTACTGCAGAGTGGCTGGGACGGGACGG